>NC_071401.1:16101476-16401476 GCF_017976375.1 Cuculus canorus | reverse complement strand
CAAACATATTCTGGGCTACTTTAAAAGCAATGTGGTCAGCAGGTTAAGGGAGGTGATTCTGCCCCACTACTCCCCTCTGGTGAGACCTCATCTGGAGTATTGTGTCCAGTTCTGTGGTCCTCAGCACAGGTAAGACACGGATCTGTTGGAGCTGGTACAGAGGGGGGCCCCAAAAATTGTCAGAGAGCTGGAACATTTCTCCTGTGAGGAAAGACTAAAAGAGCTGAGATTGTTCAGCTTGGAGAAGGCTCCAAGGAGACCTTTCTGCAGCCTTCCAGTTCTTAAAAGGGGCCTCACAGAAAAGACAGGGAGGGACTTTTTATCTGGGAGTGTTGTGATAAGATGAAGGGTAATGGTTTTAAGCTGAAAGAGGGCAGATTTAGATTAGACATAAGGAAGAAATTCTTTACTGTGAGGGTGGTTAAACACTGGCACAGTTTGCCCAGAGAAGTTGTGGATGCCTCACCCCTGGAAATCAAGGGGTTGGAGGTGGCTCTGAGCAACCTGATTTCGTTGAAGATGTCACTGCTTATGGCAGGGCAGTTGGACTAGGTGACCTTGAAAGGTTTCTTCCAGCTCAGACCATTCTATGATTCTATGATCTTCAGTTTTCTCCAAGTGAATCCAACAGGCAAATGGGAATAAAAGGAGTTTTCAAAACATCATCTGATTTACTGAACATGTCTTGTGTTCTCATGTGGCCTAAACACACCAAAAGCTCCTTAGTTTGACCTTACGGAAAGCCAGAAGCAGTTTCTTCTGGACATTTTTTTTTTTTTAAAGCAAGGCAAGAAAATAATTTAAATTATAAGTAACAGAATTTCAAAATGTGATTTTAACAAAATAGCGTGAACTATCTTAAAGAATAAAGCATTTAAAAAAAATAAAGACATTGAGAATGCTGGATGAAATACCACTTAGAAATTGTGAGAAATGCTGTTTACAAACTCACATGCCATTTCTTGGAGCACTAATATACCAGTGCTCTTTTTGCTGGTGGCTGTATTTGGGACACATAGGCTAGTATCCTTTCAAATGACATGTGGTGGAGATATATTGCCTGCAGGTCATTACAGAGATTATTTAATAGATTTTATTGCAAGTTTTGGCATGCTGGAAGCATTGGGAAAGGAAGCAATGACCTTGTGGCTAGTGGTAATTCCTATTTCTGCCATACATCGGGTCAAATGTGCTTGTTATTGGGATATGAGGTCATTGCAAAATCACTCAAACAAGCAAACATACTTCACTGATGGATGGAAGGATTCCAAACACAAAGCTAAATATTTTAAATTCGTGAGCTATTTAAAGAAGAGGAAAAAAATAAGTTTTGCAACTGAATACCTATTAAATAATGTAATTTACAGAAACAGATGTGGGGTTAAAAGAACTTGTTTAGCTTTGCCTTTGGAGAGATCAAGCTCAAGCAACAGAGACTAACAGAAGAGACTGGGTTTGTGGATGCCAAACCCTGAACCCTTCGATATCCAAGGTATTTCTAAGTGTCCATATTTCTAGGAGGCGAATATATTTGCTCCATTCCCAGAGGCTGTTTTAAGTTGCTGTAAGACACTTGCAGCTACCTAAGACTTTCTAGTCATCCCAATGCAATTCACCAGAAGCTCACAGCGAAAAGTGCAATGGAGCTCAGATCTTTTTGCTGTAAAGCCCCTTCCTTGGCTTTGAATTGAAACCAATATATGTCTGTGAGTGTCAGCCGAATATCCATTAAGATATGAGCTGGTACTGTAAAAGTACAGGTTTGCATGAAGATATTCAGAAAAATGCTGAAAATGTAACCTTCTGGAATTACAAGAGGAGTTTATTAATTTGCAACCAAATTGGCCAGTGTTTGCACTTCACCATTACTGTCAGCTGCATAAATAATTTTGTTAATTGGCTTCATTAATAAAATTTATTGTGTTTTCTGAGTCTCCCAATATAGGTAAATCCTACCTCAGATAGTGAGATTGCACTGTATTTTTTATATACCATCAAGCTGTTCTGATCAGATTATAAGCACAGAGGAGATCCCCATTCAGTAGGAGACACCTTCAAGTCAGCTCACAACAATTAGAGACAATTTCCATGGAGGACATGGAAGGGGATTCCTCCACTTTGGAGTGCAAATGATGCTTAGAAAGTCTATTATTATCCTGGTGCTTAGCTGAGCTATTAATTGCATGGAATAAACTTCCTTCTCAGACCCAAATATATATTTAAAATGAGATGGGAGAAAAAAATATATTTTAAATGAGATAGTCATGAAGGTGAGCAGCAGCAGTATTTCAGAACAAGGTGATGCCTACTTCAGCCTTTACAAGCCAGCTTTATTCCCACACCAATTAAACTGTACAAGAAGTAATTGGTGATTTTGTTGATTTCTTTACTCACTGAGTGTTTTTTTTTTTCTATGTGGACTTCAGCATTTGGCTCCAGTGCACTTCCCTTGTTAGAGTCTTCACAGCACAATTGCAAAATATGGACCAACAGCCCATAAAGCAAAACTAATTTCTGGGAAAATGCTTAGTGCTTTAAAACATATTGCTCTAAAACATATATGTATTATTTCTGTGAAACTTTCAATATACTAAAATATCGTGTTTGGGTGGAAAGGGTGTTGTTTGTTTTTCTGATTTTTTTTCAGAGTAACTTGAGAAACATGTTGGTAGACTGAATTCATCCAAACAAGATAAGCTGATCGCAAATCCAGTGAAGTCAACGGATTAAATTGAAGGAAGGAATAAATCATTATGTTAAGGTAATGAATTAGCTTAAGCAATAATAAGAATAATAAGAATAAGCTTAAGCAAATCTTGGCCAGCTTGCAGCTAGAAAGAATGTGATTGTAACAGGAGTTTTACTTGTTTACTAGTTGAAATAAGCAAGTAATCAAGTATTGTGTATCTTAAAGAAACTTATCTCTGACTGATGCTCCAAGTCACCTAAGCAGGGCTGGCTAAAAGGAAAAAGGACAGTTCTGCAGTAGAAACAAAGAACAGACCAGAGCTCACCAAGAGCACACAATGACGAAAGAGATAAGATAAAGACCCAGAGCCTTCTGAAGACACAGAGAAACTGTGATGCCCACACCGAGAGAGTGAGTGATAAACTATGATAATAAGTTCTCACAAAAATAATGAATATGTAACGTGTTTCCCCAGAATCTATATGGATATGTATGTTTAACCAGTATTTCCTGGAATCTAACCAGTATTTCCCAGAATCTATATGAATATGTACGTTTAACCGGTATTTCCTAGAATCTATGTGAATATGTATGTTTAACCACTATAAAAGTCATGTAACGAGCCTCAATGTTTGGACACATTAGGTGGAACTATCTTCTGTGTACTCCTGCACCAGTTAATGAAGAATACCTGCTTACTAATCAAATTACCAGTGATTATTGAGTTTGGCTTTTTCACAGCATCACATTTAAGCACCTTTGGTGGGGGTTTGATCAGCTATACGGTGAGAGTTTGCAAAAAAAACCCTCACCAAGTCATGCTGGCTTGGGATGAGGTTCACCGAATGGCCAGGACATCATGATGCAACTCAGTTTAGCAATGAATGCCACAGCAGTAGTTGTATCTGTATTAGCCCTAACACACTTTTTTTTCAACCTTTTTATTTTTCACCAACCTGGGATGGACTCAATCTGTTCCAACATTTCCAACCTTCTCAACTATCCTAGAAAGTTTTTCTTTAATAGTAAATCCGATTTTTTTAGTGCTGCCTTTAAAATCTGTTGTTGCTTGCCTTATTTTCAGAGAATGATGGATGCATGCGTCTAAGATACTTTGAGGACATTACACTCATTTTTGCTACAGGAATCTCATCCACGAGCTATAGCATAACCTGATACATGAACCTAATTTCTTTCTTTGGAAAAGGTATTTCAGCATGTTTACTCCTATGAAATGGTTGGCAGTCAGTTTAGCTGTTGTTTGAATTAGCTTGTTGAAAAATCCAAACAAACGCTTATTGTTAAAAAGAGCTGGAGGGGGATCAAGTGGCAGGGGGTTATAAAAACTGCCGTCAGAAGGATGTTATTACCTCATCACTGTGGCCATAAAGAAAAGCTTCTACCAGGAAAAAGTTTAACAGGTTCAATAAATGTTCAAAGAACCTCACAAAAGCTTCTCAGTTTTGAAACAACATGAGCTGTTTCTTGATGGATTATGTTTTGAGTGTGGTAAAAGAGAACTGCTGCCCCACAAAGTCATGCTGTGGTCTTCCCAGGTTTCACAAACAAGACAGAATCAGGCCAAGATAGTTTGGGATGAGGATGTTTTAAAAGGCCTCCTGGATATGGCCTATGGGATTAAAGACATGAGCCCCCGCTGTGTCTACTCAGGGACATGTCTGCATTGAACACAGGAGGTTTTGGCTTTGTGAGGACTATATGTGAGGTTTGAGAGAGGGAGCGCTTGCATTCTGCTTAATAAGGCTTGGCAAAGTGCTGTTTTGCCCTCTGGATTGCTGTTGCAACAGTTGGGGAAATGTTATTTTGGACCAGCTATAAAGTGAAGTTTGTAAGTGAACAAAGACAGCTGAACCAATATATTTAACAATACAATGAACTAAAAGGCAGAGCAAGGGAAAAAAAGGGGGGAGAGAGATTAATCAGCTTGGGACAAGGAATAGTATTTTCCAAGATTTTTTTTCCAGAGTTTTCAGCTAGTTATAGGAGAAGGCCATATCAATACTCAATGCTTTGGAATTGCACCAGGTATAAGTATTACAGCTCTTGGCTAGTGTACCACAATGATGATCTTTCTGCGGACTGTCCTAGAGGTATGCTGGTAAAAGTGGGCCACCTCTGGAACTCTGTGTCCCAACAATCATGCTTTATCTACTACTGATGTTTCTTCTTGGACTGATGACAACATGTCTACATCTTCTGTGTTGCATTTTTTAATTATAGGAGTTGGGAAATGAATTAGAAAAATGTATAAGATCATACATTGAGCTGAAGTGTTAGCCTCTGACAGCTTAAGTATATGGCACAGAAATAGGTCAAATGCTGTATTCTCGTGGGGTCATTGTTCTTTAATATAAAATTTCAGTGTATCTAACTTCAAAGGAAGACAGGGAATTGCTCTGAAAAAGGAACTGACAACAAGCAACTTCTTTGCTCTGCAATTTCTACAACCTCAGATCAGCCACTGAAGCATGTTTTATGTCAAAGAAATCGAAGAAATTAAATCTGTTACATCTTTCTGCTTGTTCACAAGACACTGAATCTGCACAGGACCATCCACACCAAAGCAGATCAGTAACCTTTCAGCATATGGGGTCCATCACACCTACCCAGCTCAAAGTGGTGATCACCAGTCACTCACTCTCACTGGAGGCTACATTGAGAGGTCATGTAAATGAGCCAAAAGATGCTTTCTGATTGATCAAGGTCAAAGATTGTATCATAGAATCATAGAATGGTTTGGGTTGGCAGGGACATTAAAGATCACCCAGTTCCAACCCCCCTGCCATGGACACGGACACCTCCCACTAGATCAGGCTGCTAAAGGGCTCATCCAGCCTGGCCTTGAACACTTCCAGGGATGGAGCATCCACAACTTCCCTGGGCAACTTGTGCCAGTGCCTCACCACCCTCATTATGGAGAATTTCCTCCTTATGTCTAGTCTAAATCTTCCCCCCTCCAATTTAAAGCAATTCCCCCTAGTCTTATCACTACATGCCTTTGTAAGAAGTCCCTCCTCAGCTTTATTGTAGGCTCCCTTCAGCTACTTGGAAGGTCGCTATAAGGTTTCCTCAGAGCCTTCTCTTCTCCAGGCTGAACAACCTAAACTCTCTCAGCTTGTCCTCACAGCAGAGGTGCTCCAGCCCTCTGATCATCTTTGTAGCCCTCCTCTGGACCTGTTCCAACAGCACCATATCCTTCTTATTGTGAGGATTCCAGAACTGGACGTAATACTCCAGGTGAGATCTCACAAGAATGGAGTAGAGGGGCAGAATCATCTCCCTTGACCTGCTGGACACACTTCTTTTGATGCAGCCCAGGATACGGTTGACCTTTTGGACTGCAAATGCACATTGCTGGCTCACGTTGATCTTCTCAACAATCAGCACCCACAAGTCCTTCTCTGTAGGGCAGCTCTCACTCATCCCCCATCCCATATTGGAACTGCAGATTGCCCCGACCCAAGTGTAGGACTTTGCACTTGGCCTTGTTGAACCTCATGAAATTCACATAGGCCCACTTCTCCAGCTTTTCCAGGTCCCTCTGGCATAGCATATGCTATATACTACTTCCTAGCCCACCTGTTCATCGAACAAGACAAGTCTCAAGACATTCAGTAGCCCAGTGACATGGTCGGGGATAAACCTGTGGTCAGGATGGAGGTCGATGGCTCTTCATGCTCCATTGTCATTACGGCTTGAAGTGCAAAAGTTCATCTGACAGTAGAGGAAACTGGCTACACCTTGACAACAGCTATCAGTGTCTATGGCAAACTCTGGCCAGAGAACTTAATATTTGGAGAACCGAACTAGTTTCCACAAAATTCATGCTGCTTAGAGTGGGAAAACAGAAATAAATTTAGCCCTGCTCTTTCTGATGCTTGTCTTGGAGGAGTTTATGAGACAGGAATATTTGTATTAAGAAACCAATAATTAGAGCAGGTCTGGGATGACATGCAATGGGGATATAAGATATTGGCAGAGGAATTAATATTTGGCTCAGTCAAACATGATGGGAGGGCCATCCTGTACTGTGTAACTTTGATCAAAGCACAACAGAGAGCACAGAGCAAAGCCTGCAACTATTTGGGGAAAAACTCCCAATGTGTGAACAGCCAGCAAGGCTCAGATCTGGAAGAAACCAGGGAACAAGTAAATGATCACACCATGGAGGCAGTTCAGATTCCCACCAGGCTTCTCTTATGGCCTTTTATAACCTGTTAAAACATTCTCACCCCCAAATCCCCCAGCCCAGAAGAATAAAAGATAACCACAAAGTAAGGCAGAGTAAGCTCTGCATTGGTATTTTTCTTCCTGCGCTTTTAGCTGCAGAAAGTGGTTCCTAAAACCCCTGGCAGAAGTAGGCAGGAAATTGCTTATTTTTGTGATTATGAGGATTTTTCTTCAGAGAAAAAAATCTCATTTAATTGAGCTGTTGCCAAATAGCATCATTTTCCTGAAGATCATTTTACAACATGAAGCTTCGAAGGATTTGCACTGTAGAAATTCATTTGTTATTCCATGTGGCGCTGCTGCTTGGGATAAATTGACACAATATTGATGTAGAGGGTAATGCATCCATTTCTGATCTGTGCCTCCTCCTCCTCCAAGGCCGTTCCTCTTCGTTTTAGTGGCTTCAGTGGTTTCAGTGGTTTCTCGGCATTGCCACTTGGCACTTTCCCAAAACGCCTTTTATTTTAACTTCTCATGGAGTTACTAACAGGCACCTCATGAGGGCAGCATGTCCTCTCTTTTTCTTTTTATTGCCACCTCTTTCATGAGAGCCTGCTCTGCTACCAGAATGAATCAAAGAAAACTGTATACTCACTACAAAAGGCTCTATTCTGATTGTACTACTTTAATTAACGAGGGTCTCAAAGCAAGCTGGTGACATTCCACCTCATGACATGCTGGTGATAGACAAAATATTGCTGCCCTGCTTTGAAGAAAGGTAGAAAGCAGTTAAGTAAATCCATGTAGCGTGCTCAGGGTGCCCTAGGGCTGGCATTCAAGGAGGGATAAAATAATTGCAGGTGGTCTGCACCCAACTGCCATGCTTTTTTCACACATTTAGTCATGTACTGGTTTTGTTCCAGTTTTGTTTGCTGGAGAGAGAGTTCTGATTTGAGATAAAGGGGACAAAATAGAACAGAAACTATGTAAATTCATGAGGAAGAAGAGGTGACAGTGAAAACTCTGCTCTTCTAGCCTGTAAGAAGGCACAAATAGGTACAAAAACAGGCTGAAAGGCCTCAAGCTACTTTCCTCTCCTTTTTTGAAGACAAGCTTTTGAGCCAAACCCCAACAACAACAGACGATAAATGTCAGGAAGGGGCAAATGAAACAAGTACTCGGAGGGTAGTGGTAAATAGTTATTTCTCAGACTGGCAACCAGTCACAGGAGAGGTTCCCCAGGGATTGATAATGGGCCTGATGCTGTGTAATATCTTCATAAGTGACCTGGATGTTGGGAACAAGAACGCCCTGATGAAGTTGGCAGATGACTCCATGTTGAAGGGGGAAGTCGACACTCCAGAGGGAAGAGATACCCTCCAGGAAGAGCTAGGCAGGCTGGAAGGGTGGGCTAGGAGGAACCTTATGAACCTCAATGAAGGTAAGTGTAAGACCTTGCGCCTGGGAATACATAACCCTGGAGAGCAGCTCTGTGGAGAAGGACCTGGGGGGGTCTTAGTGGACAACAGACCCAATACGAGTGAACAGCGTGCTGCAGCAGCAGCGGCAGACAGCAGGATGCTGGAGTCCATCAAGAATGGTATCATTCGCAGAGATAAAGAAGTCATTATCCCAGTCTGCTCAGCACATGTCAGCCCACACCTAGAGTGCTGTGTTCAGTTTAGGTCCCCACCATACAAAAAGATGCAAACAGGCTGGAGAGGGTCCAGAGAAGGGCCACTAAGATGATCAGAGAACTAGAAAACCTATCATACAAAGTAAGGCTGAGTGAAATCGGTTTGTTCAGTCTTGAGAGGAGAAGGATTAGGGAAGACCTTATTACCTACAAAAGGTGCTTACTAAGAGGGTAGAGACACTTTTTTTATAAGGAGTCACATGGAAAAAAAACCCCAAGGGCTAATGGGTATAAGTTGCTCCTGAGGAGATTCCAATTGGATTCTTGAAGAAAAATTTTCACCAAGAACAGTTAAACATTAAAATAATCTCCCCAGGGAAGCAGGAGATTCCTGTACACTGGGCACGTTCAAGGCTTAGCTTGACAGGGTGCTGGCCCATCTCATTTAAACTATCCTAAAAAGGCTGAACCAGATGATCCTTGAGGTCCCTTCAAACCTGGCGTTCTATGATTCTGGTGCAAGAAAACTGAAACCAGTAAGGGCTGGATAGAGCCCCACGCAGAGGGAGGGATAGATTTATCTGGATTCTTGCAGGTAGAACGAGGAATGTTAGGAGGACAGGGAGATCTCAAAGCACTGGAGAAGTGGAAATGCACTTAATATCAAGCTAAGCAACATCAGAGTAAGGGGAGGTTGCTGAGCTAAAGGCAAGACAAGTCCACACAAAAGCAGAGTTCCATCTCTCAAAGCTGTTCTTACAGTCTCTTTTATTAGGGCTGGTCTGTCATTGGTGGAAGCCTACCTCTTGTTATGACCAAGAGAAAAGCCTAGAAAAAAAGAAGGCAAGAGTATAGTGGTACCATCCTGACACTGTCCCAGTAACATGTAGCACGGTCACCATTGAGTCAGAGGTAATAACTTTAACTTCTATTAAAATTTAGGTTATTTCACAGTATCGTCTCTTTTGTTCTGGATGCTGTGAACATCAAAGGCAGCCCTCCCCAAGAAGCTCCTTTGTTACCTAGGCAAGGGCATAAGTAGGAAAATACAGGCATAAGGGAGCGTACCTACAGTACCAGGACACCCCCAATGAGTCTTTTGCTGAATAAAAACCCTTAAACAGATCACAAGCCAGAAACAAAGTTTAGTCAAGGCTCTTATCCCTATATTCCTAAGACTGGTGAGAGCAGGGAAAACTAGCTGCAGAAAAACAGCTTCAAAGGAGTCATTTGACCATGAGCTCAGTCAGAAGGATGATGTCCCATGTTGGTATCTTGGGCACAAGATTAGATGAAAGGAAAATTCCCCTTTTATAGACTAGTGGTAAGTAGGTAGAAAAGGTCAATATTCAGTGGCAATCTCGTGTTAAACTTTAATTAAGGTGACTTCCAGCACAGCCAAGAGTTGCAGGACAATTACAGGACATTCATTAGTGCAGCCCTTGCAGGAATAGATCCTTACCTGAAGTAAGGCCCTTCCCTTGCTTTAGGAAGTTTTGCAAGCAGCAGCTGTGCTTTTATATAAAACTTGATAATTGAACACATTGTTTGAAAAAAGCTCTGCAAGAACTGGCCTACTCCGGTTTGTGTGAACGGCTGAGAACCGAGCATTCATGGCTTTCTCTGCTGTGCATTTCCAGCCTAGTCACTGGAACCCAGACATAATGTTTGCTAGCAGAAAACAAAGAAAAAAAAAAAAACAAATCCATTTTACTAGCAAGGAGAAGGGGAGGTTAGCAACACATCATATTTATCTCCTGGAGCAGGAGGCTTCCAAAATCCACTCCCCAAGCCGAAGAAGGGCAAAGAATAAGTTTAGCTTTCACCTTGAAGAGCAGCAGTGTCAGCTTGTGGAGGTCAGCCAGTATTGATGGACCACTCCTAGGCCAGCCCCAGGCCAACAGACAACAGGATAAACCCTTACTTGTTACTAAAAGAGTCCACATGAACTTTACAGCAACGTGCTATTTCTGGAGCACTTCGCACCTCTAGTGGTGGAAGGGTAGGTGGCTCTGACAAGAGCTGGAAAGATTTCCTCAGCTGAGGACCAGGGATACAATCCAGCTCTGCATGCTACACAGCAACAAACCCCAAATTTGCTGACAGGAGCAATAGGTCAGGAACTTCCTTTATCTGTTCAGTGATAAACCCGTTGATGTAGGGTTGCCTTAGCTTCTTGTACATTGACAGGCAAAAATCCACCCTAAAACCACAAAGAGTTGCTTAGCCTATCCTGGTTGTCCCATTCAGTGGCACAGATTAGTGTTTGCTTTTGGACAGACATACCAGCTTTCTTCCTATAAAAGCCAAGGCACAGCTGCAATCACACAATTGCTGTAACATGAACCCAGCCTCATGCCACTGCAACACCAAAGAGACCAAAGCAAGTCACTATTTTTGCCCAAGTTTATTTCTAGAAATTTGTACAAAAATCGATACTCTGTAATACAATAGTCTATCAAATGACAGATGAACATTTGTCTTTAGAGGCAAGGTTCCAGGAATGTGAAGTACCATCCTCTTGCATGGAAAAGGCACATTTTTGAGCGCAAAATACACTCAACTGAACCATCGAAAAGGCAGGTCAGACATGCAAGTAGTGCAATGTTTCAGGTTCATACATAAACACCTTGTACTCTGAAGAAATCTCACTACAAGCAGTGTTAATATCCACATAAACATTTTATAAACACTTTAAAAAAATCACTCACTTGAGATCCTATGCATGGAAAGGCTACTCCTTTACATTCACTGGACGGAATATTTAAAAGACATCTTTGGGCAGAAGTAACTCCTAGCTTTCCCCAAATGCTTTTGGTATCCCAAACATTTGCATGAATAGACCCACTTCATTTACCCCTACAGGCTACCCTAAGGGTCTGCAACACTGGGGCCATATGATTGCACCATCCCACTGCTCCTAGAACTCGTCCTTGGAGTTGTGTGGCTATGAAGGAATCCCATATTTCCAGCTACACACCTCTGCGCAAGCAGCAGCTGGGACAGACCTGCTTCTAACCTGACATTCAAAATAGATGTAATGAAATAACAGCCATCAAAAATATCCACCGCATTGTATGGATCAAGGTCCACCTGACTCGTATCCCTTGGTCACCGACTGAACAACAGTCAGTGCCACACCAGGGGATCTGGCAGCCTGCTTGTGTTTTCAGAAGTGGCTTTTCCAAAGCAGAAGTGCCCTTGTGCTATGTAACCATGTCTCCACATGGCACTCGTACAACTGCCATCCCAGTCAAATCAACCTGTTGTTTTTTTGACTTAAAACCAGAAGGATCCTACTCTCCCAAAACAGCTTTTGCTAGTGGGTACAGTACCTGTAGGAACACCTCTGATCCATTGCTGGCAATCCAACACTATTATATAGCAGATTACAAAGGTAATCATTTCTCCCATCCAAATCCTTACAGCAAGGGAGAGTTGTGCTTTTTTTGATAGAAAGACGTTTGTAATGGGGTTTATCCAAAGTAAAACCTTTTATTTTTAAAAGTGGTCTAGCAATACTTCAAACACTTTCTTTGAAAGACACATTCACCCACACATGCTTGCAAGTACATGATGACAGCTTGGACTCCTGGAGAAAGCATGTTGATTCTGAGAGAAGGAGGTGCTGCTGAGCCAGTCTCTTCAGTTGACTTCCAAGACCTCAGTCTCTGGCAGGCCAAATTTGCTCTTATACTTGTCAAAGAGTTTGATCAGGGAGTCCACATATATGCCATGGTAGAAGTCCACTTCCTTCTGGGATGGATTATCAATTTTGGGGATGGTGATGGGTTCCCCAACTGGTAAAAAGAGGGAAAGATCCACATGTTAAGTTGAATACTTCTGTTCAGCCTGCAGATGATCTGTCCTCTATGACCACAGCTAGTTCAACATGCCCACTCTGGCATAGCACAGCTTGCCATTATAGCAGAGGTTTGCCCAACTCCTCACAGTTTTGCTAGCCTCTGAGGCACAATTTTCCCACCATCAGGACGCTCATTACATCTGTAGCGATACCTAGACGCACTTTAGCTACACAAAGGTGCCAGCAGTGCAGAGCACCTACTGTGCAAGGTGATTGGGAAGTCCCACTTGCTTCCATTTACACAGAACAATAAATCCTTCCTCAAATAACAGGAACCAAGACTAGAAGCTGCAGTTCTCATGCATCTTTCTATAGACACTGCCAAAGCAGAGAAGCACCAATTCCTTTCCCTTAAACCCTTGCTGCTTTAGGATGGAAGACTTAAAGGCAAATTGTAGGGTTGGCTTTAAGGTTCAGCTACCAGGCAGCATCACATTGCCAGTTCTAGGAGTGTGGGAGGGGCAGGCTGCTTCTGACTTTAGGCATCCAAGACCAGAGAAGGTAGCAGCTATAACATTATTTCCCCAAAACAGTTCACTTGCAAAACCCGTCTGGCAGTAGAGCATGAAGAAAGGCTTGTAGCCTCTGGAAACTCTAGGTCATTAGCTGCGCTGGAAGGTTTCATACAGATAGGAAAACAGAGTTGTGTAGTCAAGACTCCAAGACCAAGATAGAACAGGTGTATCACATAGACTCAAGTATGTTACTACATAGAGAAGCACATAGCATGTTTATACCAAGATCTTACCAACAGTAGTAATGGGCTTTGAGTAAGGTAACAAGCCCCAGGTGTTGGAGGAAAAGAGGCCACGGCCATGAAAGATGCATGGAGCAAAGCCAATGTGCTTCTGAAACTTCTTCTGAACCCATCTTCCCCAGGAACCCTCCTCAAAGATCACCTGCTTGTACACTTCATTCTCCCCAAAGGAGTAGACAGGAACCAAGTCCGCACTAAAAAGAAGAAAAGATGTTAGTACTTCACATCCCTGGTTGGCAGTCAGTGCTACAGCATCACACTCGCTGTCGTGTACTCTTTCAGGCTGCACCATCGCAGATTTTACTGGCTGGAGCTTTGTTTGCAGCACAGTGTACTGACATAAGTCAGACTTGACATGACACAGTAGATATACTTTTAAGGCATACAAAATAATTGTACTTGCAATGGACCCATGAAACACTATGCAGGTCATGCATTGAATATGCTTCCATGTATTTTCATCTCTGATTTTTGATGGACACTCCATTCCAGACACATGGGACCTTGGACATCACAGGGGTTGCACAAGCATCACCCCATACACATTACTGACACCTGCCTCCTCTTAGCCCTGGAAGCCTCATTCTGTCTTAGGTGGCTTTTTTGCCCCTGTGCCCTGCTCAGGGGCAGCAGACAGGACAGGCTCACATTTCTGATGCTCCGAATATATGTCCACACAACACAGCAAGACTGCAGAAAGGAGAATCTAAGACATCAGCTGTTTCAGGGGATAAGAGCACCTCTCATATGCTAGCAGTACTGCTGCAACATCAAGGTTGCCTCTTACCCGTGCCGTAGAGCTAGTTTCACAAATCCTTTCCGGTTTCTCAGCGTCACAGAGTTCTTCCCTGGGGTGCAGTTCAGGGACTCCGCTGCTCCTCCAACCACGATGATGATGGCATTGCCACTGCCATTCTTGGACAAGATATAGTCTATGCTGTCACGGTTCACAGGACATATACCTGCATATCAAAGAGAGATAAGGGCCAAACTGCAGGATTAAGAGTATCCCGAAGACGCCAGCCATACTTTGGGGCAAAACATTTGTGCCTCGATTGACAGTTGAATTGTACAACTTCCCTGTGGTCATAGTGGGTTAGGTATATCATCAGGCAACCTGCTCCTCAACTAAACAAGCAGCTCATAGACCTGGACAGCACTGAACTTGGTCATAAACAAACTCCATTAATACCAGATCTCAAAAAGTTGCCCTTAACACAAAAGGCTTAAATAAAAGATTTTCTTCTGTGCTTAGTGATGCCGAAGCAATGGTTTAAAACATCTCCAAGTCAACTTTGCAATAGAAGCTGGTTTATCCTTAAGGGATAAGCAAAGCAGCTGTGTTATTTTGATGCATGAGAGTTTGAATTTGACTAGTTCCTCAGCAAAACCAAATATGGAATAGGTCTTCCTTTAGGAGGATGTTTTAGTGATACAAAAAGAATAAACTGACAAGTCTTCCAATGGCAGACCTATTTGACAGATTAGTTTAAAAAAATGTTTTTTTCTGAACTAACACGTCAAGCTCTTGCACAGTGAGAACGCAATCCTTTGCTCTCCTGGGAAGGAAAAGATATATGGGACAGAGTGTTCAGCTAAGCCCATACTCTAAGATAAGTTCCTGGAAAGGTCTTTCCCTCTATCCCACGCTGTAAGGAACAAGACTGACAGGGAGTTGACCTGACTCACAGTGCAGGTGGTGTGACTTGAGTCGCAAACCCCACTGCCTCAGAGACCACTCCAACCAATGAGTGTCATGACCTTACAACCACAAGCCTCAATCCAACTCTGATATAAACGGAGCCCCCATCAGGGGCCATTGGGTCACCTCCTGAAGCACCAGGCCTGCAGCGTGAGGTCCTGCCCATGGTAGGGACACCTGTCACAGACACCAAGTCTGAATGCCCTCACTTTAACAGGTCAGTGAACGCACGCTATAGGTTCCTTCCCCACACCCTCAAAACCCTAAAAGTTTTAGGTAACCCTTGCAATAGTGTTGTCACCACTTAGTGATCTTTACCACTCTTTAACAAAGTCTGGGCCAGCCCCTGTGACATCCAAACCTACACACTGTATGGACACCTAGTTTTGAAAGTAAACTTTTGCTAGTTGTGATTCCATCTCTGACAGTCGGTAGTTCTGGTTCTGTGACGGCTACCAGTCACAGCATATCAGCTTAAGCAAGTCCCCACTCCAGGGATTTTATTCAGCCCAATGAAAGAGGAAACCGAGGAAGGGCAGTATTACACAATTTAATTTTAGAAGTCAATTCCACACATCTCATGATTGTCGTCACTTGACCTGAGAACTAAATTATGAATGGGCCCTGTGGAATTACACAGGGCAAGTCTGCAAGCCTTCATGTGAATCTTGAAACTATGGGCATCAAGGTCACCAACTAATCCCAGCTTCAGACCTCAGGGGAGTAGACCTCACTTGAAATTTCAGACTGATCATAGAATCATAGAATCACCAGGTTGGAAAGGACCCACTGGATCATTGAGTCCAACCATTCCTAACACTCCCTTAAACCATGTCCCTAAGCACTTCATCAACCCGTTCCTTAAACGCCTCCAGGGAAGGTGTCTCGACCACCTCCCTGGGCAGCCTCTGCCAGTGCCCGATGACTCTTTCTGTGAAGAGGTTTTTTTTCTGATATCCAACCTGAACCTCCCCTGGCAGAGCTTCAGGCCATTCCCCCTTGTCCTGTCCTCAGTCACTTGGGAGAAGAAGCCAGCTCCCTTATCTCCACAACCTCCTTTCAGGTAGTTGTAGAGAGTAATAAGGTCTCCCCTCAGCCTCCTCTTCTCCAGGCTAAACAACCCCAGCTCTCTCAGCCGCTCCTCATAAGACTTGTTCTCCATTTCTTTCAACACAGCTACAATTCTCCTTGACCATGTTTCCTTCGAAAGGCTCAAGCTATGCTTGTTATTCTAAAGGACAGACAGAAGCCTTTGTACTTCTCCCATTCTCCACACCTAGACTCACTGACTACACAGCCCCGGCTAACAGGGCAGCACAGATTCATGCTCAGCCATTTCACGCTTGTTAGCAGAAGGGGATTATGCTTGCTCACAGCACTGAGCATTGGAATCCTTCCTCCAGAAAATGCAACAAGACACGTAGACAAGTGGCAACTGCTGAATTATGCTCTTACTGCATATTCACATAGCATATCGGTTTTGACAGCCATTTCTTCATATCTTAGGATCCTTACTGTAGCTCTAATCTTTAGCAGGCTGTAGAACATTGCAAAATGCAACAGTTGGTTGTAAACCAACTAAGTATGTGTATTGGAACAGTAATGTTGTTAGGATTTCATTTGAAGTGGCTCATCTACAAAACACAGGATTGAGGGAACTATCAGCACTTCCCAAGTGACATTAAAATCTTTGTAGTGACACCCTTAAGTTCCAGTATAGGAAAACTGAAGACTAATGATGGCTTTTGGAAACTTAACTTTAATAGATAACACCTCTAGTCTTACTTAAATCTTAAGTGCAGAGGAAGCAGAATTTCCCACTAATTGAACAGTAATACTCAGGGATAGCCAAGACAGCCCTGTCAGCAGTGATGTTGCTAATCTCTGGTCCCACATTTCTTCTGGAGAGAGGGAAGCAGCTCTGGCTGCCACAAGATTTATCTACCAGCCTTCTTGAGCAGATTTAAGATTTTTTTTTTTTTTAAATACAGAAAGTTTGATGCTGCGTGGAAACTTAAGCAACACATGACCTAAGCCTACAGATGTAATAGACTGGAAAGCAGATCACAGATTCTCATGAGCTGCTGTCCTGCACAATTCCCAGGTTATGGGAATTGTGCACATCACACAGCAACTCCCATCTGATGCAGGAAGACAGAAACCAGCTTGCTGGAGACACTGCCCTTCCAAGACATGGACAAACACCCTTTCTGTACCAGGTTCAGCTAGTTTTCCTCTCCCTCACCAAATTAAGTCAGTAATCTTGGAAACAGTCAAACATAGCGAGTCAAAATCAAGTACAGCTACTCGTGTCCACTCTCCAGCCATGAGCTGAGATTCAGCCAAACTACTATATTAAGATACCTGTTTTTAAGCAATTTATTGGTGAGTCTGCTCCAGGAACAGCAAATAGCCTTTAAACGTTACCCTCTTGTCTCTATCTAACTGATGGGCACCCTCACTTTGAAAAAGCAGCTCAGGCCACGCAAGAACAGGGTTTCTTGAGGCTGTGGACAGTTTATTCTCCCCAGTCATAACCTACAATTCCTCTATTAAAATAGTAGAACCCATTAAGAACAGACCTATTAGTGCCATTCAGCAAACTTATATCACTGCCCATTCCCTGGGACCCATTTTTGCAGGGAAGGAGCTCTTCTAATCAGCTGAAACCATGGAATACCACAGATCTTTATTCCTGGCCAGCACCTAAAAATGTGGCTGGATGCAAAGGGTATCAGTCATCACCATAAAATCTAGATATGACATCTCATGTGATAATAAGCACAGGAGCAAAGCTAGCCATGGTATTCACATTTCAAAGGCTAATCAATACTTCATATTTTCAATTAGAGCAACTTCTTCATCCACCAGTACCTCCTAATCATAACTAGGACAATTTACTTCCATCTCTCCATATCCCACACTGACAACTACAGATGCCAGATATCTTTACTATGCCTTTAGACAAGGGTATCCTTGAGTTCTCTCCAACATCGAAAACTTAAGATAATGCTGGACAAGGTACTGGGCCATCTTGCCTAGACTATGCTTTTGCCAAGAGAGGTTGGACCAGATGATCTTTGAGGTTCCTTCCAGTCTGAAATTCTATGATTTTATGAGTTAAGGATGAATTCAGAAGAGCAGCAGTCCTTGCAGCCCAAGTTAGTCACATTTAATCACAGCTTCCTCTTAACAACTATACGAAAGCAACGCGATGCTATCAGAGAGAAGTGGTTACGTGAGCTTCTGCCACAGCTTTACACTTGTAAGAGGGGAAGACAGCTCAGAGGAAAAGGCATGAGAAGGAGGAGGAAATTGCTTTTGCACTTACCACCGGACATTAAGTAGTCCCTCAAAATAGGCATCCTGAAGTTCCCAGCCAAGGTAGCAAGGTACGGTCGAATCCCAGGGAATTTCTGGCCAACACCCGTGGCCTCTGTGCTGAAGTTGCAAAATGCACCCAAGCCCATGATGCCATGTGGATGGTACCCAAAAATGTAATTCCTGGTAGTCAGCAGATTATGGGTTTTAACCAGCTAGGAAAGAAAACAGTGGGCTTACATGAAGACAGACATTTTTAGGTAAAAAAAAAAAATGGAGACAAAAGTCAAAGTCCCCAGCTTTTGTCTCTCTTGCCACTGCGGAGAACGGCCTAAGTGCTGAGGACATGGGCTATCTTGGATTTCAGAGGCTGTGGTAAGAGCAGCCACTTAAATTTCAGTTCCTCAAACAGAGGGAGCAGAATAAACAGGCTGATCTTAGACACAAGACTGCCATCCAAGCAAGAATAGGGGTTGGGCTGCAGTAGACTGTGCCTTGTTTCTTCACTAAAGCCAAAAGTATTCTTGCCCAAACCAACCAAGTTCTTCATGGCCCTGTAGTCATAGCTACACCTCCTTCCAGGCCCTTTCTCAGCACATTAGTGGCTCACATCCCAGTAAGGGGTGGGGCACAGGGGGGAAGAATGAATTAAAAAGTGTCCCATAACAGAAGCAAGTTTGCTTAATACCTAAATAAAAAAAAAAAAAAGACTCAACCACTTAGTATGCCTGCTGGCCACCCTCCAAGAGGGAAAACATGCAGAAGGGTGGCTTACCACTGGAAACTATCCCTCCTTTCAGAGGTTTTGCTCTAGCCAAAGGGGCAATAAGACACCTCAAGCCATCCACATCAGTGCTCCAATCTCTCCAGGACGTGCTCCAGGAGCAGTGATCATATTGGTTTGGGACTGTGCAATGTTCCTAACCTTTTACTTATCTGCTCACACAGCATGGACACTCCAAAGCTGTCTTAGTCATGCACAGCACAACCCATGCCCTAGTACTAGTGCCACAGGCTCTTCTGATGCTCTAAGTAACAGCAGTGTCTCGTGGATCAGAGCATCTTTGTCTGGCAGTACACAAGCAAAGTAAGCATACAGCCCGACTGCTGTATCACTCTCTGAAAGCAGAGATCAAATTCAACTTTTTTCAGGCTGCAGTGGTACCAGTCTCTGCTGACTGCAACACCCCAGTAGCTTTCAGACCAGGGCAGGACCTACAAGCCCCAGCTGCACCCTCAATTTGAGGCAGTAAACAACTGCACCCCATTCCCGAAACTGTGCATGTAAAGGTCACTCTGTCAGCTCCTATAGCAAAAAACCCCACAGATTTCCAAGATGTCACATCAGCATTACATATCCCACTGCCTTGGCCAAGAAGTGCTTTGGCAGTAAGCAAGTCTTTTTTTGTTGAATCATGCTACATAGAGCTGAAATGCCATTGCGACACACTGAAACAGAGGGCCCAGAAATTCGATTCCCTCTTCCCCACATTCCCACCACTGTCCCTAGACGAGACTACAGCATTTGTGCTATTTAAGACAGCAGCTGCAATACGGGCATGACAGATGCGGGTTAAGCAAGTTGACTGCCCCTCTCCAAACTTTCCTCTAGCTTTGAGGTCACTTAGGGCTCCAGGAAGTGTGTGCAGACGCTTGTGGTTGAGCAGCTCTGTAGAACCCCACAGTCTGTCACACCTAGTCACTCTTACTCGCCTTCCTCTTCTTGCCCAATTAGCAGACAGCTTCACTTTCACTCCTCAGGCTGGCAGGGCTACCCCTCAACCAATTAGGCAAACAAGCCTCCCAGACCAGACTGGAGACCACTCTCCAGGAAAGACTGGAGGAGTAAAAGCAATGATACAGTGAAAAAACCCTCCATCTCTCAGCTTTTACTCAGTTGCAGGTGAGACTCAAGGCCTGGTGGCTACAGACATATGTGGCTGGGCTGGACCAGTGGCAGACACTCTTTAGAATTCCTGTGAGAGCAAGGTGGGGGTTTCCAGGCTCTGAGCTTCATTCTTCACCTGTACCAAGCACAGGTGCTTTAAAAGGCAGCCAGCTGAAACAGAGGGTGTCCTTGCTGCTCTGAGGCATGAGGCATTTGTGAGATGAGCTTGGCAGAGCCACATATCTGCCGTCATACAGACACATGCTGTTCTGCTGCCAGCCATGGCAAGCACCCTGCTCCAGCCCCTCCACATACAAGGACACCCAGTTCCCAGTGGATCCCATTGCTTTTATATCTTACGCAAGCCCCAGCCAAGCTATCACTTTGTCTGCTTTCCAAGACCTCCCGTTATGCAGGCAGAGGGTTACACTTCCCTTGCTTGGTAATACCCACCACACTCACTCAACGCCACTTGTGCAAGAAATGCAGAAACAAGGCAAGGGGTGCACAAGGAACCAACTCACCTGCACAGCCCAACCAAGGCAGGGAAGAAGGGGAATACCTGAGCAGCACTGGGGACTCATTGAGAATCACATGCTCACAACAGGGATTTACAGGTCTGAAAGTCAGTCTTGTATTCACATATATGTGCTTTCTCCCAGCAGTTTGTCCCATGCAGGCTGCCACTGCCCTCCACAGGCAGTCCCACAACAGGAGGGTTCATAGAAGATGAACTTATCTTCCCCCACCCAAGTCAAGCCAGGATAACCAAGGACTTCCAGGCATCAGACAAGTTTGTGCACTCAACTTCAAGTGGTGTAGGTCTTGGATCCTGCTAATGCATGAACTCAGCCCAGGGTCTGACCTGCCAAAAGCAGAGACTTCATGGACCCCTACACTTAACCTTGAAGGGGGGATTTTCTAAGTGCTGTAATCACTTATTTCTAGTCTCAAGCAAGATTGAAGCCTTCCTTACAGGAGGATGATCACTCGCTAGTTTTCTTGCACCTTTCCTCTTAAAAAGGTCTTCTCCAGTCCCACACAGACCTCAGGTCCTTGAAGGCTCAGTGCTCCACTGATAGACGTCCATGTTGCATCCCAGCCCGACAACTGCAGAGCCGGCACTGAAGCTGGACCTTCACCCCACTGCACTAGCACTCCCATTCCCAGCTGCTCTCCTAGACCAAACCCATTTCAGTGGGAGCAAAGGTCCATCCACCTGCTATTGCAATAACATTTCTTTAAACAGATCTAAGACAGAAGCAATAAAGGAGTGCAATTGTGGTAAAACCAGTGTTAATATTTGCGTGCCAGATACATCCAGATAACAGTACTGCCAATTTAATTTGTAGGAACAGGATGAGTAAGTAGCACATTCAAGCGTGAAGAGACACTGCTGCTCAGCACCAGGAGCCAGCAAAGAGCAGGATGAAAATGAGTGGTCTAGGTGGGTGCTTAACCTACCAGCAAGCTGAGCAGCACAGTGACTACAGAAGCATGCGGAGAGCTGCAAGTTAGAACTCGTCCTGCAGGATCCAAGCAACAGTAGAGATCATATAAACTTGCAAAACAATTGAACAATTGCAGTCAGCTGCATCACACTCAGAAGCCTTATGGAAGAAATTATCTCACCTTCCCAGCAGTGCAGGCCAGGACCTGAATACCCCTCTAGGCTCTCAATATTACCACCACACTACATCATATGTGCAAAGCAAAAGCCTCCATTTCCATTCCATAAGTCATTTACAACTAAAAGACGCTTTGCCAGGAAGCCAGCCAAGCAAGACAAAATGCTGAAAAAATGTCACTGTTTTGCAGCTCTCCCGTCTCAGCAGGAGACTGATAAGGTCTCACAATGCACACCTGAAATGCTCACTTCTTGACAAAAGTGAGCCAAAGGTCTGCAGTCCTTGCTATCTGAAGTGCTGTTACCTATGCAGATAAACAGTAGCTGTGCTCACATGCTCAGGTGATGGCTTCTTTACCTAAAGACAACCTTTAGATTGTGGTACTCCCCACATGACATCCTCAGATGAGCAGGATGTGCTCAGGCAGCTGCTGGGACCTGTCTTGCCTCTGCAGCAGTTGGACCGAGCCCAGCCAGGCGCACAGGACCAAGCTCACACCTGCAACAGCTCAGGTCTTACGTGGCAGTTCAACACCAGGATTTAGCTTACTAGAAATTTCCTCAGCTGCTTCATGCATTGCTTAGCTTAAAGCACTATTTACAAGGCCAGCCACTAAGCAGCAGACAAACTTAAGCTTCTAGTGCCCTAAATAGCTTATTACTCTCAGAGCAGCTGCGTGAAGCCCCAGTGAATGTGGAATACCTCTGCTTATGCTGAGGAACTGTGCCAGATTCAGACTGGTTTCCAAATCCACTTGGTATTACAAAACATGACCAAATCATCTCCAGATACCTGTACAACTGTCCTACTTGTGCTGACTCAGGTAAAGACCAAGCATAATCATAAATGTCAGAGCCAAGCCTGCTTCTCATGCAGCTATTCTGATCAAGTAAACCTGATGCCAGCAGGTAAAGCTGTGGAAGAATGCAGCAGATGTAGCTACAAGTTCTAACATAGAGCTTCGTCAGATGTCAATGCGAGTGGTGTTTCAGTCCAGCCAGATCCAGTTTGCAACCTCAAGACTGATCTTGCACCACCTAGGTACAAGGAAACCTTGGCCTTCAGATCTGCAGCCACTGAGCTGAGTTTAGCATTACAGGTACCCCTCATAAGGTTGTCACTGGTTTGATCTGCTCTCATGGTGCCCATGGCACAGGATGAGGTATGGCAGGTGACTTCCCCAACAAACTACAAGCCAGGGAATCAAACAAAGCTCTGCCAAGCCAATAAGAAAGCTGGAGAGGGACTGTTTACAAAGGCTTGTAGTGATAGGACTAGGGGCAATGGGTATAAACTGGAGAGGGGCAGATTTAGACGAGATATAAGGGGGAATTTCTTCACACTGAGGGTGGTGAGGCACTGGAACAGGTTGCCCAGGGAAGTTGTGAATGCCCCATCCTTGGAGGTGTTCAAGGCCAGGTCGGATGGGGCCTTGGTCTAGTGGAATGTCCCTGCCCATGGCAGGGGAGTTGGAGTTAGGTGATCTTTAAAGCCCCTTCCAACCCAAACTATTCTATGATTCTAGGATTACATAGACAGTTCAGGATCCAATCAAGGGGACTTTGCAGACAGAAGATTTAAAGTAGCCACCATCTCTAGACTAGTCTCCCTCTTGTCCGAGGACAGGTAAATAGTTTATCCAAGGAGTTCCCATCCTTTTAGCAAGTTCAAACCCAAGCCATTCTGGTGGTTAATACCACTCCTTACAAGAGATTATATTCATGCCCCTAATTGCAGACAACCAGCTCCAGCACCTCACAGCCCCATGATCCCTGTAGCAGGTTTTAACAGACACAGCTGCTGGTTGTTTCTCCACAGCAAGTGTGGGAAATACCCAACAGCCATCAACCCTCATACATGCATTTGCATACCATTTACCAGTGGTGTCTGTAAACCTTGCACAACTCCACCCCTTTAGTGACAAAGAATTCTTACAAATGGACCATGTGAACTAGCAAGTATTTACCTAAAAAAAAATAGAGGTTCACTTTATCTACCCAACCTCTTATCTAAACCTATTTGAACAATCCAACCATTTGACAAGGTTCTAATATCTACAGTGGATCTAACTCACATGGCTGGCACTGAACATGTTTCCATGAAGATGGGGCTAAGCTTCACCTTTCCTTTGATGATGTACAAGGGGACCAGTCACGACTGGTGACCTTCTTGAATCAAGTCCTTGGGAGATACTATCTCATTCTAACCTTCAGCAATATCAAGAAGGCAGGGCTTGTTGCAGTACTGAGAACTTGATATTGGAGGACTACCCATTTTAGATCGTCCCATACTAGAACACACTCTGTTCTCCATTAGCTACAAGACCTAGGTTGACCAGCCACTTGCACCCTGTGCAGTTCCAGTCTTTTTCCATACACCTACATTTGGCAAGAATTATCTGTCAATAGCAGCAAGAGTGCAGCAAAAATGCTCACAAAAATGTTCAGGCACCCCAAGAGTTCAAGTGACTTTGCAAAGGAAGAATTCAGTCTGCACCACTTTGTCATCCTACTGGAATTGGACTTCCTACTGCTTTCTGAGGCTGGACTATCTTAGGGGAGGGTGGTTCATCAAAAGCCATGACAAGGTCTGCACCTTTTGCTCAGGCTGAATAAAACTTGCCAACAGCCTTACATAACAGTCCTTTCAGCTGTATGTCCTTCCAAAGAGGATCAAGTTCCCTCCTAGCTGAATTTGGCCCCTGCTCCTCTCCAAGTCCTTCAGCTAATTCTGCAGTGCCCAGAGCAGACTGGCAGTTCTGTCCTCCGTCTGCAACTCATTTGAACTAGCAGGGAAAATACGAGCAGAAGGTGAGCAAGTTACAAGACAGAATTTGGGCTATTCCCACTGCCGGAAACCCCTCTTTCCCCAAAGACGCTAGACCTGGGAGCTGATTTCATTGCTCCCTGCGAAGCGATAGGACTTTTGGGGCACAGGGTTCTCAGCTGTTCTTACAGAGTACACTGCTGCCCTAGAGCTTAACTGGAAATCAGACCAAAACTGAGCTAGATTCACAAGAGAGGAACAGAGGCAGAGCTAGGAACAGCAGGATTGCTGTGGCACAGAAGAGAAGCTGGAGCGACGCAGCTTTACTGCTACGGGTCTGATTGCCTCAAGAAGTCTGGTGATAAAACCATCAGAACAAGCATCTTTTACAAATCATGACACCAGAACTGATGATGCATTTCAGATTTTATAACCATTGCCGATCCAAGCAGTAGTATGACAATGGTAAATAAGCCATGTCCTGCTTACAGTTCAGTCTTATGGATAGGCTGATGTAGGTCCAACAGCTCCGCAAGGGTTATTGCGGCCAGCCAAAAACAATTGAGTCCCAATGGATAGAGTTAACTGTTACTTACTCTTATTGGAAAATAATCTCTGAAGTATCTCCATATAGCCCAGTTTCTCACCCATTGGGATCTTCTTCCACCTGAAAGGGGAGAAATGAAATCACGTTTTTAAAGCTCTTTCTCACATGGGTGCCCACCAAAAAGCCTAGAGGATTCCAGATAAGTTCCTGTCTCATTAAACAAAAATTCAACAATTGTATTCCTCTAAGGGAGCAGGACACCTGCGTCTCACTAAAATGAAGCTAAACTATCCATTCTCAGTACTTCGAGATACTTCAAGCTAATTAAAGCCTGACAACAAATTCAGAGTAGGACAGGACTTGGTATTTTGCTATAGTTGGGCAATGGACACTTCAAGCTAGAAGTAGCTCAATGTTAAACTTAGATTCATCTTTTGGGGAAGGAGGGCTAAGATCCTGGACAATTACAGTGGTCTTTAAGCAATGGGGAGTTGTCTAATCCATCTACAAAAGGAGTTGCCATCAAACCTTCTTGCCATTGCTGAAGCAGGGTCCGAGAGCTGCTTTCTACATGTTTTTTGAAATAAGTTTTCTGCTTAATTTGCAGCAACACTGACTCCATAGGGGAGTCACATTTTAACAGTCATGCCACAATCTGAACCTTGCAAGAACTGCAGAGGTCATGAGTGCTTATGCAGATCTTTCTGACCTACAGGAAGAACCTAAGCCTCAAATGTGTTGCTAGAAGCCAGCAACAGCATTGTATTAGCACACACTATCCTGTATTACTCCCAGCATCAATAAAACCTGCATTCACTGTTTATACTGGGGGTGGGGGTGTCATTTGTATACTACACTATGTAGTGCTTTTGGTCAGTGATTCAGCCAAGTCTCACTAAGAAGGGAAGTCACTCATTACACAGAAGTGCTTCTTTGTCCAAATATGAGGACAGGGACACTTAAACAGCAT
This sequence comes from Cuculus canorus, assembly GCF_017976375.1. Classification (NCBI taxonomy): domain Eukaryota; kingdom Metazoa; phylum Chordata; class Aves; order Cuculiformes; family Cuculidae; genus Cuculus; species Cuculus canorus. The sequence continues at coordinate 16,375,516 of NC_071401.1, read as the reverse complement.
AAACTTACTCTGCGATATTTACCTTTCTTTGGTGTATTCCAGTCAAATATCAGCCAGGCTAAATATAGAGCAGCAATCAACCAGCAATCTGTGCACAGTATGTACATGAGGATTAAAGTGCAAGCAACACCTGCATAGGTCAAGAAAGAAGAAAACAAGGTTGCATCATGTTTTGGTCTGCATTTACACTTGCATTAAGGGTCCCTTGCCTTTTGACCCTTCTGTACTGAAGTCTTAGTCTCAATCTGTTGTCATCAATCCTCAATTAAATCAGATTTAGCTAAAAAACCCATATGTAGAATTGAGACAGCTTCCTCAAAAGCTACATGCTTTGAAGTACCTCAATCCTCCCTCTCGTGGTTTCAGGGGAGGTTCAGGCTGGACATCAGGAAAGGGTCATTGGGCACTGGAATAGGCTGCCCAGGGAGGTGGTTGAGTCACCTTTCCTGGAGGTATTTAAGGGACAGGTGGACGAGGTGCTGAGGGGCATGGTTTAGGGAGTGTTAGGAATGGTTGGACTCGATGACCCAGTGGGTCCCTTCCAACCTAGTCATTCTATGATTCAAGGTATCTGTTCTATAAGATCTCCAGGTAGGACAAATGCTTCACCAGGCAACAGTGAGACTTCACCAGCATTGAAATTTGTGACCCACACAAACAGTATTTCTTTCACAGCTACACCAATCTCCCACATGTTACACCAGTTCTAAGCCTGACACCCCACTACGGTGCCAGAGATCACCTACAAATGCTATTGCCATTTAAACCAACTAGATTGGGAAGGAACAGTAAGACCTTCTTGACTGACTGCAGTCAGCATCTTTCCCCAGTGCGAATATCAACAATGCTAATAGAGCAAAGCAGCCTGAGAGTTCACATAAAACAGTATAGACTGTTTGGATATTTCTGTTACTGATCTAACAAATATTTTTTGCCCATCTCTGGTACTTCTTGGAGAGAGAATAAGCAAGAGAAAGGCACTCCTATTGCAATCAGTTGCATCAGTTATCATTTGCCTCTAAGAAATTTCCTCTCTGGGGACATTCCCATGAATGAGTCAGGGGAGAGATTTCCAATAGTTTCAGTCTTATTTGTGTGGTAGACACAGCCATAAACTAAATCAGCAGGTCTTTCTATAGCTTCTATGGTTTTCTAGAGCCAGGTAAAGTCATTTATTGCCTAAATATCAAACTATGCAAGTGTTCTACAACATCCCTGCACCGTAGGAACTGTCCTGCTGCAGTGCACATCCAGTAGTTAACACTTACTTAAAAGTTAATATTTCTGCACTAAAACTCTTCCATAATGAAGGCATAAAAGGTTTTGTTTAGGCCAAAAGGTGTTACCTACCCATGACAAGGAAAGTGAGAACCCATTGCAGCACAGAGATGATCTGGAGTTGTTTCTCTACTTTAGATTTAGAAAGCCAGAACAAGTCCTGCAGAGCAGAAAGAATGCTTGATCCTGTGCCTAAGGAAGAGGAACAGATATGGAGTTACATTTGCACACTGAGCAAAGATAACTATTTTCCTTTCAAATACAAGATCTTAAATCAACGTTTGTGCAGTTTGGTTTTAAAGCGAGGCCTGTCAGAGGCTAATATTTCCCATGGAGTTTAGGCATCCTGGAAGTGGTAGGGCTGCCATCTGGGAACATTCAGCTGTTTGGGGGATGCTGGAGGGGATTAATGGGGAACATCAGTCCCCAGTTGTGCGAGCCTATATTCACTTCACCATGTAAGTGCAGAGGACGTTAACACATGGTCCTAACACGCACACCACCTCAAACTGCCAGGTCCTGGAAGTAGCATGTGACAATAGGGAAGCCCACTAGTTTGCCATAAGACAAAAAGATCAACTGTCCCAAACCACAGGCCTGACCTGTTACTCATCCACTCTTTACCAGGTCTGTTGCACAACTCCTGCGTGCATGGAGCAAGGAAAGCTCTGCACTCCAGCCTTACACAGCACAGCCCAAATTTGCTGGCTGAGCAACACCTCACCCCACACCTTAGTTTTCCTTACCCTTGGAGCTGTGAATCCCTATCAGTGTTTCTAAAATAGGAAATGAGGAAGAAAAGTTGAGAGCTACTCTCAGAGGCTTAAGCTATTCAAGCGAGGAGAGACAAGTTAAATATCGAAGTGAAAGACTATTTCTACGAGGAACCACCCACTGCAGTATTTGCTGTTACGCTCAACAACCTCAAGAAAGAAGCACTTGCAAGTATGTTTACTTTCACTTCTCTTCCTTACTTTATTACACAAGCATCATAACTGGTTAAAACACAAATCAAACTGCTGGCCTATGAACAAAGATGTGTGTTTACATGTTTCCTTTTCTAATAACAGGCTGATCCTTAAACAGGAGGGATGCAATGCTGCTAAGCAGCTACTATATCAAAATGGATTCGGTCCTTGCTGTTGGTGCCAAGGCATGACACTGCTATTTGAGATACCATAGCAAGTGCTCACGCTTAGTCAAATGAAAGTTTGGTAGAGAAGAGTCTTTCCTCTAGATATAGGAGATATTGTAGCTTTGGTAGTTTCTACAAAGCAGGTTTCACTAATGCAGCCTCTAAATATGCTAAGCATCTCTGCAGCCTTTGCTGTTGTACTTGCTGATAGACTAAGTAACAGGATCAATGCATGGTAGCTGCATCTGTAGAACTGCTGTATGAGTTTCACAGCTTCTCTGCCCCCTCTCTTAAATGCTATTTAATGTTAAGCCTAAGCACAGTCCCTAGGACTGACAGCTACATGCCTGAATGTTTCTGCTAGAAAAAGACATCAACTGGGAGCCACACCTGAGTCTGCAGAATCTAGAAATCTAGAGCCAGCCCACCCAGCTCAGATCCTTGGCTCTGCTTAGTCTAAGATGAATGAACAATCATAGCAATTACGGGGCATTAACTGCCCCCAGCAGACGAAGTTTTGGTCAAGGATAAATCATATCACTGCAACTGCAAGCAAACTAAAGCCCACAGCACCAACCCAGCCTGAAGGAACATCTCAAGTTGAAGGCAGATCTTTGTAAGATAACATGCGATGTGCTGAAATCACTCTTAATGGCGTAATTCCCCAGTTTCAGAGATGAGACACACTGATGAGTTAAACTACCACCATGCATTGATTTGCAACACTGGAGTACCCAAGCAGGAAGGCTCAGAAATCCTCTGCCACAGCTCTTCACATTTGACAATAAATGCCCAAATTTTGGGTGAGTGATAAACTCCAACCCATTTTTTAAAGTCAGACTCACTTGTCCAAGGGCAACAGATTTTTTATTCCCACTGAGAGGCCACAGCCTATGGGCAGCTTCTAGTGCAGCACTAGGAACTTGCTGTCCCCAAAACCTGATTTACAAAAACTGCACATGGACAGACTTCATGTGGTCTGAGGACTGTTCTATACTTGATCAAAGGGAGCTTTTAGCAACAGAGATATGGCTAGTGACACTGCTATGTCCTCAAGATAAGCCAGAAGTCTTCAAGATTGTTTGTGATCCATGACAAAAGCCCAGTCCCATGTAATTTATCCTTCCAGCACCTATAGTTACACTACCAAAACATCTCTGGATTGATAAATCCACATTCCAGCCTTGGATCAGAAAAATCCATACCCTTTTCTGCAAAAGAGAACAACTGCTTATTTCTCCAGATAAGAATTTGTACTTCAGCATTTTCTAGATGCTTTAAGAAATTGTATGCATTGCTAGCCCCGTAAATAAACCAGTATTGGGTAACATAAGTCAATTTGTCAACATGTTTCTCAAACCACATTAAGCTTTTTGTGGCAACATTTGACTCTTGCAAACAGAGGGAAGGCACAGGTTTGGCAGACAGCTGAGCACCTGCCCTTGGACAAGTGGTGTCCTGGGTCAGTTATTTACTGAAAGCAGAAACACACTTGCAGAGATCAAGATTTCCAAGAGAAAAGCCAGTAGTTACCATGGGCTGAATAATATTAACATTTAGTTCCCAGTTAAGGTCATTAAAGTCATCCAGTGCAATGGAAAGGTCTGTGGGAATGGGCAGAGGTGTTATTTAGCAGGCGCATCTGCCTGCACACAGTCTACCTTCGCAGCAACCGGTACACTCCAGATGGATCTAGTGCATCAAGTGCAAAGTGCAGGTTGGGCAAATACATTTTAGTGCTAAGACAGCCTTTTCCAGCCAGTTCTGAACTTGCTGTTCCTAGTGTCAGACTTAAGACCTTGTGTATTCAACTTCCACTCAAGCTACAGCTAAAGAAGAAAGGAGGCAAAGCAGCCAGGAGGCATTTCTGGGAAGGCACTCCAGTATCTCAAGAGCTAGGCTAGTTACTAGTGCTAGTGCCAGGGCAGAAGAGTCTTGAAAACAAATGTGGGGGGCTTGGGGAGACTCAGCCACAGCAGAACTGGACAGCCTGACTGTTTAGAATCAAACCCTTAGCAACTCATGTCTACACAGTAGGTAGCTTCACAACTGCTTTCCTGGTCTCATCTGAGATACTAAGCCCTGTCAACTTGCACTGCAACTGATGCCCTGGAGTACTGATGGGTTACTTCTGCACTAAGGAACATGCGGCTCAAGGATGCTACTTCCAGAGATGGCCAAAAGCGACTTCTCCAGGAGACCTCTCTGCAGCCATCTGCAGCCTCCCAAGGAAGCTCAGTGACATGGCTCAGCCGTGCCCCAGCTGGCGATGGGCTTAGTTCACTTATTTGACTCCAGCAGCCAGAGTTAAGCAGAAGATATGCTACCAAGGAAAGCCTAGAGTCAGTGAAGGGTTTGAACAAGCATCTGATCATGCCTGCGACACAGGCTCAGACAAGCGCAGCATCTGACAGATTTCCATCACAGTTTATTTCAGACGATGTACTCAAACACCACGATTTACCTAGGCAGGGAGACAGACCCAAAGGTCCCAGCAGAGTAATGGGACTTCACATTTGGATGCCACAAAACCCAATTCACAGCACTTAATTAAGTAGCAGTCAAATAAATTAGCTGAGAGGAAGTGTTACAGATATTTAAAAATACACAGAAAAGCTCGTTAAAGCCAAGCATCATCTGCTTCCTTTAAGAAAATTAACATATTAATTCTTGGCCAAGAATTATACTGCATCACAGCTTATTTAGATGAAAAACAAATTATTAGTATGCTGAGCCCCTCCAAAGCATAAGGTACAAATTGACATTTCGAGCTACATATTTGGCAGACAAGCTGACATCAGAGGTGTAACAAAGCTAGATTAGCTAAACAGACCAATACTAGGATACTTGTGAGGATCCAGCCTCCCATGCAAGAGCAGGAGTCTGCACAGCAAGCTGCTACATCAAATGCGACATCTGTAAAACCCCTTCAGGAACAGAAGTTATTCTGGGTCTTAGGTTTACTCAGACGCCTCAGCTGCAGCGCACAAGCTCTCTGCACTTCCAGCTTTCTGTTTGTGGTACCAGATAGTGAATCATCTGTTAGAGAACAACATATTGCCGGTATGGGGTATGGTTATCCTGTCCTGTAAACAGCTGATTAGAAGTTTGCTCATGCCCTAGGAGACTATTTAATAATCCCATACTATCTGCAGAAAAAAACTCCTATGACTGTAGGTCAACAATATAGTTAAGTGGGACATGTGACAACATTTATTTCAGCCTCACTAGAAAGGAGCTGGGATTCTGCATAGCAAATAAACAAATTTGTTATGACATTTATCTCATGTTAGATCTACATTTACTTGCAGCACTGAACTTGGCCTTCAGCCTTGACAGTAAAAGCTATACGTGGGTCAAAGTGAGGTAAAAAGAGTGCAGACCCAGCTGTCCTAAACCAGCCAAACAGTTTTAGATTTAAGTCACTGAGACTTAATAGCTCTAGACAAGAGATAGTGAACCATTTTTCTGCATCTCATTGTGTGCCCAGGGGAGAAGTGTAGGAGTTCTAAAAGAAAGGGTCAGATATGAGCAAGTCCAGACCTCTTGCTCCCAAGCAGTTTTGTCAAGAGAAGACACCACAACACAGCTAGCAGTGATGACAATCCCAAGACAGGAGCCCAAAGGTCCTCCCCCAAGCAGATACTAGGGCTGTCCAACCTCAGACGCAGCATAAGACTAACTCCAAGGTAGAGCTAAGAGAAATTGTTTTCCTCACCCTGAGCTATTCTACAATTTTGTTCCACATTACTGGAGTTCAGTATTGCCTAAAGCTTTCAGCCACAGTCCAGCCAAAACATAAGTGAGAAGGAGCTTCTGAAAGATGAAACAATATAAGAGGAGATACTTTAGTAAAGGACAGACTTTAAATGCCTGGCTACACGAGCATCCTTCCTCAGGGGAACCGAACACCTCCTTGCTGCTTTGCCAAAACACAAGGAGGAGAGTGCCTGGATAACTATGTCCAAAGTGGGTCAGGTCTGAGGAGACGGCAACCCCTCCCACCCAACCAAAGTGTCTCAAAGCATCAGCCAACCCTAGGCACTGGTCCCAAGCTCTGCTCCAATTTTTGCAATATTGGGTTAGTGTCCAAGAAAGTTGTCCTGCATACACCCAGAATTGGATAGAGGTAGATGCCTGCACAGTTTTTCACTTGTTTTTAAATAGAATCAGTCTTTCAGCCAAATTCACAAGTACTGGGACGAAGCTGGATGCCAGGCAAGCAAGAAGACTGAAGGCCAAAGGACAGTATGAGCCATTCAGCTCTCATCCCAAAAAAGCCACCCCTTTGCAAGATACTCAGAAAAGACGGTCAGGGAGGTAGGAAAAAAAAAAAAAGTCTAGCAGGTTTGCTATAAGTATCCTGTGTAGAGGGAGTTATCTAACATGATCAAACGGCATACGAGATCCTATGCGTGAACTGCTGCACCACATCACCTTTGCCCATCATTCGATCTGCAGGGTCCCACATCATCATCCCCAAAGCCCAGCCTGCATCAGAACAACTCCGTCAGGCACCCAGTTTTTGCTTTGAACAGGAAGGCTTTGAAGCTGGTCCTGTGCTTTGCTGCCCATGGCAGGACACAGAACTGGCAACGAGTTGCGTTGGTGGATGCTGTAGTCGCCAAGGCAACATCTCCCATCTCTTGAGGCAGAGGCACATGAAGAAATGAGTAAGGGAGTGCAAATATCACTGCAGGACCCCCACGAGGTGCCTCAGAGGAAAACTGACCTGAAGAGAGTTAAGACAGCTTTCCATCGCTAAGCAGGATTATCTAGAGATGAGGCCAATCACTGTCCCTAAACCACACTCCATTTTGAATTATGCACATGTCCTAGATCTATCATTAACATGCCAGTGCCAACAAGGTGGCCACTGCTCTCTCAGGTCAGCCCTACATATTTTATAGGTCTCCTGAATGATTTATTCTCTATATTTGGCTCACAGTTAACTCTCAGTTTAACAGTTCACATGCTGTTAATCCAAATGACCTCGTATCAAAACATCACTTGTCTTCTGCTAGTTGTGTAAACAAGCTAAGTTACTTTAAGGACCAGATTTGAGCATGGGGAACACGTGCAGATCTTGTCCCCAATTGGTTGACAACTGATCCTATAGATCTGCCTCTAATATCGGCAGGTGTCACATCTTTCTGATAGATATGAGCACTGGCAGCTCTACATGCAGGACTGGGCAAGACACGGTGCAAAAAGCAAGGGCTTAGGAGTTAATTCACGAGGTTCAGGTCTTCTTGGCTTGTTGATTAAGCAAATCATTAGCAGAGCTATTTCACAGGTCTCTTCGTCCCAGGAGGAATTAGCAGTTTGCTTTTTTCAAGGTAGAAAGCCTTTTGCAACACAGACACGGATTGCTCAAGGATCCTCGACAGGGCATAGGAAAAACTGCTGTCCGAGTGCATTCCCCTGCACAGACCCCCTAGTTCCAAGCCCTAACACTTCTCTAGACAAGCTCCCTTGCAGGAGGAGCACAAGGCTCTACTAAGGAAAACATTTAGACTTGTTGTGTTTATTCCTGCAAGATCCCAAGAGCTGGTTTTACAAGCATGGGAGGGAGCTTGCAGTTTGGAATTTCACGTATTGTCCCTCCAACATCTTTATCCTACATGTCTCCACCTGCAGCGGGAAGAGTTCAGTGTCTGCAGCAGCTCTGCCCATGACACCCAACCTCCTCACCGAGAAAGTGACTTACCAGCACGGAGGGCTACAAAAGCTTGGCTCTACTTCCCTACATAAAACCTTGCTTCGGTGCTGAACCTTCAACTCCCTGTTACAACGCTACAACAAACAGTGATACTTTTGCTTCCCTGTTGATATAGGTGTGAGGAACACGATATTCCAAAATAAGGCTGCAACAGGGGATTTTTACCGACCATAGAGCGTTGCTAAAATTACTCCTCTTTCCTTCCTCCCATCACAAGGGGGAAAAGGGAAAGACTCATTTTTAAGCCAGTGCCACAAGCCCACATTTGCCGGGGTGAAAACTCACTTAAATAAACCAGAGCCATTCACAAGGGCTTCGGGAAAGCAGCACGGTCCTCAGAGCTTGCAAAAAGCAAAACCTGCAAGGAGAGCTGCAGTCCTGCCCCCCCTAAGAAAAGCTGCAGCCATTGCATAGTGCTTTCCCGGCTCATTCCTTCCCCTAAACAATCGCTCCTGCAGGGAAGAAGGGGACTATAATAAAGCTGAGGCTGCCGGTGCCGCTTCCACCCCACCGCGCACCGCCAGGATGCTGCGCCCCCATCGCTGCATCCTCCCTCCCTCCCTCCCTCTCTCTCTCTCTCTCCCACCTCTCCCCGCATCCTCCTACCTCGCAGCACCCCGGAGTAGGCGGCGATGATGGTCTTCATTGCGGGGGGGGCGGTCAGGTCCCGGCCAGGGCCATGGGATGAAGGATGGCCCGACTCCTCAGCCCCGCCGCAGCCGGCAAGTGGCAGAAGCAGCAGCCGCGCATCCGTATATAGCCACGAGGAGGAGGAGGAGGAGGAAGAGGAGGAGGTGGTGCCTCCGCTCGGGGCTCCGGTGATGCAACTTGCTGCATGAGGTGGGGATTTGGGAGAGAGGGAGGCACCCACACACCCTCTGCCAGGTGTTTCCCTCTCTGTTTTCCTTCTCCCCATCGCAGGGTGGGGAAAAAATCCACACTAGTGATGGCCAGCAGGCCGAGGGAGGGGATTCTGCCCCTCTGTTCCTCTCTTGTGAGACCTCACCTGGGGTATTGTATCCAGTTCTGGAGTCCTCAACATAAGGAGGATATGGAGCTGTTGGAACAGGACTGGAGGAGGCTCCGAAGATGATCAGAGGGCTGGAGCACCTCCCATAGAGGACAGAGAGTTGGGGTTCAGCCTGGAGAAAAGGGCTCAAAGGAGGCTTCATAGCAACCTTCCAGTGCCTGAATGGGCTACAAGAAAGCTGGGAAGGGGCTTTTTACAAAGGCATGGAGTGATAGGACAAGGAGGAATGGCTTTAAATTGGAGGGGGGAAGATTTAGACTAAACATTGGGAAGAATTTCTTCACCCTGAGGGTTGTGAGGCACTGGCACAGGTTGCCCAGGAAAGGTGTAGATGCCCCATCCCTGGACGTGTTCAAGGCCAGGTTAGATGAGGCCTTGAGCAGCCTGATTTAGTAGCAGGGGGCTGGGGCTGGGTGGGCTTTAAGTTCCCTTCCAACCCAAACCATTAGATTTTGATCTAAGAGATTTTTTCCAACCTAGTGATTCTATGACTCTACGATTCTACAATTTTCAAATATTGCTGCCCCGTTCTTGTTCAAATATCCGCCCACCTCCTTTTCGCTGATTCTAGCTTCCTCAGAAGGATTTGGGAGACCTGGGTTCTTAAAAGCATCATGAAATTAAAATAAAAGGTAGAAAAAAGAAAAAGAATTGGAAATTTTTTGTTAAAGAAAAGCTTTAATGATTTTGTTAAGTTTCATTTTCTTCAAGACCCAAACTACTGACCAAGCCTCATATTCTCCTCATAACAAGGTGTTTTAAAAATCTGCTCACGAGATCCATCAGAAACAAGGTGTCATTTGGGTTTGCATCAGGGTTTTAACATAGCTGCACTTGCCAAGAAATTTCTTTAACTTTTTATAGATTGGTTTGTCCCAGATTCCAAGACATTAAACCAGATTCTCTATAATGGGCTCATGCCTGGTTCTATGGTTAAACAGGGATTTTGCTACACCCCTGTGCAAAGGATCAGGCCTCTGCCCCTTTCCTAATTTGTTTTACCTCCCATAATTTGGAGTAAATAAATAGAATCTGTATTGGAGAAGCACTTTGAGATCCCTCAGGGAAAAGCCCATTGAGAACAATGAGCATGCAGAGTTCCCCCTAAGCAGAGGACAGGTAGCAATCACCCCTCAAAACCCTTCAACTTTTGCCTAGCTTTTAGGGTTGGAGCAGGATTACGCCTTGCTGAGCCAGCAGTTTTTTCCTTTTGCTCCTGGGGATACCGCTGCAACATCCACTTTTTGGCCCAGAGAGATGTGTCCACCAGTGTGTTTCGCAAAGCAGTCATATTTTCAGCTGTGGAAAGCTTAAATCAGAGATCCAGAGATGAAAGAGTGGTTTATTTTTCTTCCCAGTCCTCTGAGGCATTCCTATGCCCATCATTTTGAGTCAAACTGGCACCAGGACTTGTTCGCTCCCCTTTTGGCCATAGGGCCCTGTTCCAACAGTTGTAGTGGCGTGTTGAAATATATATAAAAGCGGAAAATTGCGAGAGCCTGTCTGAACAAAGGGTTTTGCCCAACAGCTCTTGGATAAGACCTCCAAAAAGTGAGCCCAGAACAGAAATAAATCACTGCTGAAATACTACCGAGTAGAAGGGGAACTGTCTCCAGTCTGTCTGTGTCCCCTATTGCCTTGGACTTATCTGCAAAGGAAGTAATGACTGAGATAGCTTTTTGTTTGTCATAACTGGAATAAAAACCTGCAAAAAATTATACTGCCATGTTGTGACAGTAGGAGATGGGTAAACACAAAAATGTTACTACACTGGGACTATGGTCTGTCCAGATCCATCATCTTTGTCTTGACCTATACCCACCTTTTCATACATTTTGTGTGCCAATTCTCTGAATCCTGATCGTCTTCTTGCTCAATATGCTGCAGTGGGGTCCTAGCCTATGAGGGTTCATTAATAAAATTAATTAAGAAAATTAATAATAATAAAAACCTCAGTGCTTTCGGGAGTATTGTGACTTGAAAGAGTAAAGACAACCACCACAGCCTCAGGCTGAGCAGCTGCTTGAATGTGTGACTTGAAGGTACAAATTATGACACCTCGTTTCTTGAGAGGAAGGAAACTTTCAACACCGATCCATGATAACACGGCTGAGCCTCTTCATGTGACCTGAGCAGCAGCAGAGAACAGGCTGCCACCCACTCCCGTCTCACTTGTTTTACCAGTACTTGTCTTGCAACTTTTTTTTTTTTTAACTCTCCCATTCAGCTCACTCAAAATCAGAAAAAACAGTCCCAAATAATGGATTAGAAATATCTTGGCTCTGTTCCCCGGCAAGGATAATTTCTCCCAAAGAGAAGACATGCGCCATGGTGCTAGATGTTTTTGGAAATGCACACAGTTTGTTTTGCACAGTGCTTATGTTGGTGTAGGAGAGAGATGACCCTGTTTATTATTAACCTGCGTTTCTGGCACAACTATTCTTGAACAATAACATCCTTTCTAATACCCTACTATTTCTTCACTTGAGACTGAAAAACATGGATTGTGGACAGAATAACACGGGTAGGAGCCAGTCTTCCAGCCCTCTGCAGCCAAAAATGATTCACAATAGTTTTAGACTCTTTTATTTCTGTTGGATTTTAAGCAACTGAATCTCAGAGCAAAGCAGCAATGCACCTTTACACAGTAATTTGGGGTTTCTTTAAGGCATGTAGTGAGTTTTTAGGGTGGTGCCTATTGAACAAAGCTTTAGAGAACACATTTCTTTTTCTCTTCCTGCTTCAATTCAGGGACTTGAGAACTCTTCGTAAGGCGTGGGGCAGATCTGCAGCGGTTTGAGTCAGCCCTTGCTTTGCTTCCATATGGTTATTTAACAGCAGAAAATGCCCCCTTATCGAAGCATCAGTGTTCAATGTCTTCACTCAGAGGCCAGGTGTTTGGATGCACCTGTGAAACAGCCTGTATTTGGCACGTCAGGACTCTTGCAGTCAAGTTGGGTTTATCTGTCTGTGTAATTCTCCTTCTCTAACTTGAAAATATAGAGTAATTTCCCTGCCTGTGGTTCACCGTCTGTTTATGGATTTTCTGGGTGGTATTATTTTTAGTAGCTTTTTGTTTTTAGGGCTGGTACAAATCTTAAACACAGAGGGCTTATAGCTGCCAGGGTTGTCCATTAATCCAGCCATGTCTTTCTGCACAGACTGCAACCGCAGCATCTGAAAAGTGCCTTTTCTCCTTAATTTCTCCTCCTGAGTCCACTATGAAGAATATGATGGGTCCATCTGTGGTGAAGACCATAGTTCAGGTACCATGATCAGGCCCAGCTCCCTATGTATTTCTTCTGATATCTGCAGTGTGATGAATTCATGTTGGAAATAAACTCTACTGTCACTACAGACCACTTGTGGTACAACCTCATGGACAGGGAACGCTTTTCATCTTTTCATTCCTCATTGAGCAGGAGAACTTTGCAAGCACACAAAATTTGTGCTACTAAATTGTGCCCCACTGAGGACCTCTCACCAGACCAGAGGGACCTCCAGATCACTTCTGCTTTCATCCCTGCCTCTTCCTCTGAGCCATAGTCAACCTCTCACCAGGTGTGATGGAAGTCTTATCATCATTGATGTCAACAATAAACCAGACGAGCAGAGGTGGGATTTAATGAGGAGTTTGAACCCGAGTCAGCCAGACAGCAAAACTGCCGAGTAGGCAAAACAGATACAAGAACCTTTCTCACTCCTGCAGTGGTTATTTTTCTACTTGCAGTAAATGTGACTTTGCCCAAGCTTATTTTGCATTGTGTTTTGACTACGGTACTGACTTCTGTGGCTCTACTCTCCCTCCAAGGCCTTGTGTCTCTTTCTTTGCATGTTAATTCAGTGATGGGAGACCAGGAACTGCTCGTGTGAACCTAAAATGTAACCTGAGCCTCCAGGTGCTGTTTGAGAGGCACTCAAAAGTGCAATGCTGGCAAGATGTTGCTTGGTCATCTGCACCTGCCTTGATAAAAGTCCATCCATCCCCTTACTGAGGGGTATTTTTAGCATTTTCTGCAGAGGCAGCAGAAAGTCATGGAAAGATTCGTCTTCCTCTCCATCATTTTTCCTGCCTCAATAGGAACAGTTCACAGTCCAGGTAATATTTATGGAAGTGTATTGTTGGCTTATACATCTCCCAAATGATGGATCTGAATTTTGAGCTAAGGGAGAAGAGATGCATTCCCACATCCCCACATATCATCTGCTTCTTTACAGACCTTCAAATAAACCCAAAAGCTGTGTAAACCTTGAGCATGGAGAGGGAAACTGAGGCAAACACTTGCTGGGGAATTGAGATGGTATATCTCTCTGAAGAAGCATTCCAGATTTAAATGGTTATAGGAATTTCACACTTGGTCCTTCACCCCTTTTCTCAGTCTTGAATCCATCAGCTTCAAAGCTTGCCTTGGTCTCTTCTGCTTCCTCACTGTGGCTTCTGTTGAGATCCTGCAGCGTGTGGGGTAATTTCCTACCTCAGGTGCACAGCAGTGCTTGGATTTGGTTTTCTGTGCATGTTTTTGAGTTACATGTCAAGATTTTAAGAGCCTGGAGTGATCCTTTCCAGTCTTCTCTGTGTGAGCAGGAACCAGCTACATTTCAGACATGCAGAATAACTGTTGACATGGGCATCTCTGAGCCCATCAACAAACTCTTCATGGCCCATCCCTTGTTGCCCAAATGACAGCCATGGATCATACGCTTCCTAAGTAGAGCATAACAGGACAATGTGTTACAGATGCATAAAGTCACTCTGGGCAAGGACATCTGCACGGTCCAGTGATGCCAGCTCATATTTTACCAGGGTACAAAAACATCCACTGCCATGAACAGAGCCAGAAAGAGCTGGGTGAGCATGCAGCAACACCTCCCTCCCCAGGAGAGTTTAGCAGAGCCCATACTGAGATACATACAGATATCTGAGCATCACCATGGTCATTGGCACTGGCTGGTCCTTGCGTCTTCAGCTGGATCCACCTCGTATTGCTCAGGATGTCTTCTAGCTCCCACTCCATGGCCACATTTTCAGTCAAGCTGTGCTTTACAACCTCCCCTCTCTAGACCTCAGCATCACACCCAGCTGTTATCTCGCAGGTATTTATGAGGTTTATCCTTCAAAGAATTTGCTTAGGAAGGGGATGTTTGGGAGCAGAGCCTTGAAAAGCCTTTCCTCCAGAGGGATTTCTGCATGCAGTATGGGCACTTTGGGAGTGCATCAACACTTACCCCTAGAAGTTTTCCATCTGGACATTCCTAGGAAAGAAATTATGAAAGAAAACATTCAGCCAGCAAGGCAAAATTTGCATTCAACCAGGATGTGTTAAAAGCTAATTTGACTGAGCCTGTTAGTGCAAAGAGAAAAGCAGAGGGTCAAACCACAATGGGCATCTCACAGTCCTGTAGAGATTCTGGTCCTATATCCTTTCTGATAGCTCAGCATATACGAGGTGCAGTCTGGGGTATGAGCACTAATGCCACACACTCCCATCTCATGCTCAGTGTAGACACAAACACTAATTTTGGTAGTATTGGGGCAAAGCGTATGTCCTCTGCAACTCATTGGTTAATAGTGCAACTGCCTTGGAGCCCAAAGCTGGAATGAGTTGTTTTCATAGCACTTACTTTTTCTGTTCATGGAGTTAAAAGTTATTTAACATCACAAAGATTTTGAAATTTCTTCTCCTCTTAAGCTGTGCTTACACTTCTTTTTTCATAAGTGGAAGGAAAGTTCATGCCAAAAGTGCAAGAAAGGCTTCACAGCAAGCTTTGTGCTGGAAGACATTAAAACCAAAATGAAACATATAAATAAATTCAAAAAAAAAAAAAAAAGACACCCTCACTTTTCCCCACCAGACAGATAGCAAGATTTATGCAAGTCACTGAGCAAAGCCAGATTTTGGCACTTGGCAGCAAGTCAGGGCATAGCTGCCTAGCTACGGTCTAAAATTAGAGCACCTAAAAATTAACTGTATGTCTAAAGAACTTTGGTCCCTGTACAGAATGAACACTGGAGAATTAGTAATAGACAGTTAACCAACTCCACTTTTAATCCAATTGCAAGGTTTTTGCAAAGCAAAAATTGGCACCAAAAAAAAGTTATTTTAGTGTTTTTCTCAGTTCTCTCTGGTATTTTTGATTCCTTCATTAAGAAGGGTTTGGGGAAATAAGACCTGGGAAACTGCTTAAATATAATAGGGAAAAAACACTTCCCCCTTATTGAAAGGTGGGAGACTTCCATGTTCTTTTAGGAAGCATCACGTTAATCTCATGTTGTACCATCTCAAAAAATGAGTATTTTTCAGCTTTCCCCCATGATGAAACTGCATTTTCCTAAAGGCTTCCTTGTGAACTTCTTAAACCTCTGTGTATACAACCATCCGGCCCTGGGGCAGCACCTGCCTCCAACTACACGTAGGGAAACTGAGGCACAAAGCCTGGAGGGGTGACCATCCAAACACAGACCATGCATTTCTGATGAAACCAAGGCAAATGCCTCCTCACCTTGATCCCAGCTCTCACACCAGGTGTATCCCGCTGAAAGTCTCTTACACACTCCATCCCCTGGGCTAGTCCAGGGCCAGCAAAGACAGCTGTAATGCTGTTAGCTCAGGCCATCTATCTGCCCCAATCTTCTAGTCATGCTGACCTCTCGAGGTCTCTCCACCACCCCAGCCTGGACAGCTTTGGCCTCAAATCCTGCGCAGAATCCAGGAGTCCCAAAATGATAAGGAAAAATGAATGAAAAAAAAATAAAGAAGAAATTGACCCTACAAACCAGTTTCCATGTGCATGGGTATAACCAAGAATCATCCATGGGATTTTCCCATTTCTGGTTCTTTCCTTCTTCAAAGGCTTTTACCAACCATAGCAAACATTCCCAGGCCCTTTGGGGAAAAATGGGCAGAAGTCAATGTGTGTGTGCCCCACACATGCAAAATAGAGGCTGCTGAAATTCTTCCTTTGCCCCAGACTCCTGCAATCCTCCCTTAGATTTTTAGCCACACAGATGATGTCATGACTTCTCCTAAGGGAGCAGAGGAGATGATGAGCCCCATCCTTGCACAGTTGCCTGGTAAGAAGTGACCACCTTTGTACAGGGCAGAGAGGTGAGTTAGCCACTGCTGCATGGGTATTTGGTTTCTCAAGGCTTAGCCATAATGGGTTCTGGGTACCTCTGCTCTGCGAGAAGAGGGCTTGGGTTGTTTCCTTGGAGACTGTCTCCCTCCAGCCATTGAGTCTCTGCTCTGTGTTATCTGCTGCTTGTCCCTTCTCTTGATTGGAGAAAAGTTGATGCTTCTTAGAAAGTGGGAAGATGCTTGTGGTCTTTCTAAGACATAAGAAAGGGCTTCTTAGGATTGCAAACTGGGAGATGTCAGTTTGTAGCATTGCCTTGATGCTAAGGCCATGCACATGCATTCAGTGATTTGTCTCAGCAGGAGAAGAGGACATGAAGACTACATGTGAATAACCTCAGGCATGTGGCTCTCATAGGAAAAGAGCAAGGGGACGAGCATGAGAACACAGGGTTCCCAGCGACAAAATGTCATAGCTAGAATTTCCTCCAGTGTGAGCTGCTCCAGCCCATCCTTGGCCTGTGGAAGCAGAGCTCACGTAAGCTGTTTTGCAATGGGGAAAGCTGAAAGAAGAGAAGTGCACGTGCTACACCATTTTCTCATTGCACTGAGTACAAGTCACTCCACAGGATTAGCGACACAATGCTACCCACCTACCTGTGTCTTATGTGTAGCTCAGAAGCCCAAGTTAGTTTTTCCCTAGAAGTCTTGGACCAAATGGTTTCTGCTGATGAGAGGTTGGGAGTCAACAAAAGGGACTCAAGAGAGTCTCAAACCAAGACAGTCTCCTTTCTGAGAATGGAGTTTGGAGGTCTAGCTTAGGGTGTGAGCGTCACCATGGGAGCGTCAGGGATTTGATCTCCTTTGCTATGGCAGATTTCATCATTTATACCAGAGATTTTTCCTTTTTTTCTATATTTTCACAGGTTTTCCCACTTGGCTGAGTCCGTCTGCACCTTCTATGACCAGCTTCAGGGCAGGATTGCGATACTGATTCAAGACTTACTGTGATACTCCTCAGACCGTGGGTGAGAAGTTCTTGCAACACAAATCAATAATAATGGTCTTAAATTTATCAGAACATCCAAAATAGGCATTAGATCTGCTGCAAATACTCATTTAGAGGCATAGCTTTGAGAAAAACTGCAATCAAACCTGTGCTTGCTAATTATGCCTTATAAATGCAGTTTTGCACCCTTTCACCCCGTCCTGGAGCTCTCCCCTGTGAACGCAGGAGATCATTGCTTCTGGTGGTCTGGGAGAAGGCACAAATGTTCTTCCCCTGAAGGGCATCTGTCTGTCAGGAGCTGAAGTTTTTGCTTTTCTGTGCTACTGAAACAGCTGCAGTGAAGTTGTAGGGGTTGTTTGCAATGTTTCAGTTTGCTGTTTTAGAGTAAGTACGCTCACGAACCGTCAGTTTTACGTGAATTAACAGTAAACGATGATTAAAATTGGGGGTTATTTTAGCAATTAAAAGACTTAAGTTTTCAATTACAGAATTAGAAATGCAGGTACTAAGAGAAAAGCATAAAACCACTAGAGCAAAGACCTTGGATCTGCCTGACTTTTCTCCTCACGTTCTTCCTGCTACTGGAGTTTCTTCTTTGGCACTTGCTACTAAGACAGCAGACCCTGCTTGGCAGGGCTCTGCTACTAAAATACATTTGTCTCTGGGACTTTGACTCTTCTGCATGCTTGGATAATTTGTATTGGCTCTTTAATTTCAAAGCATATCTCTAGAATCCATGTACAGTTGAAAATGCCTGCCCCTGATGAATGAAAAATGATCTCGGAATAGAAATTCATCTCCTCCCCTCAGGAAGCCAATTAACAAACTGCCCCCACAGCACTCTGCAAGTTGTACAGCAGAAAGGGTTTGTGGACATCCCGCAGGAGGTTGCCTTTCAATTGCTTCTGGCTCAGCCAATCTAAGCAATAACCTGAGCTTTCCCATGGTGTTAGACTAGCTTGCAGCTGAGGTGCTATGAAAAGCACGTCACTTCTTCAACAATTTTCTACAGTCCTGCAATTGCAGGGTTCTATGTAGAGATCATGTGTGATGGATCAATGGACTTGAGGTACCTCAGTCCCCCATAGTGTTAAATTTAGGAGGCTATATCACAGTCAAACAGAATTAACCGCAGAATTAACAAAGTCTGCAGGGAAAAGGTACCAGCCTTGTTTCACAACTCCTGCGGGTCCCAGAGGAGTCATTTCACAGATGTATGTGGGCAGTTGGCACAGACAGACCCAATCCTGCAATCCTTTACTCACCCAGGGAGTTATGCAGACTGCAGCAACACTGTTTCTGCAGATGCTCTCTGTGCACCCCACAGCTGCGGGATCAGGGCAGGAAATGCAGTATAAAGGTGTTAATAATTGGTGGCATCTATGACCTGAAGGACAAAACCTGATCTAATCACCTTAGATTGTCTAAGCCTCCAAATAGCTCTTCACCTCATCCCGCGATGCTAGAGTGTCTAAGAAGGGTTTCTATGAATATGTATAGAGAGAGAGAGAGAGAAAGAGGGAGAAGGAAGAATATCAGTCTAGGAAGAAATAGGTGGAATGAGTAGAAATTACAACTATTTTAAAGCAAGCAAGTTGAAACTACCGATTATTTTAGAGCAACCTAGCAGAATCTCTAAGTTCTAACTTAAAAATGAGAAGTAAAAAGGTGTTGACCAGATTCAACAGATATTTAGTATAAAACTTGTCCGCTTTCTTGGAAAGTATAAATAACACAGATAAACCAAGAGTTTTCTCCATGTTAACCTCACGATTCAGTAATTCCTGCAGCTTCCTCTCCTCTTTTCATAGTCTACTATTTTTCCCTCTTGTTCCTTCTTAACCTGCCGGTTCAGTTGGCATCAGAAAACTTTTGCAATCCTGTTGTATCAGACCTTGTGCGTACAGGATATCCACATTCTTCGGCTAAGGACTGAGAAGGAGTGGATTTCATGTCTAGCTGAGAGCACGTGTGCAGCGCAGAGATCACTGCTGCCCTGGCACATCACACTGATGATATCAGGATGTGCTGCTGATTCTCTCTTGCCGGACTTGAGGGCTGAACATGGCCAGAGCAGCAGCAGGAAAGGTGGCACAGCAGCATAACAAGGAAGAGTGCACCTATGTATGACTCAGTCCAGATTTTGTCCCTGCTGGGTTCAGTAGAAAAAACCTTTCTGCTTAAAATATTTCCTTCTTCTCCACCAGACCCTTCCCTCTCCACCCTGGCCTTCTTCCTCACAGTTGGAAAATGCTCTCTTTCATGGTCACACCAAAGGTCACGTTCTTCAGCCTGATCCAGAGGTTTACACTGATTCCTACTAGGTTCCAGCAGACTGGTAGACCAGCATCCAGCCATAGGATAAAGCACTCGGTCCAGTTCACAGGGCATAGTTCTCTTCTGACATTCCCAAACTTTTCTGGGATGTCTTCAGGGACAAATACACACTATAAGTTTAAATACAGGGGCAAATGAGTGAAAGGTTACAACCTGCGAGATGTGAAAAATCATTAAAAAGCCTGTGGATTTCCTGATGTTTCCCAGATATGTTCTTTCCCCTTTGCTCTGCTATGGTGAATTTTTAAGGTTTTACTTGGCTACTTCACTTCCACTCCTCATTATTTGGGTAGGATTTCAGGCTACTCACTTTGAGGTCATGTATATATGAAGAAGCTGTTCGCTCTTGCGTGCATAAGAAAGAGAACAGATGATTAGAAACTGAGATTTTAAACTGATACTGTTGTGCAGAGATTGCAGATACTGCACCCCAGTTCTTAGAGATTGTTTCGATGCCAGATCATCTCTATTTGATTTCATCTACTGTTCTTGGGAAGGAGTTTAATCTGCTTTTTAGAAAACCTGTGAAATTAAGGATGTTTCTTTGTTCAAATATTCCTATGTAGACCAAGCAGCCAAGTGGTGATGGGATCTGAGGAAGGAGTTGATGTGTTTGCTTCAGTGTTTTGAAGGATGTGGCAGTTTATGTAGGTTTTGGGTCAGCCTGATGATCCATCAGCCCATGTCCCGTCTCTGCTTCTAGTCAACAGTGGGTGCTTACAAAACAGAGGAAGACTGACTGTGCTGTATTTTCCTCTGTCAGAAGAGCAGGAGATGGCATTTCAGGTACTACATTTAGGAGTGCAGTGGACTTGTCTTCCACATTTTTTTCTGATTCTTCTTGGACATGCATGCTTTCAGCCACCCAGCTTCTGCTGCCGCTGTGCTCTGGAAAAAAAGGGAAAACAAAACTAAACTTCTTTTGGGTTTCACTAAAAGTGTCTGCCTAAAGATTTCTGTGGATGTTCCCCATTTCCTGAGCTCCAAGAAACATTTATTTCATCACCTTCTCCTCTTCATTTAGAGTTTCACAGACTGCTGCTGCCAACCCCTTCATCATGTCTTTTCCATGTTGAGGACTCCTACCATGTGCCTCCTTCTATAAAAGAGGTTTTTATCTCCAGTTATTCTTTTTTTTTTTCCTACTCAGAGCAGAATTTCACTCATTGCTTGAATATTAACCCACATCGTGAGTTTATTCAGTGGTACAGAGATGCTTTCTTTTTCTTCTTTGTTCCATTTGGGTTTTCTAGCCAATGTTAAGCAAGGACCCAACCTTTTCAGGGAACTAACTACAAGGTCTCCAAGATCTCTTTCCCATGTGTTGAAACAAATTTAAAGTCCAGGTGTGTGAAAGTTTCTATTGGAAATAATATCAACTGTGAAGATGAAAGGTTTGAAAAAATTCTTCTAAGGGAAGACGGCAAAAACATTCATAGGATTTATTGTTAAATACAAGGTAACGCCTGGTCTGGAAGACCCAGACTGCAAAATTCTGGAAGCTGGGAAAGTGTCGTGAAGGACCTATACATTGTGATCATCCTTTTCTTCCCAGGCATCTGCTGTTGGACACCAATGGAGAAATGCTACTGAAGTAGCTGAACCGTTGCTCTGAACCAATAAAACTATTCTGTCTTCTTAGGTTGTGGCTGGGAGGAGTTTTGCAAGGACAGAGTTGAAACTGGAAATGCCCTCCATGTGCTGGAGAAGCAGCATTTGAGACAATGCAACCTACCCACAGCTCATCAGTGTGGGGAGAAAAGAGATCTGGACCCCAGGCACTTTCTCCCTAGTCTTCAGAGAACCGGAGTCTAGGACATAAGTTTGAAAGGCCTAAGACAGAGCCAAATTCTAGTGCAAGAGGTGGAGATACTAAGACAGCAGCCGGTCCTCAAAGCCAGCTGCCTTCACTTCCACTGAGGGCCTGGATTCTGTACCTTAGTCCAGAAATAAACTTAATCTTCGTTGAAATCTTTATTTGGTAAGGGGGCCTCTTATGACTGCACTTTCTTTTGTATTTGACAGCATAGAGCTGTAAAAGCAACGAAATCCAGTAAAGAGCAAAAACATTGGGTGCTGGTGTCAGTAAGAATGCAGAAGTATTGATAACTTCCTAGCAGGTCATGCTAAAGCTGACCTCATGAAAGATCTGCCAAAGCCTATTAGCTAAGGCACATCCTGGGGAAAATCCTCTTATAGCAGTGGAGGTGAGAATGCAGATGATATTACTGTTCCTAGCACTGCAGTCATAGAGACATAGGGCTGGGAAGGGTTATTAAGAGGTCGGCAGGGTCATGCCCTTTATCTCAAGGAAGGATCAAGTCCATCCATGTCATATGTCACCAGGCAGACATGGTGTTAACACACTCTTAAAGAAACTCTATGATAACCATAAACTTTCCAGACAATTTATTACTATCCCAAATATTCCTGACTGTAATTACGTCCATTGCTTATTTTACCATCCAATACGGGCATGAAGACAAGGTTATTCCCTTCTGTGTACCTGTCCTCGTGTCCTCATCTGTCATATCTTCTCAATCCACAATTCTAAAAGATTGTACCATGTTAATTTGTTCGATCGGATCCAGCAAAACCTCCATGTGTACATACATGTATATGTGTGTGCATATCTATATTTTGGTGGTCATCTCAACTTTCAGAGTTGGAGAACCTAGGGTTATCAGCATTGCCATGAGCCTGAAAGTGCTTCCAACAGGAAAGCGCTGTTGGAAGCTGGCCTGTGAGAGGAGTTTTTCTCCTCTTCCTGTTTATATTTCAAAGCCATTGGTATTTTTTTGGGCATCCCCCAAACACTCATCCATTTATTTCTCATGTGCAGATCACTGAAAAGGTGTGTAACATAAAGTGCAGATGGCAGATTCAGAAAGTGATCAGGAAAGGCTCATGAGGGTGTTCAAAGGGTGTACAAAGTACTTTTCTGCTTCTTTCCTTCATATGTGTTTGTGAGACAAATCCATCCCCATACTCAGCTGCCCATTCTTAGAGCAGCTCTGAGCTTGCTCTTGATGTCCATCCTGTAAGGTATCCTCCAGGGCCAAAAAAGTCATGAACAGCTGAAGCACAGGCTGCTCCAGGTGTGTTTCCCCCCTCAGGGGATAGCGTACTACAAGACCCTCATTATTGAGCAAATTATCATAAATTAACCTCTTTCCTGGCTACCTCAGGGTGATTGAGACTCATATTTCGTCTACAAATAATGTCTAGGAGAGTCTCTGTTGGTGGAGGATTTGTAGTGCAATGGCTGCTTGCCCCAAGGCCAATGCCAGGAACATCCTCTGGATTTGGCTGTACATGAGAGGTGATGAGTTAACCCAAACCTTCCAGGGCTGAGCAAACCTGCATGCGGACACCATGCTATTGTGCTTTTATGGAAGGAGCTCATTTTGCTTTAGATAGGTGTTTCCTTAATATCTCGGGGATGGGTGGTCATCTGGCTCAATGTTTAGAGCCCTACAGCCAAGACTTGAAGCAGAATTCAAGCTGAGACTGGAAATAGTAATCTGAAGTAGAAGCAAGCCAGCATCAGTGAAAGAACAAGCAGAAAAAGGAGCCAGGAGTGGACACCAAGCCCTGAAGCACTGAAGTAACGCAGGGAGAACATCAGGTCCTACTTGCTGCCACCAGGCTGGGATGAAGCACCCTACAGATTCCCTGCCTCCAACCCTGCCTCTGTACGCATGCCCTCAGCACGGTTAAGTGCATCTTGGTCAGAATAGCTGTCCCTATGTGAGGGGCAAAGACATCCTGGGAGGACAGTGCTGCTTCCATGGGACATGAGCATTTGCTGATGCTCCTCTAACCAGCCTTACACCCGGGAACAACACCCTTTTATAGGACTTACATAAATGCCTCTAGGATACTTACAGATAAGGTACAGAGACTCCAGGGCCTGGAAGTGTGTTCATCCCACCCTTCTGGTTTCTTTGTCAGGGCTTTGCAGTTTAGATAACCCTGATACTTCAAATCCTTTAGCAATGATGGGAGCCAGGCTGTCCAGCTGCCACCAGGATAAGATCTTTAAACAGCTGTTGGGCAAGAGCAGCATCAAGCAAGAGACATTTAAAACAATGCATTGGTGGTTGCAAAGGGTAGTTGAAACAAGTCAGATACCTTCCCCCAGTCTTGCCTTCAGGGCTTGACTATAAGGGGAAAGGCAGTGCCATGGTAAGACCACAGGACACAGGGTGGAGGATTCAGGTCTCAGCTTTCCTACAGGCTTCCTGCAACATGCAGCACATCAGTTGGGTCTAGAGGCAGGGACCTGGTCCGCAGAGTCGTGCTTATTCTTGCTCCCTGGCCCTGTGACACACTTACAGGCTGACAGCAGTCCAGCATCAACTGAGGAGTTAAAGGAGCTCCTGCTCCACCTCATCGGGGTTATGGATCATATTTACTTGTAAAGTGCTTGGCAGTTCTTGGAAGCAAGGCACACTGTGAGATTTGTAGATAACGTCATGGGACCCGTACAAAATACAGCATGGAAAAACCCACAACTCAAGACACTCCCTCATCTAAGGGACACATTGTGACTCCAGGGAGCAAGAACCAAGTGCCTCAAGCCAAGATTTTGGGGTACTGATAAGTAAAATGAGGTGCTTAGCCTTGCTAGGTGATTCCATAGTGTAGCAGCTTAAAGCATCTCCTTTCCAGAAGGTAGAAGCTAAGCACTTTGTAAACACTTCTGAAAATCCTGACCTTATGGTGTGCCCTCAGTGGAAGAATCCTATAGCGGTGTTTACGTGCTCTTGGCAGTGCAGCATTTCTCTTCCTAGTTCAAAGTACTCCATGATGTGGAGGTGAATTATCCTCCGGCATCCACATGTGCCCTTGTTTGTGATAAGCAACCGAGTTCTGTGCTTGCTGACAGAGGTAAAGACAAAAGCAGTGCTCACTTGCATTTATTTGCTTTCAACTTTGGGTGATTAGAACAGATCAGTAACCCAGCAAACAGTCTTGCCCAAGAATTAGGTGTGCATTGTTTTCCATGCATTTTTTTTTCTGTGCATGTTTTTTTTGCATCCATGCACAATTTTCTGTGCATCCATGATTTTCTGCACACGCATTTTCTGCAAGCATTTTTATAAATCCAAATTATTTCAGATCAAACCCATAATGCTTCCTGTTTGTAATTTTCAGTGGGTCTTGAGTTGTTCGTTGAAAAAACATTTGGGCTGCTTTTTGTTGACCTCATATGATCTAACAAAACATGAATCCATTTAGCATTATTTTGTAGCCCAACATCCAAAATGCTGGCTCATGACTATGTGATTTTACAGAAGTTTCCCCTCCCAATAAGTGCATGCTGCATTTTGAAGGTACTGTCTGAAGATCATGACATCCCCGAACCCCAGAGATGTGGTGGCTTAGCAGGTTGCAGCACAGAGTTAATGATGCAGCACCTCTGAACAGGCTGGGGATGGGATATGGGCAGGAGTAAGAGTAGACACAAGCTTGAAAAATGGTTCAGCCATGCCTTACGTTTTCTTAAATCCAATATATACCCTCCTGCCTTGTGCGGCACATTAGTCATTGCAAGTTACTTCTCTGCTGGTGGGTTTTTATACCCTGAACAAGGCAGTCAGCCAAAATCTGTATTGGATGGCTCCTCCCAGAAAAAGGTGAGCTCAGGTGATGGGAGATGCAGAAAAGTGGTTCATTGGGTTCAAATCAGACAGATCTATAAGATTACCAAAACAAAAGTGCCCATATTACTGGGGAGACCTGTGGCTTTTGAATGCTTTAAATGGTTTTGAAAGCAAAGTGATTGGTTTCAGATGCATTTGCAATTTTATTTCCTTTCTTGAAAAGGAAAAGGCTCTGAGGCATGAAGGAGGGATGTTTAACATACTATATTTTGGGGCTTTGTTGAATTAAAAGCAGGAAATCTTTCCCTGAGCAGAAACCCATACATTTTTCTAGTTGTGTGCTGCAACAGCAAGTAACTTCTTAAACCCCTTGCCAGGGCAGTAAAATATTTTTGCAGTACTGGAACTACAGAAGGGGGAAAAAAGCATTTTGCTTGGCTTTCCTCCTCTTGGGGAATTAGTCCGTATTTTGTATTCACCAGTCATTGGAGGTTTTCTTCTGAGCCTCATGATCTGACCCGGCTAAGTAAAGCAAATCCAGATTAGAGCCTCTCACAGCAGAAATACTGGAGACATCATGAGGGAAGCAGTCAGAGGAAGAGATAGGCAGGAGGGTAATACTGAATGACTACACTTTTATTTTTTTACCATATTTTCCAATTCAGAATTTCCATAGAAGTCCCCAAAGGGCTGAAATCAGAAATTTCTGCAAGAAAGGCAATGTATTTTTCTCTTCTCCTTGGGCTTGTTTCACAAATCAAAGCTCGTAACAGAAACAGGGGATGCATATGCTGGAAGGAAACACGCTGTGTCATTTTATTTTTAAATGGTCCCTATTTTGGGGTGACAACTTCAGTGTCCCATCAGTCCTAGCATTTATATCTCAAACTGAACCAGTCTCAAGCTGCCGAATCCAAACTCAAATGCAGTTTGTTTTGACTGGATGATCTGGCTACTCCTGTTTTCCTAAGGTTTCTCCTGCCTTGTGTTGCATCAAAGAAGTTTTAATCCTCCAGATAGCTCTGCATGAGGCCAAAATAGTACAAAAGCT
Source organism: Cuculus canorus (assembly GCF_017976375.1). Lineage (NCBI taxonomy): Eukaryota > Metazoa > Chordata > Aves > Cuculiformes > Cuculidae > Cuculus > Cuculus canorus. The sequence goes on along the minus strand of NC_071401.1, from coordinate 16,349,272 downwards.
TCTCGTCTTACAGCATTTGGCTCTGGCCTCTTGAGAAGATGAGACCTCTCATTGCGCTGACCTCCCTGAATAGCTCCCGGCTGCAAGGGTGCCTATGAATTATAATTTTTAATGTTATATTTGACACAAGCGCAGGCACTGACCTCTCCAGAGTTATATAGGTCCCTGAGGGATCAAGGACATGTTCCAGCCTGTAAGATAAAACTGACCTTGAGGGATGCCAATTATATATAACCAATGCCCTCTTTTGACCCATCTTCTCCGGCGCTATAGTATTCCTTTGCCTTTGGATCTTGCATGCCCCTAAATGTCCCATCAGCCCTCAAACAGCTTCAGATCCCCATTTCTCCTTGGGATGTTTTTCCTAAGCACCCATTTTCTGTCTTTCCTTTCTTCCAGGATGGCATCACCAGTCAGGAAGGTGTTGGACCATCCCACTTCCCAAGTAGGTATACCTCTAGAAATGGAGACATCATCATACCAGGTCCCCAGCAGGGAGGACTGAGGCCTCTGTGGACGTTTGGGAAGCTCACCTTCTAATGCAACTCTGGGTTAGAGTAAAGCTTGGATGGTGATGAACATCAAAAGAAAAAGGTGGAACAGAATTATTTTTATGTTCCTGGTGCATAAATCTTCCTCCTGCTTTAGCACCTCTGTCTTTAATTAAGGGCAGAAGAAAAAGTCTATTAATAGAAAGCAAGCAAGAAATCATAGCAGTTGACCTGCTTTATTTGACTAGATTAAGTGTTGGATTACAGGAGTGTTTAGAGATGTCGATAAGGGCTCCATCAAATTCTTCCCTGTTGTTTCTTGTTTTCTGGGAATAGGAGGGATTTGCAGTGGGTCATTCAGGTTAAGAATTTGGTGGAGTAATTTGATCAGGGCAGGAGAATAGTGGAAAGAAAACAAAACACAGTGATGATATTGTCAGTTTAGAAACAGTTCTGTGTGTTTTCCTTGTGAAGTGTAAATCTTGCAGCTATAGTAAAAAAAATCCCAGGCATAATGAAGTACACATCTCTGCAGGGTTTTCGGTGGCTCCTTGCAGATGGGGAATGGGATGTAGGGAAGAGAAAGAGAAATGAAGGGAGAGAGAAAAGGTGATGGTATGAGGGTTCTGTAGGGGTGATGTAGAGCTGATCTAAGCAGATGGCCTCCTGCCACCTAAAACTTCCACGTTGTGAAATCTCATTAAGTGCAGAGTTTAATAAAGTTCTGGATATCAAGAAGTAGCTATTTAAAGCCTTGATCACCTGCCAAACATGGCTTTATGAGCTTTGTATTTCCTGTCACAAATCACTTCTCCATTCTTCCATCTTGCTGGTGGCTGGTTCAAGGCATTCCCATGCAGCGGTGTCTGGGGTTAAACTAATAAAATTACAAGCAGAACTCCCAGAACCCTCTGGATGAGCCTTTGCTCTTTAGAAAGGTTTTGTCTCTTTTGCCCCGGGAGATGAGGCGACATGTGGCTGCTGAGGCTGCCTGGCATCTTTCTGGAAATATTCAGCTTTCTGACAAAGTGGGTTTCAGAAGGCAAGAAAAGAACCTAGAGCAACTAAAGACAAGAAGATCACCAAGCAATCAATGATCTTTTGTTTACCTAGAGAAATCCTATTTAAAAAAATTTATATATTCAGTAGAATTTATGGTTCATCATCCGTTACTAAATGAAAATAAAGCAAAGGAAACTTTCAGTTATTCATCTCTGCCTGGAAATCTCAAAAAAACTGGCCTCCAAGCCAGACTGGAAGTGTGAGTTTTCTGCTGGGGAGTTTCAACAGTGCTGACCACAGGTGGGATTTATTTTTTTCTTTATCTTTTTCTTTATCTTTTTCTTTATCTTTTTCTTTATCTTTTTCTTTTTATCTTTTATGTGTCCTACAGCTACTAAAAATGAAAGCTCTGTCCCAAATCCCATGCAAATGCTGGGAAAATCAAGTCCTTCTCCTTACACTGTATGGACCATACGCAGACCGTAAATAAGGTGAGGTTGTGAAACAGTTCCAGAGACAGGGAAAAACTTGAAGCATGATCTCCATCGTTTCACCTTGCTTGAGGAACTCTATATGAATTCCAGGTGTCTATCTTCTGGGATGTTATATTTAGCCTTGTGTTCCTCAAAAAGCTTGCTCAATTCATTTAGGTATTTCTGATGAACTTGATCGACCTCTTCTTCAGAGGGTCTGTGCTTCCTCTGCACTGGAATTGGCTTCCCAACTGGAAAATAAGCACAGACATTAGGAGGACCCAGTGTCAGGTCCCTCTGGACACTTTGTACATCTAAGCACAGAGCTTGAGTCCACCTCTCCAACGATGTGGCAAATGGATCTATATGACCAGTCATGCCCTGGGGTTTGGGAGGTAGCGCAGCCAAGGAGGTAGGGAAATGGAGGTTCGGATCATAGCCTCCTAGGTCAGGTGTCTCATTGCAGCAGTTTCCGCATCTGTGAAGATGGTTAATGCCAAAGATCCTGTGTAGCACTTTGAAATAAAAAGTACTGTATCTCATAGAACCATAGAATAGTTTGGGTCAGAAGGGACCTTAAAGATCATCCAGTTCCAACCCCCCTGCCATGGGCAGGGACACATCCCACTAGATCAGGCTGCCCAAGGCCCCATCCAACCTTGCCTTGAACACCTCCAGGGACGGGGCATCCACAACTTCCCTGGGCAACCTGTGCCAGTGCCTCACCATTCTCATGGTGATGAAATTCTTCCTTATGTCTAGTCTAAATCTGCCCCCCACAAGTTTATATCCATTCTTCCTCATCCTATCACCACAAGCCCTTCTGAACAGACCCTCCCCAGCTTTCCTGTAGCCCCTTCAGGTACTGGAAGGTCGTTATAAGATCTCCTCTGAGCCTGCTCTTCTCTGGGCTGAACAACCCCAACTAATTTCAGTTCAGTTCCTGTTGCTGCTCCTGACATCTCAGATGTGCTGCAGATAAAGACAACATTGTCATAATATTTGGATTGGGCTTTACAAGCTCTTCCCACTTGACCCTGGGAATCTCCATTGCAAATGGGAAATCTGAGTCATGGGGGATCCCAAGACTATCTAAGTGTACTAGTGGTTGGAGTGCCTCCAGTTTGCTCAGATTAAAGCTTACGTGAAACACCTGATTTTTATTAGACAAGAAGTATCCATGTATATTTAGAAAATTATGTGGTTTACAAGGGCAAATCTAATTAATTTGATTCCCAGCACTAGAAGAAGCACCTTCCTATCTCCCAGAGCCACCACCAGCAGGACCTCATGGACTTCACCTGCAGGGAAGTCCATGAGATACCTCTCTTGCTCTGGTCTCTTACTCAAATTGTGTTTGTCAAGTGACAAAGGATTTCATCATTGTATAACACTGCTCCTCATCGGACTAATGAAGAGCCCTTGTGATACTGCACAGCTCATAAATCCATTGAGACAATCCAAACAGGTTGTAAAACAATTAGAAGTAATTGCTGGCTGCCAAACCCAATAAGTGGGATGAGCTCTGACCATTACAAACAGCCTCCTTAATTAGACTAATTCACAGAGCATCAGTCACACTGACGGGCCATGCATGGAGTTCTTGAAATCTTGTAAAACTTCTTCAAAACCAAAGACTTTCTTGGAATTTTGTCTCCCATGGGCATTCGTCTTTGGTTGAAACAGCATGACGTGTTCATGTGCAAATAGTTTGGGTTTTGTGGCTCTCTGCACTGGACACTGAGCAATCCTGCGAAGTTCGTAGGTGTTGTTCTAATTGTGTTTGTGAAATTGGCTTTAACCAAACTTTACTGCAGTGGTTCATACCCCTTGTTGTAATGGGGTGGGGGTTGGCTGCAACCCACAGGGGTGATGCGGTGACTGTGTTTGCTCTGGGGCTTTCTCAACACATCCCAGATGACCTTGGCTCTGCCATAAGACCAAGACAGAGTCCCATACCAGCATGACATGTGAGCAGTTGGAGATGCTTCTTTGGCAGGACATTTCCAGCCCATGGCATCTCATGGTTTCTGGCATGATGCTCCAGCTCAGCAGGAGGACGACACAGCCCAGGAAATGTCCCTGATCCTCCCTTTGGCCAAGCTGAGTGTGGCAGGTATCATGCTGGTGTGTCAAGGAAGGACTTACCCACAGTGTAGATGGGCCTCCGATAGGGTATCAGCCCAAAACTGTACTGGAAGATGCCTCGCGCATGAAAGAGGGGAAGGGAGATGCCCATGATCTGTTGGAGCCGGTGCTGGATCTGCCTCAGCCACGAGCCCTTGGGGTTTCTCACCTGCTCAAAGAGGTCGTTCTCCCCAAAGGAAAAGATGGGGACCAGCGGGGTGCTGTGGGGAGTTGAAACCAATATAGCGGAAGATTAGCAAACTCCACCCTAAAACTCCTTACTCCCCTCTTCTCTCCAAAATCAGCAGGAACACCCCATTAAGCAGCCACAGACCAGAGATTCCCCTCTAAAGCATCCCTTGCCCTAAGCCTGTGCATTACCCATGCTGGATAGCAAGGCGGACAAATCCTTTCCTATTCTTCAGGAGCAAGGTGCAGGATCCTGGCCGGGCATCCAGTGCCTCCTGTGCCCCACCAACGATGATGGCCAGCATGTTCCCACCCTCTGGCTTCCGCAGCACATAGGATGCGCTCTGCTTGTCGGAGGAGACAAGCCCTGGTTGGCAGAGAAAAAAAATGAGCATCTGTAAAATCCACATGGCTGTGGTTTGCTTTGCACATTTTCCCCCTATTATCCGCTCCAGAGGGGTGCTAGACACTATTTCTAGAGATTTCCTATACCTCGGCAACCTCAGCCCAGCTCCTCTGAAAGGTGCTGGTTTCACACACAGCTTTGCTCTGTGAATATACAGTTACTCCTTCGCTGTGTGGCCCAGAAGTGAGAAATGGGGAAAAAAAAAATGGGAAAAAAAGTAAATTGAGAACTAGCTGCACTTAAACCCCAGGGAAAATCTGGTTTGGTTTGTTTTGAAATGAAAATGTGTTGAATCCTGAATCATTCTAAAGTCAGTGAAACATTTGCTTTATGTCAAAATGCACACAGATTTCAGTGGATGCCTCTAACATAAAGTGGAATCTAATGCAGAATTTGGTCTCTTGATGTTGTATACTTGAAAAAGTTAGGAATCTTTAATTCAGAAGCAACACTGTTTTGATTTTTTTAAAAACATCCCTGTTTCAGGGGCTGCAATAATTTGCAAACTAAAACCTCTTTGTCAAATGGATTCAATCGACCTGAAAATGAGCTATGCACTGAACTCTCACATTACAGTGATCAAACCTTCTTTTGCCTGGGTCATAACTCTCTCATATCTCACTGTTATGATTCCTTGCTCTCTGTGTAAATATTTTTCCATCAGCGGGAGCCAGGGTTTATGTGGAAAACAGAGTGATGAATGCCCTGGGGTATCTCAGACAGAGTTAGATGCGTGTGTTAAGTCTGTTGTATCTTGCCCACAACATGAGCCCATTTAGCTGAAGAAGTGTCCATTCCCCAAGCTTACCAGCAAAAGATGGAGGTCACCTCCCGTCATTGCCCCAAAATCCAATCCCTACAGGCTCCCTTCCCTCTCTCTCTGTTTAATTTTTACCTATTCCTTTTTGTTTCTACTTCCTCTCCTGCCACGTTTTTTCAACAGTGTGAGCTACTATTTGCACCTTCTGTCCGTGGGTTCTGCCTCCTAGAAAGTGGCAGCAGCTTTAGAAAGAAAAGGTTTTCTCCTTCTTCCAATGGCAACCACAATTTCAAGCCTGAATGTTATTTTCATGGAAAGAAAGAAATACAGGACCGCTCTGCTCTTCTGCTCTCAGAATTTCTGCTCACAATTTGCTCTGCATTTTGCTGTTACATAGCTCCTGGCACAGTGATGCCTTGGACACAAGCAAACTATGAAGTTGAACAACAGAGATAGCAGCTAGGAGCGCAATATTTAACTTCAGAGAGTTTTTGGGTGTCACCTCCAGTAGCTGTGTCTGCGTATGGGTCAGATCAGCCACAGATGGGGATAAAAGGCCCTTGACTCTTCTTCCCAAGCCCCTCTGTTGTTTTCACTTTCTGCCTCCCCCAAAAGCATCCGAGTCACTCACTCATCCCACTACTTGCGTGTGCTGCCCCCCTGCTTACCTCCACTCATCAGGTAGTCCCTGAAGAAGGGGATGCGAAACCAGAGGGAGAGCATCATCAGGTGTGGGGTGATACCTGGGAAAATCGTGGAAAAGCCTGATGCTTCTGTGCAGAAATTGAGAAAAGCTCCTGCTGCCAGAACCCCGTGGGGATGAAATCCCATCAGATAGTTCTCCCTAGGGTCCAGCTCTGCCGTCTTCACCAGCTGGACACAGGAATGAAACCAAAACAGAGCCATGAATTAGTGCTGTTACCTTGGGGAGGATGGAGCATTGACTCTGGAGAAGACATGCGGGATACTTGGAGGGGGTATCTACCCTACTACTCTCTGTGCCTTCTATTGGAAAAGGTCAGCTGAAATAACTCATTATTTTTTCACTGAGATGTATTTCATTGCCTTTATTTCTGTCTCCTCCCACCCACTGGCCCCCAAATGACATTTTCAATGGCACAGTACGTCACGTTGCCTTGAGCCAGCCTGGGTGCAGTTTAGAACTGACTTTGTTTGAAGTATCTTCTAGTACATTTTCCAATATAGTAAAAAAAAGCTGAAAAGTGAGAAAAGGGTGATTAGGGTGGGAAGATCATGGAGCAGATCCTCCTAGAAGCTGTGCTAAAGCACATGGTGGACAGGGAGGTGATTAATGGCAGCCAGCATGGCTTCACCAGGGGCAAATCCAGTATGACCAACTTAGTGGCTTTCTATGATGGGGTAACCACATCGGTGGACACAGGTAAACTGATGGATGTGATCTATTTGGACTTCTGTAAAGCCTCTGACACAGTCCCCCACAACATCCTTCTCTCTAAATTGCAGAGATATGGATTTGATGGGTGGATGGTAAGGTGGATAAGAAACTGGTTGGATGGTCATATTCAAAGAGTAGGTGTCAATGGCTCAAAGTCCAGATGGAGGTCTGTGACAAGTGGTGTCCCTCAGGGGTCCGTACTGGGACAGGTGCTGTTTAATATCTTCATCAATGATATTGACAGCGAGATGGAGTGCACCCTCAGCAAGTTTGTGGATGACACCAAGCTGAGTGGTGTAGTTGCCACATTGGAAGGACAGGATGTCGTACAGAGGGACCTGGACAGGCTGGAGAAGTGGGCCTCTGAGAACCTCATGAGGTTCAACAAGATTAAGTGTAAGGTCCTGCACCTGGGTGAAGGCAATCTCTGTTTTCAGGACACGATGGGGGATGACGTGCTTGAGAGCAGCCCTGCAGAGAAGGGCTTGGGGGGCAGGTCAATGAGAAGCTCGACATGAGCCTGCAATGTGTGCTCACAGCCCAGAAGGCCAACCGTATTCTGGGCTGCATCAAAAGAAGCGTGGCCAACAGGTTGAGGGAAGTGATTCTGCCCCTCTATTCCTCTTCTGGAATATTGTGTCCAGTTCTGGGATCCTCAACATAAGAAGGATATGGAGCTGTTGGAACGGGGTACAGTGGAGGGCTACAAAGATGATCGGAGGGCTGGAACACCTTCCCTGTGAGGACAGGCTGAGAAAGTTGGGCCTGTTCAGCCCAGAGAAGAAAAGGCCCAGAGAGATCTTACAGTGACCTTCCAGTACCTGAAGGGGCTACAGGAAAGCTGGAGAGGGGCTGTTTTTAAAGGCTTGTGAGGGTGGGATCAGGGGGTACGGGTATAAACTGGAGAGGGGCAGATTTAGACTGGACATTAGGAAGAGTTTCTTCACCATGAGAGTGGTGAGACACTGGCACAGGTTGCCCAGGGAAGTTGTGGCTGCCCCATCCCTGGAGGTGTTCAAGGCCAGGTTGGATGCGGCCTTGGGCAGCCTGATCCAGTGGGACGTCCCTGGCCATGGCAGGGGGGTTGGAACTAGATGATCTTTAAGGTCCCTTCTAACCCTAACTATTCTATGATTCTATGGTTCTATGATTCTATTTCAAATCATCCTTACCTTCACCTCACAACTATAACAGCAAAGGGAGTGCAGATTCACTCTGGTAATGATCCATGTAAGGCTGCTACCTGGTACAGTGACATGTCCCTGCTCAAGACAAGAGTGTGGACCCAAGGTTTGCCCTGTCCTGAAGTACGTGTCAGGTGATCCAAGAATGCTTTTGTACATGATAAGGAGAGATCTAGCTCCAAGACACCTAACAGAGAGCGAGCTGATGGTTTTCTTTCCACTGGGGAAAGTCTGCAAGAACCCAGTTGCCTGTGCCTGTGTTAAGTGCCCAGTTAATCCTTGAATCCATGAAAGATCAATGAAAATCTGCCCAAGATTGTTGCACTTTTAGTGGGAGAAGGGAATAGGGAATGCCTATGTCCAGCCTTTAGAGACAGACTGCATGAATTGCAGACACAGGGCAGCACAGGGCCAGCCCTTGAGGGATGGCGAGGCAGATAGCTGAAATGTTCAGCCGGTCTGAAAGTGGATTTAAAGCCTGGAAGATACTACATGGGAGAACAGGCACCACAGCAGAAGAAGGGATGATTAAAGAGAGATAGGAACATAAAGATAAAGGGAGATTTGGACTCTGTGGGTTACATTTTCTATGGACTGCCCAGAGGAGAGGGGCAGGTGTGAGAAGCTCACCCTTCAGCTATGCCACTGAGAAAATCCTGCCATAACAACATCAGCCAGCATGCGCATAACCGCAACAGAAACAGTCAAAACTGATGCCTCTGCAGCCTTTCTGTGGATGCCAAGGATGTGCACAACACTGAAGAAGGATAAACCTTTCCAAGGTTAGCCACAGAGCCACAAGGAATTTCCAGACAGCTCAAAGGCACTTGTGTTCAAGAAGAACAAAAGCCCTATGTGTTTTAGCACATCTTCCCTCAAAGTACCCTGGTCCCCTCCACACTCAAGGAGCAATTAACCGTGCATGTGTTTTCCTAGAAGCAGCCAGAACCACAGGTTAATCATGAGGGTGTATTTTACTTTCTTATACCGTGGCTAATTTTCCATCTGTCCTGAGCTACTGTTGACTGTATACATGTGCCCATTCAAGCGCCTGCTCCTAATGAGGGGAATAGACAAACAAGAGTCCCGTCGCTGCCCGGGCACGGAGGTGCCTACGCAGGGAGAGGGGCAGATGGCTGAACTACTAAGTGCCCAGGGCCCCTGCCACGATTTGCTCATTTTTCACTAATCTCAGCTTGCATCGACGCTTTCTGCATTCACCTTCAACTTCCAGACAGCCTTTCATCCCTACATGATTTATGGGCAGGGAGGTGAGATGCTAGGGTGTGTTGGAAACTACTAAATCTGCATCTGCGTACGTGTGTGTAGGGCAGCAAGAAGGGGGAAAGTGACAGCAGGCTAAATGCCCAGCTGCTCCTCAAGGTCACACCATTTTCTTTGCTAATGAAAAGTCAAATTCAGGGTGTCTGCTAAGCTATGCAAACTGCTTCACTAGGAGAGTTCCCCTGTGCTAAGACACCACACATCCTTAAAAACTCTCCCTAGGAGACATCCAGACACTGTGCTCACTCAGTGAAAGGCAAGGGAGTGACTTAGTTGGGTTATTTGGCTTCATCCAGGGCATAAGCAAAGGAGGAGAGAGGAAAGTTCCTCATTTTGTCACAGTGTCTATTCACATTTGGATGATTTGGCCAGAATTTATAGAGAAGCCAAAGAGCTTGTATAAGACTGAGAGGAAATTTGTAGCAAAGGAGGCTTCTGGACTCTACCCTTATCCTTCTGGAAACTCAATGCAGAAACTCAATACTCCCATCTGGATTGTTCCCTCTGTTAATTCGCTTCCTCGCTCTTCTCCTTCCAGAGGTCAATCTCTGCTCCCAAACTGCCAGGAAAGTTAATACCTGATGCAGCACAGCACAGCCCTCTCCTGCACTCCAGCCCCAAAATGCTTACCAGGGCTGGGGTTAAGGTGCAGACGGGTGAGACTCTCCTCCCTCCTGGCTTGGCCGGGTTCTCATTTCCACACCCACCGGATGGCATCTGCTGCTCTGGTCTTTCTGGGTGAGTTGAACCTTTAATAATTGTCACAGAACTTAATGGTCCAACCAAGGAAGTCTGTGCATAAACATCTGAGTGAGACAAGTGCCTGACTTGAAGTTTTTTCTTGTAAAACAAGAGCAGTTTCTTGTCTCAGAGACCTGAGGGATGCCAAGTTAATGTGTATGACCTATGGCAAGGAGCTGTTAGTAGCTCAGGGTTGTGCTGTCCAAATGGAGCCATGGGTTTGCTGACTTCCCTGAGCTCCTCCTGGGCACGGTCCAGATGCTGGCTTGCTTCTTGACTGCTGACAGTCATAATGACCCTTTGTCAAAGCTGTTATGAGTCCTTCCAGATCCCAGATCTGGGGTGATCTTGAATTTCCGAACAAATTAACTTAAACTAGTGTTTGGAAGGATGAGACCTACTTTATGCTCCTCCCTCATGAAGGAATATTTTGATAGCTACAGTTGTTCAGTGCTCACAATGCTCTGTAGCAGCACCTCCCCTTTGTCTACTCAAATGTGGATCCAAGACATGAGTGAAAACCTGCACCAGTTCCCCCAGCTCTTGCAGAAATGTGGTGAGACCTCCTCTATGCCCTGACAGCTGGGTTAGGGAAGTGTATACACAGACTTTCAGAAGCTCTGTTAGGAACTCATGTACCAGCAAGGATCTCAAGCAAATTAATCCAAATTAATTTTAAACTGGATTAGTTAAACCGTATTAACATCCCAAGCAGATGCTCTTAGCTAGAATTAAAGTGGCCTTGATTGGTATTTGTTTTGGCTGTTGTTTGTTTTTTTAAATTAATTTTTGAGTGGAATTAAGCTAATCGGAATTAGAGCTTCTGAATGATGGTATCAGAACAGGAATTGAGCACTGATTTAACAAGGCTGCTTTAATTCACCCATCAAGATATGGTTAGGGTTTTCTGGTTGTCCCCTGTGGACTGGACTGTCCTGTCCCAAATCACAGAAAGAGAGAGGGTAGGTTATTCCCTGTGTGGGGCTGGTGCAGTACTGCTTCGGGAAAGTAAAATTTTCATGAGTCCAAAGGGCTGGACATCTCCATCATGCTCTAGAGATGAAGTGATACCCAGGCCCCCAGTCAGCATTGTTTGCAGGGCTGGAGAGTTTAAAAAGTCATTAAGTGTGCAATTAGATCAAGTCAAGCTGAGACAAGTTTGGCTACTGCTCAGCATGCCAGGGGACATGAGCCAGAGAGACCACTGATATATCGTGACATCGCATCCTCAGAAGAGATGAACGTGGGTTGGGAGACAGGGGGTAGCATGACATCAGCCCAGTAACCATTTGCAGAGCAGTGGATGATGTGGTCAGGAAAGCCTGTCAGCAAGCTTGCACTTTCTTCATTTCAGGTCTCCCAAATTGAATTGCTATTGTATTTCTATCCTTCTCTAACCCCAAACTCTGTTTCCAAGGATGCTATGTTCATGAATCTACTCTTAAGTAGGATAAACCTCCTTTCAAATTTGCCCAAAACAAATCTTCAGGTCCCTTGTTGTCTACCCAGGCACCTCTAAAGAGCATCTCTCACAAGACAAATCGTGCAGCCAGATCCTCTGTGGGACGAAACCTAGTAGAGGAACCCAGCAACCCAGCCAGATCCAAAGAAGGAGAAATTGTGCTAAGGTAAAGAGAAGCAGGTAGCCCACCCAAGGGTGTCTGGACAGGAGACCAAAGGAGGAACAAATATCCCAGTACTGCTAGAAGCTGCAGGGGAAGATAGGTTTTAGGTCCCAGCAATAGCAAGAGTCTGAGAAGGACCATTGGAGAAAGACGGGTTTGGGCACTGGGGTTTTCTTCAGGTGCCACAATGCCAGATCAGAGCTGTGTTTGCACCAAGTATTAGGGTTTATGACCAGCTGGGTGGGTTTAAATTGAGTTAGGATAGGACTTCTTCATCTTCACTCACAAAGCTGGTAAGGATGGTAGCTCCAGACCACACAAGTCTTCCCTTGTACTTCTGTGATGATGTTTTTGGAGTCTTGTAGGACTTCTCTTATCCTGTGGCTTAGCATGTTGCTTGGCAGTGCAGATGGGACACAGTCCTCCAGTGGACCTGACCTAAGTGGTGGACTCTTACTTAAGGTCACCCAAGGGAAGAGAAAAGAGGGTCAAGACATGGGACACACAAGTTCCTCAGAAAAGTAGAGAGAAGTGGCTTTGGGTTATTTGGCCATGTCTTGCTTTTGCTCTAACAATCCCCCTTCTCTCCTCCAGTAAACAGAAAGAAGTAAACTGAACAGCCAAGACTGCTCAAACTCAGAAATTATACTTAAAATCATGGGCCACCACACAAAATCCCCAGTTATGAATAATACCACTCCTCTATGAAAAGAAAGAAAACTTTCCTGGAAGGGCTCGATTCACTCAAACTTGATTCATTCAAGCCCTGGAAGGGCTTGATTCATGCTGTCCCCTCTCTGTAACACCTTGTACTTCCCCCAGACCATAGCACATTCAACTAATCCCCACCATTATTAATGCAATTATAGCAATGGATGAGCTATGGGATGGAGGCATCCCAAATCACAGCTTCTAGGGGTCAGCCAATACTCCAGTAACTCATTTTAGTTACACTAACAAAAAAAACCAATAATGCCAGCAAGTCCACAAGCACAATGACAGAGACCAGGACTCTGGCAGCTGCTACAAATAATAAGGTCCAAGGCTAGTAAGAAATGTCCTGTGGCTCTTCACAAGTAGAAAACAGTGCAGTGAACACCATGGGGACCTTCTCTACATGGCTGAAACTTCTCAGGCTGTCCTGAATAAAGCTGGTAAGATGGTGGCTGCTGGGATTGATCTGAATGATGACAATGCCCGAAGACAAGAGATGTAACTCTAAGACCTTAGTTTTAGCTTCCTGCTGCTAGATTTAACTCATAACCCAGGTTGTATGATCTAAAGGTGAAATGTCTTGTGTAAACCAAGCATCCAGCCCCAGTTTATAGCCAGCAAGAGACTGTGACTGCTGTTTGAGGACTGTGGTAGAGATGGATCTTGTCAAGCTTAAGCCTTCCTCATTTCACCTCAATCCTCACCTTCTGCACATCCATGGTGCTCCTCAGCTGAAGATACCAAAGCACCTTGGCTGTATGTGGGTGGTTGGTGACAGCAGTCTTATAGCAGCAGGAGGTGATAGGGCTGAGGACAGAAGCAGTGAAGATGCACATTGACTTGGCCATGTGATGGAGAAATTTGTTTTTACTGTAATGCTGGGTGTGTGCTTCGTAATAAAGATTCCATGCAGATAAACAATGGGAAAGGGACTGTGCGAATGGATACACTGGTTTGCACAGAGACCTGGCAGCAGCAGACAGATTATTATTTTTTTTTATTGAACATAGCATATGTAGAGCATTCCAAGGTGTCCAAAATCTCTGAAAGCAACATCAGTCCACAGCAGGCATCATTGGATAGTTGTTCAACTGTAGCCTACTCCACACAGATTAATTTTGCACCTTTCGGTCTGTTTTCCCAACTTTTAAGACCCAGATGAGCTCAGTCACATATTGCAGGCCTACCGTGAGTCATATAAAGAAGAAAGCGTAGAACAGGGTTAAAATACGGGAGAGTGAAGCAGAAATAACTTTCCTGGGCAATGCACTGGGTGCCTTTTTGGATTCATAGAACCATAGAGTGGTTTGTGTCAGAAGGGACCTTAGAGATCATCTAATTCCACCCTTCTGCCACGGGCAGGGACACTTGCTAGGTCAAGTTGCTCAAAGCCTCGTCTAACCTGGTCTTAAACACCTCCAGGGGTGGGACACCCACTGCTTCTCTGTGCAACCTGTTCCGGTGCTTTTTCTTATCCCCCTTTTAAAATCACCCAGAGTCATTCAGGTCTTGCCCGACCCCATAGCTTCCAAAGCCCTTACTGGAATGCAGTTAGCTCCGAGGTGAAGAGCATCAGCAGCACAGCGGTGCTCGGGCAGAGGCAGTGTCGGCAGAGGGTGCTCTTTGCACGCTCCTCGCAGGATGGCCGCAAACTGCAGCGAAGTGCAAACTCATTCTGCCCTCGGAATTGCTCATCCCAACCTGTCTGTGCTTTCACAACAGCAAACATGCCCAGGGATCCTTCAAAGGCAGCATTTAGCACCACTTCCTAAACCAAAATAGCAGCTCTTCCTGCCTCCAGATACTGCTGCGCTGCCAGGATCTGGGGGGATTAGGAGCCACATTTAATCTCCCAGAATGACTAATCCTCCAGGGCTGAATGAACTCAACCTACAAACAAATACAGCTTGGGAGTGCCATGGGTAGGTGGGACGGGATTTGCATGGGCTAACCAGGGAGTTTCCAGTGAAAAGAACAGGGAGATAAAATCATTGAATCATAGAATCATAGAATCATAGAATAGTTAGGGTTGGAAGGGACCTTAAAGATCATCTAGTTCCAACCCTCCTGCCACGAGATCTTCACGATGTGTGTGGTTCACCAGGGGAGCTCCTTGCTGCGGGATGCTGGGGATGCCAAACGATTTTCCATGCCCTTGTAGTGACAAAAGGTATCAGATACATTCAGCGACAGCTGTTAAATCTTATATTCTGGTTTAGAAAGTCCTTGAGTAAATAAAGTGTGGACGACAAAGAAAATTATTTAAGGCAATATTATTATGCAATTGCTTGTTTATAATACCCTTTCGATTATATTTGTGTTTTCTGCTGTCATTTTGCAGAGCCCACTGTGACTTCTCCCAGACCAGCAGTGAGAAAGGCTCCATCGACCCCTTCCTGCCTTCAGCCACTGAGCTGCTGCCAAGCCCAGTAGCCATGCTCCCTCTACTGGTCTTACTGGTCCTCCTGCCAGGTCCCCTCTGCCTTGCAGTGGCACTCAGGGAGGGAAGGGTGGAGGACAGATGGACAATGCAGTGTGGTGTTCAGGAAGGGGTATGCATGGCCTTACAAACGGTTGGCAGAAGTGGTGTCACAGGGTTGGTAGCTGAACATCAGCAGAGAAGTTCATCCAATACTGCACCACCATCAGCTTATGGCCAAAAACAATTTGCAGAATCTATATTGCATACATTCATTACAGCTACATGAACAGCTCGTTCCAATTCTAACATTTTCTAAGGCAATCTTGAGAATGATTTATTGGGAACTCACTAAGTGTTTCCTATTAAACACTCATAAAATATTACTTGTGCTTGATGGTAAAAGCTTTCCTAGGACGTGTTCTGATTCCTTTTCAAAAGACTGTGATACACCTTTTGAGGACCTTGCTTTGAAGTTCATCCTGAAGCCCTTAAATCACAAGTTAAGCTTTGAGATTAGCCATAAAATAACTCACTGCAGGTCCTTAACACCGCTTTCTGCCACACCTTTGAGGAAAGAAACTCAATGACAATAGGACGCACACAAAGTACACCTACTCTGATGGATGGTGTTATAGAGAGGTCACTTGGAGATGCAGTTCACCTATCTGAGACATGAAAAGTTTGGCTTGCATAATCCAGTTTCCAGAACAAAAATAAGTGGATTTACTTGAATGATCCACAGCAGTGGAAAAGGAGAGTGATGGTCTGGTTCAGCCCAGCACATCTATCTCTACCACTTGCACCCAGGTCCTGTGAGAGACAATCCCAGGCTGCACGGTGCTGTATGCCATTAACAGACAGCACTGCCCTTCACTCCTTCACCAACCCAACAGGCATATTGGGGATGAGATGAAAATTGAAATTAAAGCAAATCGAAAGCCTCCGATTTTCCTTGTGAAACATCTGCTTTTGGAGTACTCTGGAGGTTATGCCTTTACAGGCACACCTAAGCATATCTTAGAATCATAGAATCATAGAATAGTTTGGGTCAGAAGAGACCTTAAAGATTATCTAGTTCCAACCTGCCTGCCATGGGACATCCCACTGGATCAGGCTGCCCAAGGCCCCATCCAACCTGGCCTTGAATATCTCTAGGGATGGGGCAGCCATCAATTCCCTTAGCAACCTGTTGGAAGGGAGTTTCTCTTCTGGACTGATGCACTGTGCCTTGACATCAATTTTTTAACAAGGTTGTGGTTTTGCAAAGCCCCTGTTTTACCCAGGGTCAATATTGTAGTGAGTTGTGGCCTGCAAAAAGGGATGATATAACATCAGAAGATACATTTTAGACACCGTAATTTTGGGGGGGAGATGTACCCATCTGAGTTGTTTTAACATAAGTGTGTATAAGATCCACTCAGAAATGGTAGGAGAGATCCACACAGACTCTATCTTCTCTTTTTTTTGTTTGCTCAGCCCTGATTTCTGCCCTAAGTTAATCTCCTTCCACACCAACCCTGCAGTCTGCACTCCAGGACCTTGAAAGTTTTGGATATGTTTTAGAGAGGATGTGCAGATTTTCTCCTTCCGTTTGTCAGCAAGAAATCTCAGGTTTTACTGTTGAAATGCAGGGCTGGGTTTCAAAAGAGCTGGCTCTTCTGGTTGAGCAGCAAACATGTTGGGTGGCCTTGGGCACATCATCTCTGGTCTTCAATTTGCTCCAGCTCCCCCTAATCTTTATCCCAGACCCGACTCTACACAGGATGAAGTCTCAACCTGGGGTCTTGTTTTTCCTTTGGGCCGATGAGTCCTTTGGCTGTTTGGGCTACGCACCCCATTTTACCTGAACTGTAGCACCCCACTCCTTTCTCCAGACTGTCTCTAACCACGAAGCACAGCTGTCCACATTCCATCTGAGTTCCCTCAACAGTTAATGCTTCATTAAAGGAATTACCTTACAAATTCCCATAGCTTGGTCTACCATAGGAACTCACTCCCTTGCATGGCCCAGGAACTTTTCTACTGCATTGCTCAGATTTGTACTGACTTGTTAAATCTCTGAGGCAGGACTTCATGCTGGCCTATGTATTCATGCCATGCCAAGGGGATAGTAGATCAAGAGTAAGAGCAAAGGCCAACCAAATGCACTAAAGTAAATCAGGGAATGTCACAGAAGTCCCTCTCAGCAGAACAGCAACCCCGTGAGACTGCCTGTTCCCCAAAAGAAGGGGATGGTGACCTTAAAAGGCAACAGGACCTCTCAGATTTTGTTTAAAACTTGGCCCTGTGTCTACTGGGTAAATGCTGGGCAGTCTGAAGAGCAGGAGTGTCACAATATACACATGGGAAACAGGCAAAGGGAGATTTCCCTAACTGCTGGAATGTAGCAAGTTTAAATGGGGGGGATAAAAGGCAGATGATTAAAGAATGCAGTTGTAAAAATGGTAGCCTACATTTTTTTTCTGAGTTTCGCAGTAATCTAAGAGCTGGGAAGACAATCCTGCCTTGAGACTTCAACAATGAGCTTCAAGAACCTCATGCCACAAATGCTGACCCCAGACTACCTCAAAATACCAAGGACAAAGTTGGTCCCTGGGTTTCCTTAGAGCTGGTGAGATCGGTGGCACTTACCGTGATGGGGAAATAGTCCCTCATGTACCTCCAGATGACACTGTTCCGGATGGCATGGATTCGCCTTCCACCCTTGCTGGGCTTTTCCCTGTCTATGAACCACCATGCAGCGTAGAGGGCACTGACCAGCCAAAAACGGGTGAAGAAGAGGGCGATGAAGACAGCTGTGCAGCACTGTGCTGAGAGAAAAGCCAGGCAGTGAGTTGGCAGTTGGGTTGGGTTGACTTTGGGAGAAGAATGATTCATTTGAAGGAATTTAATCTGTTTGGATCTGTGATGGAGCCCAAGCCTTCCTTAGACTTGTTGCAGAAGAGTTGGTTTCTTTCCTATCTACAGCAGGAATCTGGAGAGCAGTCAAGCATCATACTTGCAGCATCTACCTGTTTTTCCAAAGGCTGCTGTGTCCCACTCATTTTACAAGACTGATGGATCTCACTGCATCCCAAGTGTCTTCATGTATCAAATCTCTATCCCTTTGCTGTCTGGATTTTCTCTAGAGTCAGTCTGACTCCTGCAATGACAATGCATGTGTTTCACCCCAAAACTCTTGTTAATAACCTCTGATGACACCTGGCATTTTGCAAAATGCAAGACACTATGCCCTGTCCTGTACAATCCCCAATAGCTTTGTCCTGAAATATCAATTCCTCATTTTAGATGTGTCTTGGATTTTTAATTTTTTATCTTCTCATAGATAAGATTTTACTTTTTATTGAGTTTTTTTCTTATTGATTTTGGACACCTTCCTCCTCTCCTCAGGTTCACTCTCAATTGTAATTCTGGCTTCTAGAGGATTTTCAGTCCTTTCAACCTAAGTGTCATCACAGATTTTATAAGAATGCTCCATTTCATTCCCTAAGACACTAACGACTTGGGACTTTCCCAAGCCATTAAAGAATTTTCTGAGCTGCTTCCAGTTTTGCTCAGCTTTGCCCTCTACCTCCCACCTCCCTCATGTCCTGTGTTTTGGCATGGGAACAAGAGAAGAGAAGTCTGTGTGCACACAAGAACCAAATCCCACTCAAGGCCAACAGTGTCTGCACAGAGACTGAGAAGTGCTGATGGCCACCAAACTGACACCTGATAAAACACATGCCCTCTGGAAGCCTTGGTGCTGTCTGGGAAGGGGCAGACTGAGCTAAAAAAAAAAATCCTCTTTGCCTTCTGCAGCTCATGGGCTGCATCCTGTCTCTGGGTCTTCAGCACAGATCCACCACCCAGGGCTGAAGTATTTGAGACTGGAGATGCACTGTTAAATTTCAGCTTCAGCCGTGACATAGGTGCATCCATACTCTCATCCTCTGAGACACAGATTTTCATCTTTGGGAGTCTCCTGGCACCTGTCCTCTCCACCTTATCTCAGCTACAGACTATCACAGAAGATGTACACAATCCTCTCATCTGAAAACCTCCTTATACTTCCCGTTTGCTTTTACAGCAAATAAGGAGGAAGGAGATATAAGTATAAGTAAGTAGATCTGGTTTGTAGTCTTTTTTTTTTTTTTTGTAATAAGTCACCTTGATCTCAGAGATCTGTCAAAAAGAAATCCCTGCCCCTTTCTGAAGCACTGGTGTGTCAGTACTTGTACTTCCTATGGGGAAAAAACCCAATAATGTAGCAGGATCCAAAATCTCCTCAAAGCTGAAATGGAAACTTAGGTCTTCATACAGGCAGAGACACTGCAGCAGGTGCCTGGGTAGGCACTAAAACAGTGCATGGAGAAACACTGCAGATCTCTGCAATGCATCCTCCGGGTCAGAATGAACAACTGCTCGTACCTGGTACCACTCCTTTCAAGTGGTACAGACACGGTCTTTATAAGTCTTGAAGAAAAAAGCAACCAGCGTGGAACAAATCTCCAGAGTCCACAGGACGCATAAATACTGCTTGAGGAATGATGCAGAGATTGCAATTTTGGTGCACCTGGGAGCGAGGTCATCAGGTCTGCTGCAAAACTGTGCAATACCTAATTCTCTTTTTATCATACTATGCAAAGCTCAAAGTACATTCTGCAAAATTAAGGAGTTGTTCTTGTCCATATCCATGCACTTATCATCCAAGCGAGGCTTTATCTTGCAATTATATAACTATTAATATCTCCCTTGATTTATTTGCAATTCAGCTTTTTTTTTGCAGGACAGAATTTGCACACAGTGACCTTCACTCAATCTTAACATTTTTTTTGTGTGTATGCACTTATAAAATCTTACAGTGTCCTGGTTGCTGTGGGAAAGGACCCCATGCCTGTGCCAGGATGGATCCTCAATCTGAAAGTTGTTGTGGATGGGTCCAAAGAGACAGGAAAGTTCAAGAAAATGTACAGTTAAATCCTACTCTCTGCATTCAAACCAATCCTAGCCTTAGGCAGACACGATTATTTATGGGCTATATTTCGGTAAGAAAGGGGGACTCTGTACCATGGCTTGAGTGTGAGGGGGAGTCCCTGTTGCTGCTTGGGTTAAGGGAGATTGCTGTCCCCCTTCCAACTCTGTGTGTCATGTCTTCAAACTTTTCAACAAAAACATAGCAAAGGCAGTACTATCCCATGGATTAGATATAGAGATTTTCCAGACAATGCAGAAGATATTTGCCATAGTCATATCACTGCTTCCTGAAAGCAGTGACAGGTCCCTAGGCTGGCTTCACCACCAGCCCTACTGCCCAAGACCTCACTCTGTTCAGCCTGGTTTCAGGGTCCCTTTGCTGGCACCATCCTGGCCTCTTTTAGGTTACACAGGAGCCTCTTCACATCTTAAAAATCTCCTTGTTCTCCAAGGCACTGAAAAGTAACATTCCTCACAAGAATGTGCCAAATCCTGCATCCATTTGAGCTGAGGGCTCAAAGCTGGACGGAAGGACTGTGCACAATAAGCCAAGATCTATTTCTATTCAGGCAAAGCCCAAGTCTTTCCTGAATCCACAGAGGAGGGGCACACACACTCCCCTTCCTCTGTGGTTCATCTCCCAGAAGCAGAGCTGCAAGGACAACCTAAAGTCATCTTTTTACCCCTTCTGCTTCTTTTCTGCAGGACAAGGCAGAAGGAATGGGTGACATGCAGAAATATTTGCTCGTTGCAAGGTTGTTCCCCATAATCATTGCTTTCTTCCCTTGAGAGGAATCCTGAGAGGAAAATGAGGAAATCCAAGAGTTTCTTGCCTGTCCCTCCTTAGACCAGGGACAAATTCAGAGCTTCCCAGATGAGAGCCGTATTTCCCTTAGCATCTGCTTTCCTATAAACTACTGTCATTTTCTGGGCTACCTGCCAGGCATGCACTTTAAAGAATATCACAAATATGGCATTAGGCTCTTGGCCAAGGAACCTCAGCAGATATCTCCATTCTAGGGCCAAACTCCAGCCTATGTACAACCCACTGCGCCCACAAAACAACCTGCAATGGGCTGCTGAGTCTCAGAAATGCCACTAGAAGAGATGGTGGTCTGTGCTCTGATGGGGACTGGGAAAACCTGCAAGTCCTCCATTCATTAGAAACCCTTCTTTGAACTCATCAGCTGTTAGGACTCTGCAAAGCTCTCTATCTTAGAATCATAGAGAGGTTTGGCCTGGAAGGGACCTTAAAGACTATCTAATTCCAACCCCCAGCCTGGAAAAGCTTCCTATGGAAACAAACTGTCTGGTGAAGATGGGGGCTGCGTGTGCAAAAGATGCACAAATGCCAATGAGATGTGTTTACAACATGGCTCACTGCCTTTTAACTATTCTTTAACAGAAAGGAGGGAAGAATTACCTTTAGTATTCAGACATAGCACCATTACATCTGCCTTCCAGCTTTTCGATCTGATAATCCTCTTGATTCCCAGTCTGAGGCTGCAATGTCCCAAGCCATAGCTGCACACTCAGAAGGAACAGGCAGGCTTGCGGTGCAATTGCAAACAGACCTGGTCCTCATCTCCTCCCTCTGCAGGTCTGGTCTTCTGAGGTAGCCCAAAGGCACAGGATAAATTGTTATAAAATGGCTTAAGCTGTTACACAACGCCTTTTCAAGGTACACATCACCATGGTCTGCAAGAGGAGGTCTAAGGCGTCATTACTACATCCTTGCAATCACATCAGTTCGGTTATCTGAGAATGGCCACAGAATCCTGTGCTGGGCTGAGATTAGCTGCTGCACTGCCTACACTGCCATGGAAAGTGAAGAGACCTCTTCAAGTTAAAAACAAAACCAAAGCACTTGACAGGAAGGAAAGCTCCATACGAACCATAAATCTCACACTTTCTGTTTAGGCCAGGTGCTGGGAGGTTTGTCTGCAGTTGTCCATGGTAAGGTGTCACTCTTGGTGAAGCCATTGTAGGACATTCCTGGACTGCGCGGTCGCCAAAGTCTGCACCCAGCCTGTTGACCAGGGGTGCTTCTGAAACAGTTCCGCACAGGACCCAGCATCTCACATCTCCATGGCCATATTGGAGTTAGCAAAGAGAAGACACATCCATGTAGATGTGACAGCTTTCTTGGACCCCCTCATAGGCCAAGTGGTTTCCTGGGCTGGGATCCCTCAAAGAAGCTCAGAGCAAAAATGAAGCGTTTAGTTATGGGCATCTTGTGCTAAATAGTTTTGTCATGAGCTGCAGGTCTCTCCCTTGCTGAAAACATGGGCGTATCACAGACAATGCACATGTATATGCCATGGCTTCCAAGGGAGCCACAGGCTAGAAGCACATGGAGGACTTTTCTGGTCAAGTCAGTACAGGGATGAGGTCCCATCAAAGTGCTGCTGGGCCCAACATTGCTGCTAACCCAGCATTTGCTCATTCATCCTGAAAAAGGGAAAACAACAGTCTACAGAAAGAGATTTTTGGCATCACAGTAGTCCCAGAGTGGGTCAAACTCATATTGCAGTGGTCAGGATGGTTTGCCAGATGCACGTTGCCAAGGTTCCCAATGCTAAGTTAGAGTCCCTGACAGTGACAGCCTGCACGGATCCTGTACCCCTCAGTACAGCCAAGCCTGACGGCCCGGCCAGGCTCTCCCAGGCTGTGGACTACGTTCAGCTGTCAAGGGAGCCCGACTCATGCTGGTACCGCACGCCCTTTGAGCCAATCCTGCTGATTGAAAGGGTTCAAAGGCTGGATGCTGTACGCTGGCTCTGCAGAGGCAGTGTGCCTGGGTCTTTTGCCTCTGCACCGGGTTTGTTTGCATGGGTTCAGCCCTATCATAATGCTTCTGCATGGTGTATCCAGATAAATGCCCATGCCCAAGTCCACGGAGACCAGGAATGAGAGAGGCAGCAGGAAGCAGAGTGGCAGGTTTGAGCACCAGCTTGCTGATTTCCATGCCCTGTGAAAGCCTAGCTGCGCTGCATTAGAAGGAGGCTCTGGTCAGTACTGGAAGATTGCAGGTGGGGGAGGCAATAGGGTCCCCACTCCACACCCTACATCCCACTCTTGCACCATGCACTCTTCCTCCAGCAGCTGTCAGCATCTCAGGCAAATGGCATCTTTTTTCTCAGTGCCCTTCCAAGGATCATCCTCAAGCAAACTGACAGCGCAGACAATGCCTGCCTGTTGCGAGAGACGCTGCAGCAGAGCTCCCTGCCAGCACCAGGGTTGAGCTGCTGCACTCATCCAGTGACCCGCAGAGAATGAATGAGCCCTTCACTCAGTGCTTGGCATCTCAGGGGATGCGCTTCCACAGCCATAGCAACAGCTGCCTGCGACCAGTGCTACCGAGCAGCGGCTGTTGGGATCTCCATCCAAAGGGCTGTTCAAATATCTGGCAGCAGTCAGCGGTGTGTTTTCTGGAGCTCCTTTCTGGCAGCAGAAACACAAGCCCATCTCAGAGAGAAAGCAGCAGCCGGTGGCTGCTCCTGTCCACTGAAGGTTTAATCTCTGTGCCTGAGGGTTATAACTGAGTGTGGCATGGGGGGCTTGACAGTTCAAGACAGGAAATTAAGGGTATACATTAACATCAAGCTTTCACAGTTGTTAAACTGGGAGCTTTTGGGTGGAAAGCTCCATGCCTAAAGAAACTTTGTAAAATTAATCAAACCCACTGGAATCTCTCTACAAGGTTCACTTATCACCTGTCTAATGCATTTGCTATTGCATTTCTTAACTTCTTTTTGTTTCAGATTGTATTAAAAAAAAAAAATCTGTAAACTGTAAAAATCTGTAAAATTGTTCAAGGAAAAGGCAATAATGTCTGGAAGGCCAGCCATGGAGGAGGCATGGGCTTGGGTCTTATCCTCATGTGGAAAAAGTTCTATTTCCCTATAGGAGGAAGACTCTGCATTTTGAGCAGACCACCCAGCTGTGGAGAAATCCCCCTTCCTGCACATTTTCTATGTTTCTGCTGACTCCAGCAGTCATTTCCACCATAGAAAAGTCAAGTGCCATCTTGAACCAAGACAGGACAAACCTCCAATGCAAGTTGTTTTGCTGGAAGACACTGTTAAAGCTCCATAAACCCCAGCTGCATCCATGCTGGGAATGGGGATGTGTTGTTGTCCCTTGTCCCTTGTTAACCTTGCAGCCACATCTCTACCATGCCCCATCCTGTCAAGGCACTATGGAAGGAAAACCAGGCACAGGAGCAAGAAGGGAGCTACAGAGCACCCCAGATGTCCCCATCTGTCTGGATTTGGCCAGGGCAGCACAGCTTTTTCCAGATCTTCCCTTCCCTGTTATCAATGCCTATATCTCCTGCAACATGATCTCCATTGTGCAAGGAAAGGTTGCTCAGAGCTGAGATCTCTCCTGCACTAGAAGAACCCAGGGTTTATAACACAAGTATGCGATGGCACCAAGTGCCCTGCACTCTGCCATGTCATAACTGTGCTCTGCAGCAGCTCAGCTGGCTGTGATGCCACTGCCACATGAAGGTTTCCCCTCCCTCTGGAGAGGGATATCCCCCAGCTTGTCCTAGAGCAACCCAAGAGGCGACACTGCTTACACCTCTCTGAAGAAACTTATCAGGAACTTTTGGCTGGCCCAATGGGTGCAGAGGTGCCCATTCAGCCCCAGGGCTATACCAGAGTTTGTATGGAGCTATCTCAGAAATTTAAGGAGGCTTTGAAACATGCCTACGCTTTCTTTGCAGGTATTGTTTTGGAGATGCTTGTATGCCAGGACCCATATGTACATGAAGATCTGCTGACTCTGTTTATTTGGACTAGTCAACAACTACCCTGACACAAAAAAGCAGAAGCTTTACACAGATCCCATCTAAGATTAAGAATTGGCATGACAATGGCAAAGTCCAGGTTATCACTTTCAACTTGGCTCCTGATGGGCTGTAAATCACCCCAGACAGTCTGTGTTCTCTGTTGACCTGGCTCTGATTCTCCTATCTCCTTGTTCCCTAGGGCTTCCTATCCAAAACTGCATGTCTCTCATTTCCATGAGGACCTGATGCCCTCCAGGCAGCAGTAAGTTTGTCAGGGTCCCAGTTTGCTGATGTGTCTCTTCCCAGCCTGCCTGAGTTTTCCTGGAAATGCCCTTTTGTGTTGTGCAGGGGTATCTGTACAAGATTCCGCAAACTAGGTGAAGGGTCTGTTTCCAGGGTTGCAAAGTAAAGTCCCTCATGTTCTTCCCATCGTATCATCCCTCAGGCATGGGAATACCGTTTCTCATTACTAATACTAGGCAGGGCAGCATCTTAGGTCAGGAAAACACTAAACATAAAGAGCAGGAGAAACTGAAACCCCACACGAATTTAGCTGCTGTATAAGACCCATAGATGTTCCCATGCACATGGCCATGTAGTTCCTTACTGCTCAGATCAAGGGGTGAGAAGAAACTAAAAAAAAAGAAAAGGAAAAAAAGAACTAAAAGAACTGCTTTAGTGAGACAGAGTGTCCCACGCTGCTCTTCATACGACGAGACAAACAGACATGCAAGTGCAACGTCTGCTGCTAATCACTTGTCCTACCATGGCCTGGGATTCACTGCGGACTCACAGAAGATACCTTTAATGCTACTTTCCTTTGGTGCCAGGTTTTCTTTGGGGTCAGAAAGAAAAGGGATTGGGGTAAAAGCTGTTCTGGCTTCTCAGAGAAGGAAAAGGAGATGCCTCTTACCTAGACATAGGAAGCTAAAGACCCATTGAACCACCGACGCTGTCTGAAGCCTTCTCTGTAGTGGCACGGAGAGTGGAGCAAACTCAACCTTCATCTTGCACTCTGCATGCACGTCTTGAAAGGAGAAGGAAGCTCCTCCACAAGTGACAAATGCAAAGTGCAAAGTCGCACGTCAATATTTACCCAGCCTTACAGTACAGGGGGTTGTGCAATGTACAGTGGCCGTGGTAGCTGCACGCAGCCACCCTTCCGTATGGGGAGGAGAGGGGCGCTGTATAGAGGTGTCCCCAGCTTTAAGCCAATGTGACTCACCACGTGGTTACATGGTGAGGATTTCATGCTTTTATCACCCAAATCTGGGAGGTAAACTCCCTTCAGGACCCAATCCCACCTTCACGTGCCCATCTCTGATTTTGCAATATTTGAATGTTCATGGAGAGGATGAGGCATTTGTGCATGCAAGCCAAGCTTTACTTTCGTCCCTCCCCTACAAATCACACCATACACAACAGGAAGGGACAAGCAGAAGGGAGAAGCACAGGCAAGTCACTTGTATTTGTGAGTGATACATCGTGGATGGGGTTTAGTCTCAGCCAAGGAGGTATGCAAACAATTCAAGGGTGTTTCACTGCCAAGCACAGGGGTTCATGAGAAACATGATGCCTCTGCCAGGACATGGATGGATGTACATGTTTATCCTTGTGTGTGCTTGTATGGGTGTATGAGAAAGGAAATGCTACCTTCCTTTTGCATTTTGACCTCAAAGCAGGTGCATGGTCTGTACTTCTGCCTAGTCACATGCAAAGAGCTGCAATTGCATTGAAAGAAACCTAGAAATTTGGGGGAAAAAAATCCTCAGGGAACTGACAAGCCACTCAAGTAAACAAAGAAATCATCTCATGAGAGGCCTGAGAAAACCAAGGGTCTCATTGTAACCAGGATACAGAATAATACCGCTAACAGACTGAATTAAACAATAAGCCGATCCACTGCTAAAGCACCCGCGTGCATACAGAGGTGTTTCTTGCTTGTCTAGGGGGCATTTCAAATCCCCAAGCTCACCAAAGCCAAGAATTACAGAACAAAACTAAAAAGAACCTTTGGCAAAAGCAAATCAAAGGCGTTAGCTGAAAAATAATCCTTTCTCTTTCAGGTCCTAGGAAGATGCCCGGCTCTAAGGAATTTACATCTGTTAGACTCCATTTTCCAGAGTCACTAGAAACAACAGGGCTCCGGTGAAACCCCAAGGGCTCTTTCCTAAAGACATTGGTTGCTTTAATTGAGCTGAAATTGGCTTAGATCTGTTTGCACCTCTCCCCTTCCTTTGTCTTCTGCTGTACATGTCAGGACCTCGCCTGCTTTAAGCAAGCAAAAGCGGCTTTTAAGTCTTTCGGCTCTGTTGCCTGGAGACGAGATGTTTCCTGGTGAGAAAAAATGAGCGATTTCCAAAATGCTGTGGGAAGATTTGCAGCATCATCTATTGGGCTATCTATCTTGGGCTGTGCAACCCCAAATAGGGGTTGTGCAACCGCCAACAGGGATGTGCATGCTGGGACCAAGGAGGGAAAAGTCCTTGCAGGGACATCCCTGGTCCAGGGATGGTGTTTCAATGTGTTTTCCATCCTGCAGTCTTGTCCTCGTTGGAGCCTACCCATGCCGAGGCCCAGTTTTGGTTTTTGCACATACAAAGAATCACTCTTGAGCCCTGAGGACACCCAGATACATGAGAAGCATTTTCTGCTCCCAGAATTTTCAGGCTAAACACTGGAGCAGTTGTACTGCTGGTTCCCCAAGCAGTTGTATTGCAAAAAGCTTGAGTTTTTTGCTTGTGGCTTATTATGACAAGGAAAGCCCCGTGTTCTGGATTTATTGTGAATGAGTCGGCTCCTTAGAAGAGCTCACCAGAGAGTGAAGCAAGGCTCAGCCGGGTAATGAATATTTATCTCCTGATCTGCTGTAGATACGTCATTTGCTTATTGTCTTCCTGTTTCCTTAAAGCAAAAGAGAAAAATATCTACTTATGGGCAGCTTTAAAATCTCCTGCTTAAATTAGAGAGGGATCAGAGATTTCCAGACAGTCAGGAGGAGCTGAGAGAGATGCATCTTCTTGCTATGTGTAGATAAAATAAAATTCTGGCTTGTTGCAAGGAAGAGCAAGGCTGTGTTTCTGAAGTACTAAGCTAGCTAAGCAGTAGGTGGCACGCCCCAACACTGAGCTTTGATCTCTACAGACTGCAGTCGGATATCCGAGGGCAGTCTTACGCACATAGTGGTCTTGGTTACCAACTGATGATCGAATCAAGAGGTAAAATTGAGTGCTGCCAGATATCCTGAAGCCATTCAGGCTCTACAGACCTCATCCAGCCTACAGCTGATACTCCCCACCCCTTCATCTGGAAAACATTCCTCTATATCTCCCTTAGCATCCTCTGACACTTTTGAAATGAAGAAGAAAGTGACCATGGTCAATGTATCTCTTGTCCTTGAGAACCTCACAAGTGTATCAGGCTTGGGGCCGGCTTGTTTTCGCCCACGTCTTACTGGTTCCTACATCATGGGTAAGGCAGTGACTCCTCCCCCTCTCCGGGCACCCGATCCAGTTTGGGCTCCTCAGGCACGAGGACAGATCTCTATCAGGCAGAACAGGACAGGTGAAAGTGAGCCCAGTGGGGCCACCAAGCTGTTTGGAGTTGGAGCTCGGGCTGTGTAAGAAAAGGCTGAGAGCTGTGTGCAGAGTGGGAGTGATGGCAAAGAGGGTTTGCTGTCTGCAGCTCCCCTCTGTGATGATGTAGAAAAGATAGAGATGAGCTCTCCTTGGAGGTGCCCAGTGATGGGATGAGAGATGACAACTCAAGCAGGGACAAAATAAGTTCCTGTAAGATAGAAGGAAGCATGCTTTTTCCTATGAGGGTGGTCAAGCCCTGGAACAGGAGCCTGAAGGCATGGGGGAGGGAACTCCATCCTTGGAGACAGTCAAACCTCATGAACATGGCCTGAACATGGCCATGAGCAACCTATTCTTGTTGGTCCTACTTTGAGCAGGGTTTTGGAGCAGAGAACCCTTCCAATCAAACTCACTCTTTGATCTTACCTGGCTTTCAGCATCCAAATGTTGATTGGATCAACAACAAGCAACTGTGCAGACCAGGACCCATGCAGAGTCACAGCAGGGAACACAAACCTTCACAATGAAATTATCTAATCTACTTTAACTCAGAATGAGGCAAATTGCTCTCTGTGAATGTTGGGATCCCTCCAAATAAAACTAATCTAGCAACAGAGGTTGAGGGGCAGAAACTCAAAAAGCTTATTTTGTCCCAGCTTTGCACCTCAGACTACACCCAATCCTCAGACAAACACTCATTTCTCCATAGGGAATCATCTCTGAAGGTGTCACCTTGCTCTTCACCAGTCACTTTGTCCTGCGCTGCTCCTTTCCTCTTGCTTTCTCTTCCTGCCACTGTCTAAATTTTAGCAGGGGAAATGCAAATGTGGGTGGTATTTGAAAAAGGTGCATCCTACAATTCTAGCACCGCTTTGCAGATAGGTTTCACTCTTATCATGGCCAATCCCATTCCTACTGAAAGATTTGGGGGCCCTTGGAACATCCTTCACAGCTCTTAACAGTCACGGGATCATTTTTGAGGACTGGAAGGAAATATAGCCAGAAAACAGAAAACAACCTCATGATGCAGCTGGGCTGGTATAAAACCCATCATGTCAAAATAGGAAGGAAGACTTCTGCTCTAGAGGAATTTCACATGGGGCTAGGCTGGAAATGGAGAGATGAAGAATCATCCAATTGCGTCTCTGAGGGACCACCACACCTTACAGTGTCCTTCTTCTAGAAATGAGCCATGTTGTAATCTTACATCACATTTGTTCTTGAAGTATTACAATCCCCATTTTTCCTGTGCTGGAGGAAGTAAGAATAGGGAATGAGAAGGATTTCTACTGAGAAATGAGAAGATACAGATATATTCCCAGGCTTTCTGTGCAACTTTCAGCAAGTCATTCAACCTTTCCCTGTCTGAACATGGGTGATGTTTTGCTATTTGAGAGCAATGATAATAGTGGAGAAAATGTCACTGGCCCTTTGATGAACCTCTCCACGGCAGAACCTTCCCAACCAAAACCCCATGTAATCCTGCAGCCACATGTCTCTCTGGTCACTTCTACATTTTCCTTCTCTTGTTCTCTATGCTGACTGGGGTTTCAGTTGTGAGAAGGCTGGGGGAGATGCTCTCATTGAGAGAGATGCTCTCCTTGAAAGCATCAGAGATCATCACTGAGCAGTGATTGCAGGCATGGCAGGGGCCTCCAGGACCACCCAATGCTGATCACAACTAATTCCTACAAGTCCCACACTAATAAATCCTGGGAAGTTTTGCTGCTCTTTAATTTACCCTCATAGCTTAATTCTCACTTTCATGGCTTTTAAACCTTTTTTTTGTCCATTTTTTTTGTGTAAATTTCTTGTCATTTCTCCTTATTTCCTAACACAGTCAGGCACTCACACATGTGGTCCATGATATACCTCCCACTACATTCTCCTTGGCTTTTCCCTTCTCAGGTATTTATAGTAATTTATCCAATCTCCTATGGCTTGCGTTTAGTCTGAGAACATTAATTTCCTTTAATCCTTCAATAGGTCGTCCTCTGTAGTACCTTTATCAGTGGCCTTTGTGACTTGGTTGATCAATGTCCATCTCTGAGTACAACAAAGGAACCCATAAAGCCCTGAGTCACTGAGATGTAGGCTTTGCAAGTCACCGTGATTTGCAAGTCAGCACATTGGGGCATTCTCACAAGAATCCATGAGTGGAGCAGGTGGCACATGAAGACCTGGCCACGCTCCTGGATCAGGGCTGAGAAAGTCTAACAGAGTGAACATGAAGGGACACGTACAAGGAGCAATGCAGTGGCATGTAGGTGATGCCAGGACACTGAATAGCTGTCCTGCTTTGCCCTGATGGGGGAAGCTGGTCATGGCTCTTTGCTGAGTCCTTTATTAAAGCCACATTATCCATAGACCTTTATGGAGCTTAGTACCCCAGTGGAAGAGGTAGAAGCTTTCACCAGATCGCTGCTCCTCTCTTCTAATCATAGATAACCCTCTTGTATTCCCTAAAGCCTCTCAGTCATTTATATGTACTTCTAGATCTTTCCACCAACCTGATTTCCCCTCCAGGGACAAAATTACCAGAAGGAAACTGAAGGTATGTTTTTGGTTTGTCCAATGGTATGTCCTGGTCCCATTCCTCCCCGGCCCTCCCTGATCTCCCCAGCTTAATCGTTTTCCATACCCTGTTCTGGGTAAGAGCACAGGTGTGAGAGAAGCTTATTTTTGCCTGCTGTTATTTATTTTAATGCAATTTCTTTCAAAATACAGCATTTCAGATTTTAGTCCCTTTTTTATCTGCTGCAAAATCACTTCTGGGATCTGGCTGTGTTACGCCAGTGATTTTCATTACAGAATTTCATGTCCTCTTGAGCGCTTGAATTATCACTCATATTCTTCTTTTCATGCACTTGAATTATTCTCTTTATGCAGCACTCTGATATGGATTTTCTTTGGCTCCCATCCTATTCGGCCTTGAAGCACTCTCCCAATATATATGAATCATGAACAACGTTGACAAGAAAAACAAGAACACCTCAGCTTCTTGTTCCCAGCAGTTCAGTATGATTATAAAATGATTTAAGACGCAAGAAGCCACTAAAATCCCCTGTAAGTTGTCACCCACAGTGTTATCATGTTCCCTTGTCCCTGGTGATACATATTTGGGACAGGAGCAATTCAGATGAATATTATTGGCGCAGAGATGGCACCTGCAAAGCTGTGTGAGTGCCCAGGACAACTCTGCCATGGCAGGGACACAGCGGCAGCAGTGCCATTGAAGATAAATATAAGTAAATAGAGCTCAACTGCATCTAACTGGGGTAGTGAGGAGCTGAACACACTTTGTTGGGGTATCTCTAGGTGTTGTCCAGGTCTAGCTTTGAAGCTGGAGTCTCACCTACCTTTAGCCCATGAAACTGATGTCCAGGGTTCCTCTATAATGGAGCAGAAAGGTCCTTAAGGAGATACGGGGCTTGTACCAGGCCTAACATATTATGATTTTTTTTCTTCATTTTCATTTTATTACGGCTCTTATCAGTGATCTCCTCTGAGCAATGGGATGAGCTGCTATCCCTTCCTCTGACACTTGCAGTGAGGTCGGTGATTAACCAGGAGCCAGGTGCCTTCCTTTGAGATGGCTAACGCTGTGTAAGGGTTTTCTAAAATAAAACCACCTTCCCCTTCTATACTATCTTGCACTGAGCTTTGCTGCGCTGTTATTACAACGCCATAACATTCTTTCCTGTGTGTGGAGGGAGGAACATGTACAAACAGCACCTGATGAGATGTAAGCTGATGGTCCAGAGAAACAAGCTGAACCCTCTTTGTCATCAGGTACAGCAGAGAAAACCACAAATCTAGGCAAGCTCTTACAGCAGCAGCATCTACTTGCATCATCTCGATGGTAAATGTGCTGTTCACACAGGAGAGAGCATTACACCTGCCCCAGGATGGACTCCAGCACACTAAGTGCAACTGAAAGGCATCCCAGCTTCATGTGAGGACGCC
This sequence comes from Cuculus canorus, assembly GCF_017976375.1. Classification (NCBI taxonomy): domain Eukaryota; kingdom Metazoa; phylum Chordata; class Aves; order Cuculiformes; family Cuculidae; genus Cuculus; species Cuculus canorus. Next base: position 16,317,139 of record NC_071401.1, on the reverse strand, counting down.
AGAAGAAGAGGATTCACCAGGTGCCCTATTAATTAGCTCCCAAAATATATCCATTATCAGTACCTGGAGGATCCTTGGAGCTCTTTCCTGCCTCCACACCAGGAAAATCCACCACAGATAGAATGAGGAACCACTGCCTGAGGTTTGCCCAAAGTCAATGCTAGTTTTGGGTGCTGCAAAATATCAGGCTTGCTCCTGTTTGCACCCCACCATGGCGCCCTTAGCATCATGCAAAATTTTGGGCAGAATCAAGCCCCGGACTGGCACAGCCCTGTGCTGAGTGACACCCATGTCCTTGGCGATCCCCAAGACCATGTGGCATCACACTCCACTATGGCCTTTTCCCAGAAGAGGCTGAAGAAGGAGAAAGCTATTCTTGCTTTCTGCTGTGGTGGCTGTAATTTAAACACAGAGGCATTTTTATTTATTTAACTTCCATCCTGCCTAGGAGAGGTTTGCAGCCAGCAAATCAATTCGACTGATTAGAACTAATGGATTTTACTTGACGTAAGCAATTAAATTATTTCCATAGCTGATTCCTGAAAGTGAATGAGTGGCCGTGCTTCGAGATTTATATATAACTATATATTTCACTGCAGGAGACACTAAGCAATTTTTTTCGTTCTGCAGCTTCTAACTCCATCCAGGTCTGCCTGGTATCTGCAGAGCTGCCAAGAGTCTCCTGACACTGCAAAGCCTCATAGAGCAGTTTTGGCTGTGTCCCTTCTTACAAAAAAAATTAAGAATATAGGTAGTGCATGACTGAGGGTTTTCATGTGAGACTAATGTATGCTCATTGCAGAAGAGGAAAGCTCAGTGAAAGATGCCAAATCACTTTGTGCATGTGCAAAACACCATTTCCCAAAAGGGTGCAAGGTGCTGGGCAAACCCCAGCACGAAAGCACACCCCTTACCTCCAAAGTGGGAGCTGTTGCAAAGGGTTCATATGGGCCTGCACCCACCAGGAACCCGCTAATATATTAGCTACCCATTATACTAAGGGCAATTAATTACTATAATAGCTCTCAGCCCGACAAACACTGAAACAATGAGGATGCAGTTCAAAATGTTTTCTGCAGGACGCAGCCAAGCATGTGCAGGGCTTCTGTGGGCAACAGCTCTCAGAGCAAGATGCATTTACACCCTCATAAACCACTGTGGCAGCTTGGAGGTAAATGAAATTGCAGAGCATGTTTAAAAATAAGCACATCCTTGATGTTCAACAGCCAACAAGCTTGATCCTATTGTAGTCTTTTGAGTGCACATTTTCCTCACAGGCCTTGGGTGATGCTTATCCAGTTTACCTTCTTGCTGTTCCCAAATGTGTATATCTATTTTAATCCATCTAGTTGATCGGATGCAAGAAGCTGTTTGGCATCATCCTGTGCAGAAAGCAGCGTGCCTGGAAATACAGGGCTGGGGTATGACACCACCAGTTTCAGGATGACTTTCCCACTTTTGCTGTATGATCTGGATGAGCCGATGGTTTCTTCTTCTGCAAATGGAAAGTGCAGTGCAGCAAGAGGCATGTGCCTCTATAATATTGGTTTTACAGGTAAAAATCAGTCTAAAAAGCAATGAGCATTTCTATCATGGGTAGTAAGGAGCACCCACTATACTTACAAAAGCAACACACAGTGCACCAATGTCCCACGAAACCGTGGATCTGTCCAGACCCGAGAGATGCTCAGGAGCTTCCTAAATCTTTAATTATAATCAACCCTTTTAATTGCACTGAATCGAAAAGCAGGGATGATATAATCCTTGTGGACAAAGTAATGGCTGATACAGACACCTCTAGTTGTAATTTATTTATTTTTGTTTCAAAGGCAGCTCTTTCATTCAGGCTTCCTTATCAGCCAAGGCTCCAATCCCATCTGTAAAATGCCTTTCCACAATTTACCTACAGGCAAGAATGAAATTAAGCAAATCAAGGCAAAGAAAAGAAAAAAAAAAAACAAAATCCAAAAACCCCTCAGGGTCCAAGATTCAATAAGAGGATGCAAAGCGCTGGATTAAAGAAACAATCTCGGCAGGAGTAATCCTGCTTTTCACTGTACTCCAAGCAGCTGCAGTGGCTGCCTAGTGGGAATTGTTTTTTCTTGTTGTAATTCAGTATTTGAGTGCCCAGATTTCAGAGACACTGGGATCACTGATTTTATTGGAGTTACGTTCCCAGCGGAAATGCTGGCAGTGCATCCGTGCTGATAAAAACCTCATAGTCTCAAGTCTGGGGTCTTCTTGTGATTAGACAAGAAGGTGGATGCAATAAGGCTGAAAATGGACTTCAGTGGCTTTGGTAATACAGAAAGAGAATAACGAGAAAGGTGCAGGTAGAGAGAAAGAAATGGAGAGATGGATGTTTGATGGGAGGAGGTGGAGGCAAGGCGGAAAAGAAGAGTGGGGACTGAAAGATCTGGTGGCATTTGGGGTGTGAATCCACCCTGGAAATGAGCTTAGGGAGCAGGCATTGGCTGGCCTTGGCAAAAGTGGGTTGGGGGGTTGGTTTGGTTTTGCAGCTACAAGCCTGCAATGAAAGATGAAAAAAGAACCCAACCAAAATAAAATAATAAAGTGTGTATATCCATGGCTGTGTGTGTGCATGTGCGCATGTGTGTGGCTTTATTCACAAAAAAACCCACAGGGAGGGGAAATCAGTTCAGCAGACGGTCAACGCAACAGCTCATTAAAGTGCTCTGTTTGTGTGTGTGCGTGTGCGTGCACGTGTTTAGGTGGGGTTGTAGAGGCATCTATGTCTGTGTGCACATATCTGCTTGCATATCTGTTTAGACGTATGTATGTGTGTACCTATGCACACAAGTGTGTATGTACACACAAATGTGTGGTCAGGTTTCTGCATGCGTGTATGTAGGTAGGCATAAATGTGCATGCAAGAATGTATGTGTGCATGCATGTCCACATATGCACATGCAGATATCTGTGTGTGTGTATGTGTATCCATCTATGTGCTAGTGTGTGTATGTGTGTATGTATCTGAGGGCATGTCTATGTGCAGGTATGTGTGTGTGAGCACAAAGGTATGTTTGTGTGTGCACAACTGTCTCTTTGTATGTATGTGCATGTTGTATGTATGTGTGCTGGTATACATGTAAATATGTGCCAACGTGCCTGCTTGTGTTCCTGCTTGCATGTGTGAGCGTGTGTGTGTGTGCAAATGTGCATGCCTATGTGTGTCTGTGACTGCACGCATTTATGAACATATTATTCCACATATGTGTGTAAATGTGTTCAAGCACACGTGTGTGCACATGCATGCATGAATCGGTATATGCAGGTGATGGCCAATGCCTATGTGTGAAGTTATGCAGCTCTGTTTGCACACGTATGAATGCATGTGTGCATGTGTCCACTTGCATGCATACACTTGTGTGCACCTGTGTCTCAACATCCGTGCATATAAGTGTGCATATGCGTGTACATGCCCGTGTGTGTGCACATGCATGTCTTGTGCGTACATGTGTGCGCATGTATACGCATATGGGAGCATACATGTGCATGCATAGGTGTGCCTGTGTGCATATGTCCACATGTTCATATGCATGTGTGCAGGATGCATGTTCATGTGCATGTGTGATTGGACATAGGTGAGTGTGTGGGTGTGTGCACAGGTTTCTGTGCATGCAGATGTATGCATTTGCATGTACATGTATATGTATTTGCATATATGCATGTGCATGTGCTTGTGTATGTATGTGTGTGTGTGCATTTGCAGTGTGTGTATGTGTGTACAAGAGTGAGCGCAGGTCTGTTTGTGCATCTCTTTGTGTGCATAGCCATGTGCAGTCGTGTGTGTGTGACCATGTATGTGTATGTGCTTGTATTTATGTATGCGTGCACGTCTGCATGCATGCAGCTGCATGCATAGACGTGCTTGCATAGGTGCATCTGTGCGGACGTGTGTGTATATGGGTGCATTCCTGTGATTGTGACTGTGCATGCATTTGTGCATGTATGTGCACAGGTGTGAGTGCAAATGAATGAGTTTGCATGTGCTTGCACATGTGCATTTGTGTGTGGCACACCTATGTGTGCATAGCTGTGTACAGGTGTATGTGCAAATGTGAGCGAGCATTTGGATGGACACGTGAGTGCATGCAAGTGTGCATCTAAGCTTGCATATATGCATTTATGTATATGCATATGTTTGCAAGTGTATGTACATGCATGTGGGGGTATGTGTACAACCAATTGCACGTCTGTGTGCAAGTGTGTGCATGCCCATATCTCTTGGATGAGTGTTTGCGTTGGTGTGCATGCATGTTTGTGCAGGTGCGAGTGTGCATGCATATATATATAACCATGTGCAGGTGTGTGTGCAGGTTGAGTGTGCACACAGGTACATGTACATATGTGTGGACACGTGTTCATGTGTTCTGCCATGCATTTGTATGCATGTGTATATGTCTCCATGCATGCATCTGAGTGTGGTTCTGATGTGCATGCATGTGCATTTATGCACAGACCTGTGCGCTTGTTGACACATGTATGCAATAGTACATGTGCGTCTATGCATGTGCATAGCTGCATGTGGGTGCCTGCATGGGACTCTGTATGCCTTGCACATACGTGTGCAGGTGTGTGTGTGCAAGCACGTGCATTTGTGTGCATCATACATACGTGTTTATACCTGTGTGTCAGTGTGTGTAAGTGCAAGTGTGCATATGCATGGACATGTACATGACCGCATGCATATGTGCATGTAAGCTTGCACATGTGCAGTTGTATATATGCATGTGTTGTGCATGTGTGTGCATGCATGTGAGGGGGTGTACATGACTGAGTGTATGTGTGTGCATGTGTGCATATATGTGTGCAGGTGAGTGTAAGCAGATATCTCTTGCATGTGTATTTGCACTGCTGTGTATGCACATATGCATGCGAGTGTGCATACATATATGTGAATGTGCACGAATCTGTGTCTGTTCACATCTTTGCATGTGTGTATTGCATAAAGGTATGCCTGCCTGTTTGTGTAGGTGTGTGCATTTTAAGTGTGCATGTGTGTGAATGTGGGTGCACATACAAGTGTGAGAACACACATGTTCACGTGTGGTTGCATGCATTTCTATGCATGTATGCTTGTCTGCATGCACCAGTGTGTGCTTGTGCATGTACGTGCACATGCACACATGTATCTATTTTACACGTGCATGTATTGCTGCAAGTGGATGCGTGCATGTTGCTGTGCATGTGTGTGCATGCATGCAGGGGTGTGTGCAGGGGTGAGTTTGCGCATGCGTGTGCATGCCTGCAGTGGTGTGTATTACAGGGGTGTGATTGTGCAAGCATGTGCACGCCTGCAGTGGGGTGTGGGGGAGTGTGATTGCATGACTGCATGCATGTGTGCGTGCATGCAGGGGTGTGCTTTGCACGAGTGTATGCTGGGGTGAGAACGTGCATGCGTGTGCATGCAGGCAGGTGCATACCTTGCAGGGGTGTGCGTGTGCGTGCATGCATGCCGGGGCATGCTTTGCACGTGTGTGTGCATGCAGAGGTGTGCTCTGCACGTGCGTGTGCAGGGGTGTGAGCGTGCCTGTCTCTGCATGCTGTTTGTGCAGGGGTGTGACTGCGCAGAGGTATGCCTTGCACGTGTGTGCGCAGGGGTGTGAGCGTGCACGCAAGCAGAGGCGTGCGCTGCACGTGTGTGGAGCTGCGTGAGTGCATTCGCGCCCATGCAAGTGCACGCATGCGGTGCCGTGGCTGGCACGGGCGTGCGCAGCGGTGCGGCCACGCGCCTGCAGCCTGCGGGCGGGCTCCCCCCGCTCACACGCGCGCCCACCTCCATCCCCCCGGTACTCGCCAGGCCACGCCCCCTCACCCGATCCCCCACGAGCGCACGAGCGAGGCCACGCCCCCTCTCATTATACCGCGCCCCTCGCCGTTAGACCGCCCCTATTCCCATATTCACACGAGGCCCCGCCCCCTCACAGAAGCCACGCCCCTCCGATGAAGCCACTCCCCCTCCCAGCGAAGCTCTGCCCCTTCCCAGCGAGGCCCCCTCCCTCCCCGCACCGCCCGCCAACGAGGCCTCGCCCCCTCAGCGCGAGAGCACGACCTCCCCCTCGAGCCCCGCCACTCACCGTCGTCCCGAGGCTCTGCCCCAACCAAGCCACGCCCCCTTCCAGACAGGCCACGCCTCCCGTGTCGCCCTTGCTTCGAGGCCACGCCCCCGCGAGACCTCCTCTTCCCGCCAGCCCCCGCCCCCCGCGGTGCCCCGCCCTCTCCCAGCGAGGCCCCACCCGCTCATGTCTCGCCCCTCCCCCGCTAGACCACGCCCACTCCCAGCAAGGTCCCGCCACTCCCTGCACCGCCCTTTCCCGAGGCCCCGCCCCCTTCCAGGCCCCGCCCCTAAAGCGAGACCACGCCCCTCCGCTCGAGGCCTCGCCCCTATCCGCACCGCCGTCCCTCGAGGCCCCGCCCTCTCCCCGCGCCGCCCGGTCCCGGCGTGCGGCGGTGCCGGTGCCGGTGCGGCGGTGCCGTGGTGCGGGGCCGCCATGGCGTGGCCCTGCATCACCCGCGCGTGCTGCATCGCCCGGTTCTGGAACCAGCTGGACAAGGCGGACATCGCCGTCCCTCTCGTCTTCACCAAATACTCGGAGGCCACCGAGCATCCCGCGGCGCCGCGCCCCGCCGCCCCCATCGAGACCCAGCCCGGCGGCGAGGCAGCGGCGGCGGCGGCGGAGCCGGCTCCCGGTCCCACCCGGCCCGGCCCGGCTCCGCACTCCTCTCCCCCCGCCGACTCGGTGATGCGACACGACTACAAGCCCTGGAAGGTGCAGCGCCCGGAGCCGAGCTGCAAACCCAAGAGCGAGTACCAGCCCTCGGATACGCCCTTCGAAAAGGAGACGCAGTACCAGAAGGATTTCCGTGCCTGGCCCATCCCCAAGCGGGGTGACCACCCCTGGATCCCCAAACCGGGACCTTCCCCCGTGCTCGCCCTGGACCGCGGCTCCCCGGAGAAACCGGCTCAGGAGAAGCGCCGCAAGGTGCTCCCCGAGAAGAAGGAGGAAGACCCCGAGGGGGAGGATGAGCATCCCAAAGCGGTGCGGGCCGGGGACGGGAGAGAGAAGGCTCGGAAGAAGGCGGAGGAGGCGGGCGGGCAGCCGCCGGAGCCGGGCAGAGGCCGGGCGGCCGCCGATGCTCTCAACAGGCAGATCAAGGAGGAGGTGGTGGCGGCGGGGGTCAGCTCGTCCTACAGGTGAGACCCCCTCCATCCAACCCCCGAGCTCCTCGCCAAACCCTCTGTGGTCCCATCCCGCCCTGGGAGGTGGATGAATGCGGCTGAGAAGCGTTTCGGGGTGCTGGTGTCCTTAAAATTCCCCACCTGTCTCGGTGTTGTTTGTTGGGCGTGAGTAGGTGTGTGCGGGTGGTGAATCCACGGGTGCTTTTTGCCGGGTGGGTTTGGAGCAGAGTGGAGTGTCCGCCTCCCCCCCGCCTTCCGCACCCCAAAATTCAGAGGCGGCCACTAGCAGCTTGGCTTTCGGCAAGGTTTTGGGTGGCTTCCCTGGGACGCGCGAGTCGCCGCTGGTGCTTTACAAGCGCATCCCTGACAGCCCAGAAACCCCGCATCCCCACCGCATCCCTGCATCCCGATATCCTGCATCCCGGCATCCTTCGTCCGCACCGCGTCCTGCATCCCCACCGCATCCCTGCGTCCCCACCGCATCCCGCATCCTGGCGGCCCCTGGCGCAGACGGGGGTCCCGCTCGCGGGAGGGTCCCACGCAGCATCCCAGGCAGGTGTCATCCCTGAGACAAAGCGCCCCGGGGCCGCGGCGGGATGCGGGAGATGCTTCTCTTAGGCCGCTTGGGTGGGGCAGCCTCCAATGCTGCCATGTTTAACGCAGCGCGGCAGGGGGTGGCACATCCCTCGGTCTCCCCCCATCATCCTCCCGCCCCGGGCTAGAAAGGGGTGCCCTTATTTAACCCCGAGAAGAGACCCCATTTGGGATTCGGAGCGCGAAACTCCTTGTGGCGAGATGCCGTTGTTATTTCTTGTCTGGGTAAAAGGGGCTGGATGTGTCGGGAATACAAAACAAAAGTGATGAGGTGGCTGCCCTGCACCTACAATTGCGAGGAGGATTTGCTGCGATGGTGTTTTCCAGAGCTTTCTTTGGCAGAGCCCACCGTCGCCGAGGCTGCGGTGAAGGTAGCAGAGAGCAAAGCTGGGGTTAGTTGTGACAAAAGTGTAATTGGAGCCTTTTTTGCTTCTCCCTGTACCTATATGAATGCAAAGGTGTTTATGCCTTTGAATGACTGGGTTTCTTCCCTAGGGAGATTTGGGGGTTGGAATGAAATGATCTTTAACGTCCCTTCCAACCCAAGCTATTCTATGATTCTATGTTTCTGTGATTCTGTGATTGGGAGGTGACACCCCGCCATCAAACAGGTAGTAAATTCATGCAGATGTAGAATGAAGCAGGGTTTTGACTTCTCTGCCCCACCAGTGACCGTGTGGCACAGCAGACCTGGCAAACATCTTTCCTGTGTCCCCAGGTGGGAAAGGTTCAAGTGGTGAGATTTCGATTTTTGCTGTAGTTCAGCATTGTCTCTGCTTCTTGCTGCTGATGCGAGTGATGCCTTGAACTGAGTGCATCCAGGTGTAATGGCGGTGGTCGAGACATAAGAAAATGGCCAGGGATTTTGAGGGTCTCTATTTTGCAGGAGTGGATGGTGTGGCGAAAACTATTCCCAAGGTAACACAGTCCTTTAATCTATTTTGGCCAGCCATCATTTTTGACTGAGCTTTTTGTCTGGTCATCTTCCAGGATCTGGGCTCAGGTCAGTGATTGCAGCAAAAAGCTGTCCGAGGGCTGGGGAGCTGTTGTGTTGCTCTCTTCTGCTGGTGCAAAGCATAACTGGACTTATATACTTGCATATTTAAATGCAGATTGCTCACTCTTCCATCTCTCCACGTACCATCTCTCCTGTCTGCTCCAGCAGATTCATATGGCTGCTGTAGCAGCAGGGTAGGCTCATATGGGTTTCCTCCCCAGGCAAAGGGGTTAGGTCAGCTCAGCTGTTGAACCCAAGGGGAATTTGAAGGCTTCAGTACTTCTTGTGTTGCTCCTCATCTTTCATGGTACCCTTAGGGCTTCTTTTTCCCCTGGAGTCCTTGATCTGCTCCTCTACTTCCATGTTTTTCTCCCTTGCAGCATATTGCAAAAGAAGTGTTTACTGTGACATTCAGCCTTGGAACATAAGCGCCTCTTCATTAATGCATAAGTGATGTTGTGGCTAATTGTTCTCATTTTCTGTTCAAATTAGGCGTCTTCTAAGTGTTGATTATTGTTTGGGTTCTTTCTAAAAGCGAATTTCTCCAAATCTCTGTTACTATCAAGAACCTTGCTGCTCACAGGAGTCCCTACAGGGTGCATTTCAAACATCTCCAAGAATGGAACTCCATAGCCTGTATGGGCAACCTTTTGGGCCATCCAGCAGCTGCCCATCTCCAAAGATCCACTGGATCTTTGGCTGGTGAGGAGCAAGGATGGCTCACATAGAGCTTGTCCTCCACAGCCTTTGCTGTGCTTGTATGAAGGCTCCCCAGCAGCAGAGAGCAGGGTGAGATTTCCTTACAGTCCTCTGCCACCACTGCAAATCAGCGTAATGTGATGCTCCAAGGTTGGGAAGCAATTCCTCAGTGAAACTAAAGAGCTTGCTGGTAATGGCTTTGTAAACTCACTCTGTCCCTCTAAGTATTATTTCCAAATGAGGGAACATGGTGGGGGATAGAATAAATAACTATCCCAAATTCATCAGAGAAGTCCGTGCTAAGGGAAAGAATTTCCTTTTCTGATCTCTTTATACCAAGACAAATTAATATTGCAAAGGCTGTGTGCCTGTGACCTCCTCCCAGATCTGCCCAGACCTACAAAGCAGAGGCGGTGATGGACTCAGAGCATGGAGGCTGCTCCTAGCCCAAGGGATGGATGATTTGTTTGCATTAGCATTTAAGTCCAGAAGCCTTCAGTGAGACTGGAGCAGCAACAACAGGGTTGTGCCTGTCTGCAAGACACTACCTGTGCCCAGAGATCCTGCAGAATAAATAGGATTTATTTGTGTTATTTATTTTCTTTATTAATAGTATGAACAGTATTTGTATTTATTATTTTATATATTTATTAAATATTCATATATATGTATGTGTGTGTGCTTTATTTATGTACTTATACCCAAATAAACCAAGGGAAACAATGGGAGGACACTTTCATTCCTAATGGTCTCCCAAAGTTAAGTTAAAGCAATGTATGATTTGAAGCCATCAGTAGCAAACAGGTTTGAAGGCAATCAAGTTGTGGCATCTGCTTGCCAAGTAGTGCACTATGACTATTCCTCTTGACTGTGGGGAAACTGAGGCAGAGGTGCAGAATGACCTCCCTGAGCCCCTACGCAGCACATTGGGGCTGGTGCAAGAATCAGTGTGCAACTATGGGGCATTGTTCTGCTGTTCTTCGGGGGTCAAGGTGCTGGAAGCCACCACCACTGCGACTGCGAGTGACACACGTTCTGGCGCTGAGGTGCTTCTTGCTTCAGTTGCCCTCCCTAAAGCATGTGCTGCCCAAGCAGTACTGCAGGGCCAGATTGCACCTCCCTTCACTCCTCTCTTCTTTGCAGTCCTGCATCTCATGGTGGCCTGTGGACACCAAGGGACAAAGTAAGAACCAGGGAATCCCTTAGTGAGTAGGAATAGTAGGTTTATGTGGCTGGCTTGACTTGTACATAGGAGTCAGGACCCAGCCTGGGAAGGCTTTTCAGCCTTTGCTGCTGGATGGGGCCCTTTATTTTTGATTATCTGATGTCCTGTAGGAGGATCTGATAGCATGATTGAGGGCTTTATCTGTACTGGGCTCTAGTGACCCCAGTACTTGTTGCTTAGGAAGGGATTTTACCCCCAGAACTCCTCGAAAGAATGGGCAGAGCTCTCCTCCCTTCTGAACCAAAGGATGGAGGGGGCTGGGGTTGACCCTGGAGGGGCTGGGACGAGAGGGAGCAGGTGATAAAATGTGGAGACCGTGGCATTTGCTGGTGGAAGTGGAACAATTAGAAGCATATTTGCCAAAAATGGAAGAAGGGGAATGAATGGTTTCCATATTTATTTGAAAATTGTGGAAAAATATTAGAATGAGGTGTTTCCTGGGTGATGGTTTTTTCCCTCCTTTTTGTCTTGCGTTCTTCTCCTTTTGTTAACCTTGTTTTCCTTGAAGAAAAATAGATGTATAAGGGAAAGGGGAAATTTCACCCCCTTTGCATAGTGTCAAAATGAGTAGTAAAGATGATGAATTTTCCTCAAAGAAGTAATATTGTGAAATCTAGGTTTCTAGTTCTTCACCTAAAAGAGATCTTTTTTAACCAAAGCTGTTTTTTTCCCCACCAATTTTCTTTCCTGTCAGAGGAAACAAACCAAGAAAGGCCTCAATGGAGAATTTTGGACTGCCTCTAGTATTAATGAATTGCCTGTTGCTAACATGCTGTCATTCATCTCAAGCCCTGGAGGTACTAAAGATGTGGAGCAAACGAGAATTTGTAGTAGCTATAGAGATGAATGAGTCAGTGCTGGAGACCTGCTGTGCGTTTTTCTGAGATACAAAGGAGATAATTTAGGGAGGGGTGCCCACATAGGAGGGCTGGAGCAAGCTACAGGAGGGCAGGGAATTCATAAGTGGTAAATGGAGTTAACTCCAGCTGGAGGCCAGTTACAAGTGGGGTTCCTCAGGGCTCAGTACTGGGTTCAGCCCTGTTCAATGTCTTTATCAATGACCTGGATGAAGGCATTGAGTGCACCCTTAGCAAGTTTGCGGATGACACTAAGCTGGGTGGAAGCGTGGATCTGATGGAGGGTAGGGAGGCTCTGCAAAGGGATCTGAACAGGCTGGACCACTGGGCTGGGACCAATGGCATGAGGTTTAACAAGGCCAAATGCCGGGTCCTGCACTTGCGGCATAAGAACCCTATGCAGTGCTACAGACTAGGAGAAGTCTGGCTAGAAAGCTGCCTAGAGGAGAAGGACCTGGGGATGTTGGTTGACAGCCGACTGAACATGAGCCAGCAGTGTGCCCAGGTGGCCAAGAAGGCCAATGACATCTTGGCTTGTATTGAAAACGATGTGACCAGCAGGTCCAGGGAGGTGATTCTCCCTCTGTACTCAGCACTGGTGAGACCACACCTTGAGTACTGTGTTCAGTTCTCAGCCCCTCACCACAAGAAGGATGTTGAGGCTCTGGACTGTGTCCAGAGAAGAGCTACGAAGCTGGTGAGAGGGCTGGAGAACAAGTCATATGAGGAAAGGCTGAGAGAGCTGGGGTTGTTTAGCCTGGAGGAGGCTGAGGGGAGACTTTATTGCTCTCTACAACTACCAGAAAGGAGGTTGTGGAAAGGAGGGAGCTGGCCTTTTCTCCCAAGTGACAGGGGACAGGACAAGGGGGAATGGCCTGAAGCTCCACCAGGGGAGGTTCAGGCTGGACATCAGGAAAAAAAATTTCACGGAAAGGGTCATTGGGCACTGGAACAGGCTGCCCAGGGAGATGGTTGAGTCACCTTCCCTGGAGGTGTTTAAGGGACAGGTGGCTGAGGTGCTGAGGGGCATGGTTTAGGGAGTGTTAGGAATGGTTGGACCCAGTGGGTCCCTTCCAACCTAGTGATTCTATGATTCTGTGATTTTAGTTGTGGAAACGTAGGGCTGGAAAGAACTCCCAAGATCATCTGGCCCACATCCCATTTCTGGTGAAGAGGATGATGTATCTAGATCACACCAGGTTGATTTTATCTAAGCCATTCTTGGAAATCTCCAGTAAGGAACATGTCTCACCTTGGTGAGACACCCGGTAACATTGTTGGTACTGTCAGATCTGCCAAACTTGGTGTGAAATATTCCATTGCCTTCTGAAATTTTGTGTCTTATCCATAGGCTGGGTATGTATTAGTAAATTACACTGTTCTATAATGTATTCCTGGACATGGGAACATGGTCATCCACACTCTTCAGTATTGAAACATTCCTCTAGCTTGCTTCCCAGGCTAGGTTTGAGCATGGGTTTGAGCCAAGAACAGGTCCCAACAAGCAGCTTAGGTACAACCACCTTGTTTTGGGGCTAAACAGGTTTAATAGCATGAGTCTTGGCTGTCCCAGGCTCCAGTGCCAGAGGACATTCCTGGGCAGATTTCATTTACCGATGTCTTTTCAGCTACAAACTCCCAGTTTGGATGAGAGTGCCATTAAAGTAACCCAAATAGGCAAATGGATCCAGTTTCGCTCTCAGCTGGAAGGGAAGGGGCAGGATGTTTTCTTTCATCCAGAGAGGGCTATTCAAAGAGATATTTGGCAGCTTTGGCTCCACTGCTCTTGCTCAGCAGTTACTTGATACGTACCTTTAGCAGCAGGACGGAAGGAGACACAACGTCTGCTGATACCACAAGGACTGGTGGCATGAGTCAGTAACAACCGTATGTGGAGGAAGCCCTCGTATTTACTAAGACACAAAGAGGCTGGAGATGAGTGTTGCAGTCAGGAAGTTATCCTGCCACACTCTGTGTCTTGATCTCCTCTGGATATAGTCCATCAACTGAGAAAGGCTGGTAGTATCTCCAAGTTGGAGTATTTGCCAACGTATTCCCTGCAATCACATGAAGGTGGACAACATCCACCCCAAAAGCCAACTGGGAGCTGCTCAGCAGTGTAGGCAATACTGAATTTTTCTGCAGCTGGAGCTGGGCTGTGCATGGCATAGAATAGGGTTGAGCATGAGGAAAAGATGGAGGTGGCATTCAAGTGATGGAGTCACTGTACTTGAGCAATATTTCCTCTCCTCCTGCTAAACTGTGTCATCTCAGCAAGGGCCTTTTAGCACACAGGACTGAATGGGACCCTTTGAAGCAGGAAGTCTAAACATAAGTGCTCATTTTTTTACTCTTTACAACTAACACCCAAGGCTGTGTCCTAGAAATAGTGAATTTTTAGTTGCATGATGCCAGGTGGAAAGATGTTCGAAGACCTCAGTTTTCGATGGTTTACAACCATCATCTGATTTCCAGTCTGAGTCAATGAACAGGTTATAATTTGGTGTTCTATTGGCACTGGGTTATAGTTGGTGCTTTTCTCCTGTCTGGAGGTCACTGCCCAGTGTCTCCAAGTACAATAACCACATAGTTTGGCTCTGTAGCTAGCAACTCAATATTATTTAGTCTCCTTTGTACTCTCTGTATCAACCATTTCTCTTCAACTCTTCCTACATGAAATCACTGTTTCTTAAACTCCGATGTAGGCTGTTGCGCTTTAGAGATAAAGTTCCCATTTCTACTGAGACACACATGTCACGTTTGTGGGCATCACATATGCATTATTAATCCCTCACCTTTCGATAACCAGGACGTTCATGTCATTTTCCTTCACAGCAAGTTACAGCCTTGGAGCTCCTGTCCCATAGCAAAACCTAGTGATTAGTATTAGGCCTAGAATTTCTTACTAATAATTTTCATCCCATTTTGAACACAACAGTCAAGGTGAATACTTTCTTTCTCTACAGCATCCCAATCTCCTCCATATTGGTACTACCTACAATGTTGTGTCATTAGGAAATCTCATAAGTATTGCCCTACTTTTTTGTGCCAAAGTCGACTTTAAAAACGTTAAACACTGCTAACCTCCTTCTAAGTTGCAGCTCAGCCTTCTAACACTCATCATTTTAATTTCCCTTGCCCAGTTTCCTGTTTTGCAGATATTCATGTTCACTGGCTTAATTAATAATTTCCCACATGTCCCTGCATCAAATGCGCTACTGAAACAAGATAGATTTTCACATTTCTTTTGTCTGCTAAGTCAGTTGTATTAAAGGATGTCAAGCATCTCTCCTTCTCCCTTCTCAGTCACTGCCATATCTGTTTAGACCACAAGCTTCTCCTGGATGCAGGAGCAGATGCTGTAGAGCAGACCACAATTTCACTTGGTAGTTTCAACCTACTACTGTAACACAATAAATAAAGAGAAAGGTATCAGCTAATTTAGATGGCAGGACTTTCCCTGTCCTTCCTTTGCAAAATAAATCACAAAGAGCCATTGTAAATTTGTCTTCTCTCACATTTAGAGCATGACCTTTGCTTTTTCTGTCTCCTACCAGCTGAACAAGCCTTCACTTCTTAAGTACTTCTGCACTCTATCCTACATCATTCTTGCTTTTCTTTTTTTCTGTTTTTTTCCTCTTAACTCATAGCACTAACCCTGATATCTTCAAATGGACTTTGTTGGGCCATGGCAAGAGCATGGATGCTTTCCTATGAGCATGACCATCAGAACCAGTCAGGACGGGAAAGGCAGTTTTAGCAATTTTATAGGGCGCAAGTTTTAGTTTTCTTGATTATTACTCAGCACTCTGGGTATCCTTCCAATGTCCTTCTTTTTTTTTAAATCTATCTATATATATACACATATACACACACACAAACCAAGCTGTTCACCAAGTTACTGCTTTAACCTCCAACTTGCCCCTTTTCCCCAAGTCCAATGTTGCAGATGTTATGTAGCAAACACATTTTGCTTTCTATTAATAGCTCCTTTTGCTCAAACGGTGCCTTCACCTGAAGGGACCTCTCAGCACTTTGCAGACACGGTATGCATACAGAGAGACTCCTGCTACTTTGGAGACCCAACTGCAAGCTGTGCTGTTGAGACTGCAGAACAAGGTATTTTGGTGCTGGGAAGGTGGGGACGCTACTATTTAGAAAAAAAAAAAAATTAAAAATTGGTGTTTGGTTTTTTTTTGTTTGTTTGTTTTTTGTTGTTTTTTGGGTGGATCTGTAATTCAGTTTTGCAAGGGAGGATGCATTTGAGGTTCCCAAGTTGATAGGTGTGTTGTCTGAAATGATGTGCTGCTCATGCCTGGAAAGAAGAGGGCTGGCTCCAGTGCTAAAAATCACTGCATCTCCATGAAACAAGCTGAATTACCTGGGAGTGAAGATCTGGCCCTCCGGCAGCTGCACAAAAAGACATCTTGAAGGGAGGAATTTAATCAGTGAGCCTGGGGGAGCAGCTTGTTTCAGAAAGCACTTTACACCACTGTGCAGTAAAGCAGGGAAGCAAATATTCCTGCTTCACAGCCCACCAGGGATGTGCAGCTGGGGATGGTGCTGTGTGGTGCAAAGCAAGGGTGTGATGAGTAGCATACCCCATGCCGGGATGGGCTGGCACTGGCGTATGGCCTGGGGTCCCAAGCATCCCCATGTGTCTCCATCTGCAGGGATTCACTGTAGTGCCTCTTCCAGGCTGCAATTTGGGACCACAAAATAATATCCCCGGTGGGCATTTTTATTTATCATTTTGTTATAAAACCATCTCCCAGCTTATCCGTGCTGCCAGCAGATTTGTAAAACCTTACGTTTTGGCTGGTCCTTGGTTACCTAACAGCAAGCTTTATGTTCATCTCATTTTGACTCTAACAATACCAACACAGGACTGTAAATGAAACATTTCATCCTCAGTTACTCCATCTCCACTGTACAGGCAAGGAAATCCAGGCTGTTGTGAGCTGCAGCCTTGCTCCCAGCGGCCCTGCATCCATCCATAGGATTCCTACTGACTGCAGTCAGCTTTCTCCTGCATGGCAACATCCTCCCCATGTCAATCAGCTCCTGCACAGTGTTTATCTGCCCAGCCTTGCAGGTGCTGCCTTGGAAAGTAGCCAGAGATTTCTCACTGAAATACTCTGCAAGGTCACTGATGCCCTGCTAATGTTGCTTGGCTGCTGCTTTTCTTTTCTTGTTCTTTAAAAGCATTGAAGGTGTGTGGGGCTGTGCAGGTGCTTTGCTGCTTATCTAGCTCAGAAAGGGGGAAAAAATTGGAGATGTTGTTTAAAGAAAACAGTGACCTTCTGGAGTGGAGCTATATATTAATTACAAATGGCAAGGTTATTATGCTCATAGGAATAGCCCTATTGATTTCTAAGAGTACCGGCGTTGGCACTAGGGTCTTCACTTAACCCGGAGCCTAGACTGGATTTCCTTTCTCTCCCCAAAGCCTTGCAGGACCATCAAGTCCTCTCACAGGATCCCTGCTCTTCTATAGAACTAAAAGCTCATGCCCTGGAGCTGGTGTCTCATATTTCCTTTTCCATGCTCATCCTACTCTTGCTCCCCTTGAATAATATGCTCCTGGTGGGACTCCTGTGTGTAAGGGCTAATTGTCAATTAGATGATAATTGTGTGAAATCAATTATTAGATGAATTAGTTAATGTTTTCCTCCGCTTGGTTCTTTTTCTTCTAATTCCTTTCCACTAAGTCAGCTACATAAGGTAAGGGCCACATAGGTAGGAAGAAAGATGGGCAGAGAGCTTATCTCCCAAAGAAGGGGATCCAATCTATTTCTTCCAAGGCAAAGATGAGCAGACAGTCTGGAATGCATACTTTTCTGGAGAGCTGGACAATTTGGGTTTTCCAGAAATCCAGTTAGACCAGCTAAAAATTTGGCCTTGGGAAGGTAGGAGCTGGCCAGGCCAGTCTCGTGCAGTAAAGAAACCTCAATTTTGTGTCTGGATGCTGAGTGAATGGCAAGGAGAGAGGTTATCCAGACAGAGGAGAAGGAAATCCTCCAGAATCAGCCCTCATTGCTGAGATTTGGGCTTCCTCCCACATTTCCCTTTGCCTTTCACCTTGAAGGAGGCTGCGCATCTGCGCTCCAGCAGGCAGATTTGCCTGGAGGAAATCAGTGCATGATGCTGAGAGGGGATGGAAACCCAGGCAGGGACATGAATCCTGACTTGTCCTATTCCCAGATTTAGGCAGTAGTGGGGCTGATGGTTGGTTTATTGGCTGAGACCTTCAAGGAGAAGCTGCAGGTGCCCTCAGGGTGCACTTTCATCATATATAAGGGGGGTGTCCTTTTTCCTTCTCACATCCACTTCAACTCCATCAACCTGAGCTCCAGCTGGAGGTTGAAAGGGTGTTCAACATATTGCAAACTCTTTTGCAGCCTGGGCCATGCTTCATTGCCAGTGCAAGGGAGCAAACTCGCTGTCAGTGAATTAGTAAAACTAAGAGGAGAATTAGATGGAAAGGTCTGATTTTTTTTTTTTTTTTCCTTCTCCACAAGTGTCTGTTTGTTTTGGTGTGTCGGCTCGTTGGTCTAGGGGTATGATTCTCGCTTAGGGTGCGAGAGGTCCCGGGTTCAAATCCCGGACGAGCCCTGATTTTTATCTGCTGAAATAGTCAGCACAGCAAGTTTTAGGCAGTCCAGGAGACTCCTAGCGTCCGTCGAAGATAGTTTCTTAACGCAGCTGTTTTACCACTTTTACTGCAAGGCTTTTAGCACAAAGCATGATCAGCATAAAATCCCAAATTTTCAAATACTCTATGAAATCAAGTTTTACTCAACTTATTAGAGCAAGAAAGGTAACGAATGATTAATAGTAATCAACAACAAGTTAGCAGTAACAGCTTTTAAAAGCAATGCATCTTATCATTACTACAAGGGAATAAGTATAATGATTAAGAAAGATACGTCACCAATTGCTTCTTCATCACCATCCAGATCCACAGTCTCTGGGGAGCACCCATTTTTTTTTCAGTGATGATTTGAGGAGGTTGTCCTAGCAGTTGGGGTCCCCACACAGTGCATCCACTCATGGGTGAGATCTCTGACCATTGCTGCGAGGGGCTTAGCTTTTATTCCATTGAACAAACAACTTACGTCACCCCAAAAAGCAAAGTCTGGCCCCAGCTGCTTACCACCCCGACTCCTCCCAGAACATGGCCAAGGTCCGAGGAGAGGAGAGGAGTGGAAGCACCTGGATATCTCTTTAAGCTAAGGGGCTGTAGAGATACAACATTCCTGCACAGCTCCTCTGTTTTTCACACAGCATCCATGCTCATGCTGATCGGTTAGCCAGGGCATTGATAGTTTTCTTTCCTCCTTGTATAGTTCAGAAGCTACAGTTAAGGTGGCGCAGCCCAATTCTTCTGATAATGCCAGCCATGAAACACTTTCTCACATGGCACAATTCTACTGATAATAGCAATGTGAAAAGTTGGACACACAGTAACGCAGTACGCATCATTCACATTGCTCTAGGCTTGTGGATCAGACCCTGTCACTTCACCCAGGTAATAGGCACCCCTACTTAAGGGGATGCAATACTGGACCTGGATGTCACCCATGCAAGTGAGCTCACCAGTGACGTCAAGACTGGGGGCAGCCTGGGGTGCAGTGATCACCCACTGGTGAAGTTCAAGGTCCTGAGGGATATGGGACAGGTGAGGAGTATAGTCAGGACCCTAATTTTGCTTTAGGAAAGCAAAATTCCAACTCTTCAAGGAGTTTACTCGGTAGGGCCACCTGGGAAATGGTCCTCGGGGACAAGGGAGTGGAACAGAGCTGGAAAATATTTAAGGATGCTTTCCATAGAGTGCAAGAGCACTTAGTCCCCAGATGTAGGAAATCAGGCAAGGAAGGGAAGAGACCAGCGTGGCTGAGTCAAGACCTTCTGGTCAAACTAAAGACTAAGAGGGAACTGCACAGGCAGTGCAAGCAGGGACAGGGAACCTGGGAGTAGTATAGGGACACTGCCTGGTTTTGTAGCAGTCAGGAAGGCCAAGGCACAGCTGGAGCTGAATGTGGCAAGGGAGGCAAAGCATAACAAGAAGGGCTTCTACAGGTACGTCAGTCAGAAGAGGAAGGTTAAAGAAAGCATATTCCCACTGATGAAAATGGTGACTTCATATCAACACAAGGAGAAGGCTGAGGTACTGAAGAAAATTTTTGCCTCAGTCTTCACTGGCATCCACTCTCCTCACCCCTCCTAGGTCAATGAACAACAAGATGGATACCAGGGGGGTAAAGCCCCTCCCACTGTAGGGGAGGATCAGGTGCTTGAGCACCTGAAGAACCTGAACATATATAAGTCTATGGGACCTGATGAGATGCATCCCAGAGTTCTGAGGGAATTGGCTAATGTGGTTGCCAAACCACTCTCCATGATATTTGAAAAGTTATGGCAATTAGAAGTCCCCGGTGACTGGAAGGAGGGTAACGTTGTGCCCAATTTTAAAAAGGGTAGAAAAGATGACCCTGGGAACTACCGACCTGTCAGCCTCACCTCTGTGCCTGGGAAGATCGTGGAACAGATCCTCCTAGAAGCTATGCTAAAGCACACGGAAGACTGGGAGGTGATTAGAGATAGCCAGAATGGCTTCACCAAGGGCAAGTCCTGTATCACCAACCTAGTGGCTTTCTATGATGGAATGACCACATCAGTGGGCACGGTAGAAGCAATCATAGAATCATGGAATAGTTCAGGTTGGAAGGGACCTTAAAGATTATCTAGTTCCAAGCCCCCTGCCGTGGGCAGGGACACATCCCACTAGATCAGGCTGCAAAAGGCGCCATCCAACTTGGCCTTGAACACATCCAGGGATGGGGCATCCACAATGTCCCTGGGCAACCTGTGCCAGTGCCTCACCATTCTCATGATGAAGAAATTCTTCCTTATGTCCAGTCTAAATTTGCTCCTCTCCAGTTTATGGCCATTTCCCCTCATCCTATCACCACAAGCCTTTATGAATAGTCCCTCCCCAGCTTTCTTGTAGCCCCTTTCAGGTACTGGAAGGTCACTACAAGATCTTCTCAGAGCCTTCTCTTCTCCGGACCTAACATCCCCAACTCTGTCAGCCTGTCCTCATATGGAAGGTGCTCCAGCCCTCTGATCATCCTTGTAGCCCTCCTCTGGACCCATTCCAACAGCTCCATCTCGTTCTTACGTTGAGGATTCCAGAACAGGACACAGTACTCCAGGTGAGGTCTCACAGGAGAGGAATAGAAGGGCAGAATCACCTCCCTTGACCTGCTGGCCACGCTTCTTTTGATGCAGCCCAGGATATGGTTGGGCTTATGGGCTGCGAGTGCACATTGCCAGCAGGGAGGTTCTCACAACCCCACTTCTCCAGCCTGTCCAGGTCCCTCTGGATGACATCCCATCCTTCCACTGTTCAACAAGGCCAAGTGCAAGGTCCCACACGTGAGTCAGGGCAATCCCCAGTTTCAATACAGGATGGGGGATGATGTGATTGAGAGCAGCCCTGCAGAGAAGGACTTGGGGTGCTGGTTGATGAGAAGCTCAACATGAGGCAGCAATGTGTGCTCACAGCCCAGAAGGCCAACTGTATCCCCGTGCATCCAGGGGACAAATGTATCTGTCTCAGCTGAGCAGCAGAGCTTGTTGTGGTGTTGGCCAGTAGCTATGGCAACTCAGGCAGAGAATTCCCAGAGAGGGATGTGTTGGCAAGCAGCCCGGCAGAGGGAGGACACAGGGAAAACCACGTGTTCCCTCTGGAGAGCTGAGACAGGTTTTGGCAGCATCATTGTGCAGAGAGCCAGGGAGATGCTGTCATTGAAAGTTGTGCTTTTTCCTCTGTCCAATGGTTTAAAAGCCTCTGACCGTGCTGCGGCATTGCAGTGGCATTGGAGTAAAGCTTGGTGCCATTTGCTGTACGGGGAGAGGTGATTTTTATTGCATCTTGTAGAAATGCTCCCACAGCTGTGTATAACACACAAGGCTGGAAGGCCCTGCTGCATTCAGCTGGTCTGATTTCTGGGATGACATAGAATTGGTTATTTCAGCCATCATCTGGCTGTAGCACTTGCAGAAAGCTAGTCAATCTTCAGAGGAGGTGCAAAGGTCCATCACTTGACCCTACCCCAGAGCACAGGTTGGATCAGATGGGTTTTGAGGTCCTCCCCAGCCCTGTTTGCCCTGATTCCCATTTTTGCTTGTTCTGAGGCTTCTAACTAATCTGCTGATCCCTCTCCACAAAGGAAAATTAGGTTTCTTTGTTATGACCAGTTGTGATTTGTCTCTCCCTGGTCGCTTTAAGGGCTGGAAACCTCAGAAAAGGCAGCCACATCTGTTGGCTTAGAGGATGTGTTTCTGGTTGAGCTTGCGCTACTACCTCTAACCACATTGAAACCTTGGCAGCAGTTTTGGTCAGTGTTTGCAAAGCTTAGCTCCTGGAGTTGAGTGGTTATGGGAGGCCCTTAGCTTCAGTGTAGACCAAGGGTGGTGCGATGTGCAAAGCAGGTGGTGAATAACTGGTTCTTTAAACTTAATGTGTTGTTGCTGTGAGTTGCAGTCAGGCGTGTCTGTCCAGCTCTTCCTATCTCAATGTCTGGTTTTCCAGTGGCTCTTCAAGCATGTCTAGTGGTCTTTTGGCAGTAACATGCACATCATCATCTTTTTAGCACCTGTGGGGACGGAGGGATGCTCCCAGAAGTTAATGCTGTGATCTAGAAACCAGGTTTTGACCATGTGAGACTGGTGTTTGAAAAGGAAATTCAGTGGGAAGTCAAACTGAATGATGTGTGAAATTGGAAGGAAGTGAGGACATGGTGCTTTTACCGGAGACTTTTGACATGATGCAAAATCGGGAGGAACAAAGGCTTGTATGGTTATTTTGGTATGGAAAGGGCAAAGATGTCTGAAGGTGGTAACACTGCTGTATGGGCCACTCTCATAGCTTCTTTGCTCTGACGTCAGAGGCAGCTATGAGTACTGAAATACATAGAGGATGTATTTTATTATACACTCTCAAAATGAATGCAAACAATTCTGACTGATTTAACCTGATCCTCGTTATGGATTTCAGCAGACACCATGTTCCATCCCATATAAGTATTTCTTGGTGCAAGACCAGAGTCTGGTAGCATCCAGGTTTGGGGCTATGCCCTTGCTATGGAAGCTGCATGGATGTCTTATGCAGAAGATAAAATGAGTGGAATCACTGTGGCCCCTATTGCTGTGCACACACTATCCCTCTGCTGCGTTTGCAGGTGTGGAGGCATCCCTTAGGAGGCTGCAGATGTATTCAGGATGTAGTATATAATATTCAGTATAAGACCATGTGGAAGGAGGTGATATGGATCTCCTTGAGCAGGTCCAGAGGAGGGTCACAAAGATAGCTGGAGTACCTCCTCTGTGAAGACATGGTGAAACAGTTGGCCTTGTCCAGCCTGGTGAAGAGAAGGCTCCAGGGAGACTTTATTACAACCTTGCAGTACCTAAAGTGCACCTACAGGAAAGATGGGAGGAGGGAGGGACTCTTTTATCAGGGAATGTATGGTTTTAAACTGGAAAAGGCTAGATTTTGATTATACAAAAAAGACATTCTTTACTGTAAGGGTGGTGACACACTGGCACAGATTGCCCAGAGAAATTGTTGATGCCTCCTCCCTGGAAGTGCTTAAAGCCAGGTTGGATCAGGCTTTGAGCAACCTGATGTAGTGAAAGATGACCCTGCCTGTGGCAGAAGGGTTGGACTAGATGATCTTCCAACCCAAACCATTCTGTGATTCTATCGTATTTATTCACTAATTATGTAAAGAAGTTGATTTTTCTTCTTTCATTTATAGATCTCATTAGTTTACAGTCATCTCCTGCTCACAGGCACTGAGCTGTCCATATTCAGGTGGTCTGGCCAGGATCTCTGATGGGCAGTGCATAAGCTAAGGGCCACCAGCTTTTGAATCCTCATTTTACCTCTTGGGTTTTCATGTATGACGACTACAAAATCCCTTTTTGATAGCTCTTTCATATCATTTAGGGGCTACTGATCTCTGCATCAGCCTCAATAGGACTCTTTGGACTCTTTGGTGCTCTAGAGAAGACACCTTCCAAAACCTTGATCCAAATCACAGTGGAGTCAATGAAAAAAAGCCCTATACTCAGCTTCGGCTGTGGGTCCATTTCTGAAAAAACATTACAGTTTTAGCTGGCAATACTACTCACTTAGCTTCTGCATCACACGGACCCAGCACTGCCACATTGGACAAGGGCTGAGGTCTGCTCAAGCTCATAGCACAGTGGAGACAAGGAGCTGTTTCATCCCTTCTGTATAGGATGCAACTTGCCTTAAGTATCCCACCAGTAATTTACATTTACAATACTAGTTTCCCCCCACAGTTGTAACTGATACCTTATTGCAGTTAAGAGTGTTTTAAGGGTAGAACGGGTTATTAGGACCATCCCATCTGAGTGCCTGTACAGAACCATATTTCATCCATATAAGCTTGTGCTGTGTCCTTCACTTGTGTTTGGCTAAATTATTTTGCATGCTGGAACTGGAATTGAAGGAGCAGTTCAGGAGGGGTGAGGGCAGGGTATGACACAGAGGATTGTAGAGTCATAGAACAGTTTGGGTTGGAAGGGACCTTAAAGATCATCTAGTTCCAACTTCTTCCTGTGATGGGCAGGGACACTTCCCACTAGGTCAGGCTGCCCAAGGCCCCATCCAACCTGGTCTTGAACACCTCCAGGGATGGGGCATCCACAGCTTCCCTGGGCAACCTGCGCCAGGGCCTCGCCACTCTCATGGTGAAGAAGTTCCTCATTAAAGAGGAATCAGCAGCAGCACCAGTGCAGATGGAACAGCTGGTGCAGGAGCAATTCTGCAGTGAATCACGAATCAGGTGTCAGTTATAAAATAAAGAACTGTCATAAATAAAGGACTGTTTGGCAACTAATGCACTGAGATGTATGCATAGGAATTTGACATGTAAGGTGTGACCTCCTTCCGCATTAGTAAAGCCTCAGGTAGACTTATTCGGGTCTGGACTTTATGTTTCAGCATAGCTGTGACCAGAGGAGGTTGTGAGGGAGCCCATTAAAAGTTCAGGAGCACAGTAAACATGGTCATTGCAGAAAGATGGAAAGTAGTGCGTGGTTTTCAATAAGGTACAG
Organism: Cuculus canorus; assembly: GCF_017976375.1. Taxonomy (NCBI): domain Eukaryota; kingdom Metazoa; phylum Chordata; class Aves; order Cuculiformes; family Cuculidae; genus Cuculus; species Cuculus canorus. Next base: position 16,292,408 of record NC_071401.1, on the reverse strand, counting down.
AGTGGCACAGAGAAGTAGATAATTGTCTTTGCATATAGGAAATATAGCGGTCCATTGACATACTTGAACTTGCTGTAATCACGTAGGGAGGAGCAAGACTTGGATGTTGAAAGTTAAAAATGTACTTAGTGCTTTGCTGGAGCAAGTCCGAGGGATATTGTGCGTCTCTGGAGATGCTAGCAGGATATCTACACAGTCCCTCTCTTTGAAACTAGGAAAAAAATAAGTCATTACTATTCGTTCCCTGCATTGATTTTCTTTCTGCAGTGACCTTGATGTTGCTTGCTTTTCTTTGTGCTCCCCAGGGCACAGGTTGGATCAAGCAATTACAGTTTTAATAAAAGATGCCTGAGTGTATGTGTAATGACATTTGATTCATATTATCTTGATGGCTTCTGTTGATCCTCAATCATTACCCCACTACCCTCTCTGATCCCTGCCATGCTTGCAGTCCTTTATCCCATGTTTGGATCTGATTTTTGAAGTCTTATCCCGTATTGGACCTTGTGTGTCTTTGCGACCAAGACCCAGTGCCCGGTTAGCAGGCTTGAAGCCTGCTCACACACATGCATAGCTGGTGATTTAAAGTCAAAATCATCATTGCTAAACAGAAGAGGTTAATATGGGACTGCTGACCCTGCCCTGCCTGGCTGCAAACAGCAACATGAGGGGAGCTTGCGCAGACACAAGAGCAGGCTCCATATGGATATCGTAGAGCAATGGAAAAACTGTCATTCAGGGAGGGATCAGGATTTGATCCGATATAGCAGAGGGAACATTGAGTGAAGCCAGAATCGCTGCTTTTTTACTGCTTTAGTTTTGCTCTCAGCAGAGAAACCCCAACACAACAGCTTCAAGGCAATAATTTTCCCCATCTTCCTTAAGGTTGATTTTTCTTTTGTCTGGAATGTTAATTATTTTTGTAATGCAATATTTAATTATTACTTAATATAAACATTTTATGAACTGTTACAATAGCTGAATTATTTATGGGAGGGGAAGGAGTGTTTTTTCTGAGCCTTTCTGCTCTGTCAGTTGCAATAAATATCAATCTAAGATCGTGTTTAAAACATGCATGTTCTGCCTGGGAGACAAGAGCAGTGCCTCTTTTCATCTCGTCTCTCAATTAAGTACCTGCTTAATACATTTGTCCTTAGCATCTTTTATTTCTAGATTAAGCTTGGAACAGTGCCAAAAGAAGAAATACTTGCAGATTGTCTCATTTCCAAATGCATATTATTTACCCAGTAGATACAAATGGCTCTGAGAGGCTGTAAACATTTGTTGTGTGCACAAAAGTGCTTAGTAATAACAAATCCTCCTCCCAGTTCTTTGCAGAAGAGTTATAAAATTGGTACTTTTAATTTTCAGATGCACTCTTCTGTGCACTGGTGGCTGGATTTGGGTTTTGGCAGGTAGGTCTGTGATTGCAGATGCTTACAGAAAGCGGGCAGTGATGGAGTATTTTTATATTCAGTCTTACATTAACAATATCCATTTTAGGAAGCAGCTTTCCGTGATCTGGATGTATTTTTAAGGTTATCTTAGCCAAGTGAACACAAGCCTGGGTGGCTCTGGGAGCTGCATGGCCATATTGCAACGGCCCTGTCCTCTGAACCAGGTGTCTTTGGCACATCAGCATCAACGCAACACTGTGTCAAAGCATGTAGCCCATTTGCAGCCTCTTCCAAATGCTCTGCACTGGGTCTGGAGGTGCCAAAAGACCCCAGGATGGTAGACCCCTGGGTGGTAGCATCCAATAGGATTCCGAAAACACGTCAGTGCAAGATGATCCTGAAGACAGGAATGGTCTCTTGACTCTGCCAGGTTTCTGGAGTTTTGTCCCAGCCTGTACTACTCTTCAGGCTTTGTTTTCTGCGTAGAGTCTCTAAATCCCCTTTGCTGGCACAGGCAGCCATGCATATGCCCTAGGTTTTTCTTTTATCTTTTCTTGGGTTTAGTTCACCAGTGCTTGTTATGCACAGGCTTTGTGTGTCTAGAAACAGAAAACCACATCTCTACTTCACTTCTTCCTCCGAAGGGAGTAGATCTGACACTTTGCAAACCACTTATTGCTGAGTATCATGCGTCTCATTTCCAGGCACTCTGATTTCTGGGGTCCTTTCAGCTTCACACTTCTGCAGAGCAGAGCACGAGCCTTGGTAGCACAGGGCTATCATCACACACGTGTGGGCAGTGTGTTTCCCCAGTCATTTCAGTATGCTTAGAGCAATGTTTTTGATCAAGCACAGAAAGTGGCCTCTGAATGTGAGAACCTTTGATGTAAAAACACAACCATTTTGTCTGTGCTTCACTTTCAGGGTTTTCCACTCCTTGCAAGCACTGGAGAAGCCCTTGAAAAGGGCCAATTATTTATAAAATAATGTTTTTCCAGAACCTACTTTCTCAATATTTCCCATGTAAAGCTTTCCGACAGTCCTCCTTCTCTTCTTTTACTTCATGACAGTTTTCATGCAGATAGTGTGGTTCCAGCAGTAACCAGTATTTGCTTCGTTCACTCACATCAGTCCTTGTTTTACCTAATTAGGAGGAGATTTCACAATGCAGCCATCTGCTCCAGCGCCTCGTGCTGTCTCTTTCCCAGACTCCCCCGAGACACCTTTGATGGTCCCAGTATTTACTGATTCTGTACCATGGGACTAGTTGTTAGAGAGCCAGAGCCAGCCAGTTCTCCCCATTACATTGTTATTGATGCTCAAGCAATGCTGATGGTTTCCCAAGCTTGCAGAAGTGGGATGGGAAAACTGACTGCTTTTTCTACACTAATTTTCTCATTTACTACTATCCATCTGCTTTTGTGCCTCCTGCAGGCGGTGATAGCTTCTGAAGAAAGATAGGCCAACTGGAAGTGGCGTGGACCTGAGTATTACACTGTGTTTTAATGGTCCTGATTCTGGTCCCTCGTACATCCACGTGACCCTGGTGGTTTGTGGTGGTGTGTTTTATGGTTTCCTAAAAAAAAAGCATGGGCATATTAAGCTTTATTCTCTACTCAGAGAAGCCTTCCTGCCTCCCAGTGCTCCCACACTGTTTCTCTAGTCCAGTTTAGTCTTTCCATGATGCTTTTAAAGCAACCTTCCCCACAACACCCAGGGCAATTTTAGTGTGGTTTCACTGTTTCCTCCCTAGTAATTCTACATATGTTATGCAAACTGTGGAGCAGAGCTCTGCACTGTACTGTCCACAGCACAAATCAAACTTACATCTAGATTTTGTAGCCCCTGAAATAAGACAGTATTAAGGTTAAAGGTGGGGGGAGGGAATCTGATTCAGCCTTCCGTTGCTTTCCATTAACATTAATCTCTTATCTTAAGATCCTTGCTCAAGCCTAAGCTCTCTTCTTTCATCTACTTAGTTCACACCCAGCTCTATTATAGTTCTTCCAGTTAAAATAAATCTCGACCTCTTAATTTCAACTAAAGAACTATTCAGTGGGTACATTGCAGAAGAAGGCATAAAGGGGAAAGCAGAATTCAGCCCTCTATATCAAAGCCAGGAACAAGCTAGTCACTTCTGCATGCGATAAAAATACTTTAGAATCACTATATATATAAAATCTTGTAAAGAAATAGCACAAGCTCAAATACATACACACACACAGGCAGGGGCAGGTGATCAGACCAAATGTAGGTTAATCTTGCATCCATACACATTCTGTATTGCACTATTTGAGACTGCATGGATGTCATACTGCATATGTCGTGTGTAGCACTTCTCCCTATGCCTGACTTCACTTTCTAGCGTTACACGCTTGGGACACAGTGGAAGCGCAGCTTGTCAAGCTGCAGACGAGTTCATTGTGAAATATTCATCATGTTGGATCTCGTACCCCGACTGATGGATTCAAGGGATTTCTGCTGAAACAGTTCTTACAAAAAATAGCTGCACCAATCAGTGTGAAACCACAAACCTGTGTGCAGTGGGGATGCCACTCACAGACATATCTTGTGGATGGATGATGTATAAAGTGTCGTAGATCTGAATTCTTTTTCCTTTTCCTAGAAGAGGATATTATACATCCAAAGCATGTTTGGATTATATGTTATTTTCTGTATTTTACTTTGTAGACTAAAATAGGATAAGATTGGGTGTCTTTGGAGGCTGAGCATGCATATGTGCGTGCTTTGCTTTCACAGGCGATATTTTAGCTTGGAGGCTCTGCGCGGTGGAAGTGTAAGATCACTTAGGAGGTCCCGGTTGTTACAAGACCCAGGTTTCAGTGGTTTAACAAAAAATAAGAGGCTGTCCTGCTTACAGCTTCTCCTCTAAGCTGGCCTGCAGCCTTCTCTGTCACATAAGCATCTAGGAGACATATATCCATTGGTTTGAGAAGCCATTGAGGTTGTGACCTTGCATCAATATCTCCATCAGGTCTGCAGAGGTACTGAAGGTAGAGGGGGATGCTGCTGGAAGACCACAAGGTTAAACCATGTGTTTACTTGCCATAGGAAGAAATATGTGGTCTTCAGTATTTTATTTGCATTGGGCTTTCAGCAGCATGTTACTGTTCCAGCCTAATGCAAGGCAAAACTTGAATACCTTGTATTCCGGGCACTAAATTTGCCATAGGACTTGGTTAACTGCTCTTCTACTTAGTGGCCAAGGTCATAGAAACATAAAATGTCCTGAGTTGGAAGGGACCCACAAAGATCATCAAGTCCAACTCCTGTCCCTGCACAGGACAACCCCAACATTCACACCATGTGTTTTATGGCATTGTCCAAATGCTTCTTGAGTATTGTCAGGCTTGGTGCCATTACGGCTTCCCTGGGGAGCCTGTTCCAGTGCTCCACCTCCCTCTGGGTGAAGAATCTTTTCCTAATATCCATCCCAAACCTCCACTGGCACATCTTATTGGTATTCCCTCAAGTCCTAACATTCACCAAAGAGAAGAGATCAATGCCTGCTCCTTCTCCTTCGATTATGAGGAAGCTGTAGACAGTGATGAGGTCTCCCTTCAGTCTCTTCTTCTCCAGGCTGAACAGACCAAGTGACTTTAGCCACTCCTCATACGGCTTCCCCTCTAAACCCTTCAGCAACTTCATGGCCCTCCTCTGGACACTCTCCAGAAGCTTGATATCCTTTTTATACTGTGGCACCCAAAGCTGCACATAGTACTTGGGGTGGGGCCATGCCAACGCAGAGTAGAGTGGGACAATGACCTCCCTCGACCAGCTAGCAATGCTGCGCTTGATGCATCCCAGGACACGGTTGGCCACCATGAATGTTCATGGGGATCCTGATCCATGACCTCCCTTTTCCTAGCATTTGCCTTGTTTACATCTTGGACATGTAAACCTTTTGAAACTGGGTTACTGGGTCTCCCATTAAAACCCACAACAGAATTGCTTTCGTATATTAACTGAAGCTTAGACAGTGACTAACTAGTCTCTTCGTTTTTCCTGTGTGCGATTAAGTCTTAGGACACCTGGTGCCCTATCAGCATATGAAGGACATTGAGATACAGTCTTACAGTAGCTACTACAGTGAGGAGCAAACAATGTCCCAAGTCATCAATGCAGTGGCAAAACAATAGCTGCTATTTAAGTTTCACCATGTTCTTCCTTTATGTGCTTTACTGCTGAATCTATTTCTACTCCTATCTCATGATGAACAATTATACTGTCATGAAGACTAGAAATTAAATCAAAGAGCAACACTGATTTTGAGCTGCATTAGAAACACAGAGAGCAGTAATGATTCCCTGAAGGGAGCAGAAAAATACAGCTAGCTGAATTAACATTGCTGCAACAGAAGAGCTTCTATTTCATGTCATATAACCATTTCCTGACCTTCCTTTGGACAAACACATCGTTCTGCATCTATGATTTGGATAATTGAACAAATTCAGACAAAATCTTACCTGTCATCCCCAGCACTACCCATCTCTGTCTTTCGCCTCAAGGGCAAACCCTGCTGTTCCTATGCAACCAAACTGCAGTATCGCTAAAGCATCCCCAGGCTGGAGAGCGGCCAGCATCTAGGCAACAGGAGCTGCTGATGAGCTCAAGCAGCTTCACACCAGAGCTTTCAGAAAAGTCAGGACAGGGAGGGTTCCCCAACAGTCCACACGCAGCACTACAAGGGTAAATGTTGTTCAGGAAACCCCACAGCAATGTGAACTGAAGTAGTTTCAACCAGAGCTGTTCTCAGCAGTGCTGGTCAGTGAGGTCCACCATCCTCATCCCCTTGGGCAGATGCTCTTTAGATCTGTAAGATCTGGCCCATCACTGCTGAAAGATGATGTCTTTGTATTCCTTCCCCATCCTGCTGTTGGATGTCTGGGGAGGTCTGATGAGTTTGTGAAATACAATTGCTTCATTTGACCTAAAAAGCTTTGTTTTCCATAACCTTCGTTAGCGCATTTTGCTGCACCAGATTCCCCTCTTAAAAATCACATTATAGATTCACATAGGGCCCTTGCAGTGTGGTCCACCAAGCTGTAATTCAGGAAGTCATTTATGCTGATATTTACATGTAAAGAACAGCTAAAAGCTACTGGACATGTGCTAAAGTGTTTTGTTGAACTATAATGGTACATTTTTAATTTATCTTGTTTGTGTCTTCAGACACTTGAAACAAGGTTCTGAAAGTACCAAGAAGGCTCATGAGGCTGCCCAAGCGCAGCTTCAGTGAGCAGAGTCAGGGACACTTCAGCTGGAGACAGACCCAGTATGCAGTGTCGCCGCAGGCAGCTGCCGATTTCTCTGCATCCCATTGGATTTTTGAATGAGTTCATTGCACTCAGCATGAATTGCACTAAAAAATCGTTGTACTTGAAGAAGAGCAGAATTTACATTGCTGTGTTTTCTTAGCAAGTTCTTCCACTTTTCCTAATGTGAAGGTTTCTTGTTAAGGCTTTTTTTCCCTAGGACCTTACCATGTGTTAATTCACGTGTCCATACCTTGATGGTAGCTGTGAGGTTGTGCAGATTATCTTGTGAGAGAGGCAGACACGTGATGCATGCTCTTTGGCCCGGCGAACTCTCACAGGAGCACTTTGGTTCTCCTCATGCTGTTTAGGTTTCTGTAGCCCATCCAGATCTGTGGCAACACTTTTCCCAATCCTAGTTTTGCTACAGCACCCTGTCAGTAAAGATGCTTTTGTGTCAAAGCATCCATGCCGTGAGCTGTTTGGTTTGTTTAATCATGTGGCAAATTTTACAGTCATTTGCCCATTTGGAGGAAAAGGCAAATGAGACACTGCTCTTGCTCTAACCAACTGCAGTATAGACATATAGGCCATTAAATGGGATGTTATCAGAGCTTCGACCTGGCCCTGACCCAGTTTTCAGGGCTGAACATGACATTTACAGATGGGTTGCAAGCAAACTCGGGAATGTCAGGCTGCGATCACTCTGGGAGCTCTCTTAGCAGGCCATGTTGACTGGCTTCATTGGTGACACCAACACTGAATTCACCAATTTTACAGGCTTGAGCATGTATGAAGGCAGCACAGCAGCTTCTTTATGGAATGGGCAACGTGTGTCCCTTTCTCAGCTGGACCCATGACCTTATAACATCAAGGGAAAATCTAGAGAGATATAAAATGGCAAATCTCCATGGGGTTCCAATTCACACCAGGAGGGTTCCTGAGGTCTTGCTGCTGTTGAGTTTAACCTCTTCAGTTTTCCAGATGGGCCTTTCCTTGGTTTCTGGCATTTCTGGCATTTCTGCAGTGGACTCTGCCAGTGTTCCCCAGTATCCATGTTTTTCCCTTTCGTGGCTATTTAGCCACCAGGAGGTAAGGTGCTTTTTCCACTCTGCTTTCCCCTTTGCTGGTTAAGCGCAGAGTGGAAGGGTGGAGATAAGCTGAAGGTAGCAGTGGAAGGAAGAAGGTGATCAAGGGGGTGCTGGTGTTTGCTCTGAGGTTCACAAAGTGGACTTTGTGTGTCAAAGGTGCCCAAGTGTGCCACTTAGTCTGAGTGTGGGGATTTATTTCACCCTTTCCTGTCATACATGGACCTCTCAACACTGTTCAATATCCCAGTAGCTGCCTGTTCCTTATGAATGGTTCTCAACTCTCCTATTTCTCTGTGCTGAGACATAAGCAGTGGCAGGGCTGTTACTCTTGGGGTTGCTATCCCTCAACTACTTTGCTCTCTGAGTTTCTTAACTCTTTGCAGTGTTCACCACCACCTTCAGTCACGTACTTGTGATGTTCTGGACATGACAGCATGTGCAATAATTTTGCCTTCTTGGAAGACCATACTCCATGGCTCTCAGGCGATGAAATATCTGTGATTTGTCAGCTGCTGACCTAAGGAACTTTTATAAAGGGATCACAGCATGGTTCTGCTCTGCCAAAAGACTTGGCTTCGTCCTTTTCGGTGCATTAATCATATTGTGCTCATAGCCAGCTTCAGCCAGTGCTTAAGTCACCCTATTGCAAGCTCAGCACTTTCCTCCTCTTCTGTGCCAGTGCTCTACTTGATAGATCCTAACCATGGCTGTCCACAGAAACTGGTCCTTCACCAGCCTGGTCACACTTACTCCATTGTGCATTGTCCAGGTTTCAAATTCATACATTAATATATCACATTGTTTTAGTCTTTGTACACAATTGGATATTGACTCCTCCAAACTGACTTTCTCTGTGTGCGTGTACATGTGTGTGTGTGCACGTATGTCTCAGAGATTAATTATTAATGTTTGGGAAAAAAATGATCTTGGGCACCAAGAGCTTCATTATACCATTCATAGTCTCAGTGTGGCTTTACAGTAAATTATTGTGTACAAGATAATAGCACAGGCATTAGAGGATGAAGCTGTCATTAAGCATCCACATAGGAGCTGGAGGAAGGGCGCTTGGTGCAGCCAACAATGAAAGGATGGTTCTTGCACTTGTGGTGGCAGATTTTATATGTTGACAAGACCAGGATTTGGTTGGAATTGACCTTATAACCAAAGAGGGCTGGGTTGGAGGATGAGATGAAAAAGTTGAAGTCGGTGTCTTGGTGTGCAGGGGACACAGTGTGGTACAGTAACATGCCAGGCTGTCAGATGCAGCAAGGAATCATCCAGGTCCAGGATTTTTCAGTTATTTCTCTGAGAAGCAAGAGCACTTTGTGACATTTACTATTGCACGAGGGACCTCAGCATGGGGCGGTGTTCCTTTATTGCTGAAAATGTGTTAGGAGTCATGTTTTGGCTCTTGCGGTAACCATTAATCAGGCTTATCTTTAAAATTAATTGTGTTTGCAGGAGGATACACAGTTTGTTTATATTGAGTCCAAATGGAATTTTTCTGTTCACATTAGAAAAGAAAACAGATTTAGGATCAAAACATGTGCAAGCTCCTCATATAAGCAATCTTTTGTGAGCAGAATTTGCTTGCAGTCCAGCTAGTCTTATATCTCCTGACTAATCACAACCAGTACCAGACAACTGGAGGGAGGTTGGAGGAGATTCCTACAATGTGGACTAGCTCCTGCTTTGGCCCATAGTTTGCAGAAAGCAGCTAAATGCTGGTCTTAATGATTATCTCAAGGATGTGTTGCTGAAATTTCCTTTGATAACTCTGAATATTCTCAATACCCATCTAAACAGACGCGACTTAAAATTAAGTCTCATTATATATTGGACTTCAGTGATCTCTGTTCACATGGAGTTCCAGAGTTTGACCAGCCATTATCACTGATCTTGACTTTCCCACAGTTTCATTTCACTGAACATCTCTTTTCCTGCATTAAGAGAGAAAAAGAAAGCTAGAGAACATTTGTAATTTTTTGAAATATTCCTTGTGAAGCGGTTTGATGTTTTGCTTCATAAGGGAATTCATAGTCCTTTTGTGTTTTCCTGGGTAGAATAAGGAAAAAAACGGGATGGAAAAGAGTTAAAGAAACTGAAAATGAAAGTTAACTTTTAGAATTAATGAAACATTTCAGGCCAAACATTCCATAATTTTTTTTTTCTCAATATTTTTCAGTTTTGATAGAACCATATTTTTCCATATTAAGTTAGAAATATTCGTTCTGTGAAAGACTCCCGTGAAGTTCCTGGTCTCTCTTTTCTGTCCCATTTATTCTTTCATATGTGCACATCACTATGAGGGAATCAGGCTGTCTCGGTGCCAGTAAAAATGTCGCTAGAATACATTTGACATCCTGTGGTGATTCTGAGGTTCTGATGTAACCTCTGCTTAAAGTCCTTCAGAGTAGGTGGAAGCTTTGAAGTGGTTAAACCTGGCCCCATCTCCATCTCCTCCCCCCTCTTGGCTTTGCTGTGGCATCATAGGTGGAGACAATCAATACCTACACAAGTGTAGGTGACTATCTTCAGTGGTGACTGCATGCCATAGCTTGGGGCTCACATAATCCCGTATCCCCTCGCTGGTGTGGAGGAGGATGTTCAAGTCACCTTTACATGCAACCACCTTTAGCAATTCTCAGCCAAGGGGAAAAATGCAATTAAAATAGGTTAACTAAGGTGAATGAAGCCCCATGCATGAGCGGTGGTGGTGGACACTGATATATGTGGAGGGCAACTCTTGTCTTTAATGGATATAGATCAGGCCACCACATCCCCAGACTACTGTCGTATTGTAAGATCTACTGCCTATTAATTTGCAATATGTCTAACCCATCCTATGCACCCTTGTAGATGGCTGAACTCCTTTTTATATTCACTGGGAATTTTTCCTGTTGAACTTGCCTTGCAAAAGGTCATCTGATACCTCATATACTCCTTTTTCTTAAGTTTTCATGTTGATTTCCATTACAGGTCAGCACTGGCTTCCCAACTGATTCTAATTATGCTTTATAAGGCTACGACCAGAGCTAGGCAGAAAATTAGGAGATGTAATTTGCTGCTATTTCAGTTCAGCCCCTCCGTTTTATGCCAAGATAGCAATTCTTAAAATCTTCTTCAACAAGATTAAGAGCAATGAAAATCCCTCACAGAGAGAATTACAGAGCTGGACTAAGCTGTGCTTATGGGGTGTGTCCATAACGGTGCTTGTCCATGCTCCTGACTCTTCCACGCAGTGTGAGCAAAGGCTTTTGCACAGATTTTAGGTGAGTTTTGAGGCTGCGCTCACTTAAGTGGGGGTCCAGCATACTTCTGAAATACTCTCAGAGCTAATTTTGTGCGGAGCGGTCTGTGGTGGTCCAGATGCCACTATGACTGGGAAACAGGAAAAAATAACAGAGGGCTCATTTCAGATTGCTGCCAGAATTTGTAACGTTGGGGTATCCTTCCCACAAATTGGCCTTGGGATGTTAAATAGTAATAAAGGAGGTCTCAGAACTGCAGGGGCTTTCCTCAAGCCGGTTAGTTTTAGTGTTATTGGAGCAACTGGTGTGATACCTTAGAGTGCAGATATTTTTACTGGCCTCAGAATACAAAATGAAAAAACCTCTTATAGCTGTTGCTTATCTTTTCACTTCTTTGCTGTATATAAGGTGTATATAAATTTATAAAGCAGCATATCTGAGTGTCATTAATATTATGGAGCATCAGGCCAGTTCCAGATAGCACAGTATCTCTGCCCTAAGAGGGTGTAGCCATGCCATGGAATGCTGGACTATGTGAGCTCGTGGTAACATAGGACTGTATCAGACATTTGAAGGAAAGTCACTACTAGACCTAGAAGAGGGAATTAGGTCACCTTCCTGAAACGTGTCTCGTTGTCGTCCCCCGTCCCTCCTCCCTTCCCCCCCATTCCTGCAATCAATAGAGACACGGACCCCCAGCAGGGCACCCGCATCCTCATTTGTACTTTGCATTAGTAAATTCAGTGTGCCTGGCACTCAAATGTGATGAGCAATGCTGCGAAGTTGCTAGCACACCCCTGCCAATGCTTTTGGTAGCTAGTGCTTTTCCAAGGAAATTTTAGGCTGGGTTCTGGAATTGGCATATTCCAAGGGCAGTTCTCAATGGGCTGTTTTCTCTCACTCATCTGTGGTGGAGATGGAGAGATTTATGGATTTGTACTTTTGGGCTAAATAACCGTGTTAAGTTTCTGGGCACTGATGCAACCAGCACAGAATAGCCTGTGTCTTATTCTAGTAACACTTTTTTTACAGTTTATGTGTTGCCTGATGTATCAAAAATAGGCACTGAGATCAGCTTGCTGTACCAGGCATAGCTGTAGTAAACTGAGTTTCTCTCCTCCTTCCACTGCCTCTGCGAGCTCTGGATAGTAGATATGCAGAAGTGGGCACACTGGGCATTTGAGTGTGGTCACAGCAGGGAGTAGGTGGTCCATCCCAGATGTGGTGAGACTCCACACAAACATGACCCATGCTGTCTCTCATGCTTGAAGGGACTGGCTGTAGTGTAATAGCTGGTAATGTGAAATCATGCACATTTATCTGAAAAGGAATAGAATTATAGAATTATAGAATGGTTTGGATTGGAAGGGACTTTTAAAGGTCATCTAGCCCAACCTCCCTGTAACAAGCAGGGATATCTTCAACTAGATCAGGATGCTCAGGGCCTCAGCCAACCAGATCTTGAATGTTTCCAGGGATGGGTCATCTACCATCTCTCTGGGCAATTTGTTTTTTCTAGGTGTGCACTGAGTTCTGGTATTTACATGCCTCGTATTTACAACTTCTTTGTCAACACTGTCAAATATTTCAAGATCAGTAGCCTTCTAACGTCCACTTCCAGAGAAGATAGTGACTGAGCTGTTTCAGAGCTGATGGACATAATACATCAGCATGCATCCACCTAAGAGCAGCTATTGGTCTACCCTTTGCCTGCAAAGCCAGGCACACCTTGGGAGATGCAGGTTAGTCAAGGGTCTCATCGCTGAGTACAGCGGAGCTGCTGTTACATCTGCATTAAGATCAGGAAAGCAAGGATGGAAAAGAGCAGAAGAATTCTTGCTCATTTTTAGCAGTCAGATGCAACTGGTTGTTGCATTAACAGCCCAACTCTATTGCATGATCTCTTGCTTTATCATTTCAGCAACTAGCGAACCCACGGATAGCCCGAGGCTTTTCTCCCCCTTCTCCCTGCCTCGCGTGTCTGTTTTGTCTACAGAGATCACAGAGTTTTCAGGGAGTAGCCCATCTTTCTGCAAGTTTGCATAATGCAGTCCATAACGAGGTTGCCAGGCACTGTGGTAATGAATACAATCGTGCTGCTTCGAAGCTCACCTCCATATAAACCAGCATTTTATGAGCAGCAGAGTGAATAAACCCTGGTTTGTGTTCCAACTTTGAAGAGTAGACCCTAGGTGCATGGTACCACAGCCTCCATCCTTCATCTCTGGTTCTGTAGAAGCAAGCTGTGGTTAGGTTTGCAGATTGACCTTGTCATTTACCTGGGCTGGTTGCCCAGCTGGCCTTAAAATGAATGAGAAAATGAATTTTACTTGGCTTTCAAGTTCAGAAGTTGCTTAGAAGGAATCTGACTGACAGATAGACAAGGGCAGAGAGAATTAGTGCAGGATTTTAATTCTTTTGGAAGGCAATTGAAAATATATAGTCTACTTTGGAACAAATGTGGATCCTAGGAAGGGGCCTCTTCTCTTCTGAGGAGCTTGGGTTGAAATGAGTATGTCAGTAATGTATTCAGGTCTTTAATACAGTTCTTTAAAGATGTTTCCTCTTGCTTTCTCTCAACTCTTCATGCAGGAGGGATATTTTAAGAATGGACTGCAGAGAACTATCTGTGGATGACATTCACTGAATAGGAATGAAGGGGACACAAATAAGCCCATTCATGTATTGCTCGTTCAGTTCAACAGTTTCATGAAGAAAAGCATCCTTCAAACAAGCAATGTCTGGGCCTTGGCAATATCCTACAAACCCAGGAAGGGCTGAAGAATAAAAGAGGGGGATGAAAATTAAAAAATACGGGGAAAATAAGAGGAATATCTAGATAGGAACAACACTAAGAAAGTATGGAGAGTTGAAGATGGGATTTATCTCGTAGGTTAAGATACCTACATATAGGGGTGTATGTGTGTCTTCATGTGTAGATGTTTGTATTCCCATCAGTGGAGATGTAACCAGTTAACAGAGCCCAAAGAGGCATTCAGCTCATCCTAAAGCAGTCACCCATCTTTGGTATAGGGAAGGGCTTTCCAAGCTCCACTCACTGTGTTGGTTAGTCCACATTGACTACAAGGACACAGCAACCCTGCAGATGTGGTGAGACATTAACACAGGTGTCTTAGAAGGAGAAACACACCCAGGAAACTGTTAGAACCAGCAGTTATCTTGGAAGATAAAGTCTTTTTATGTCTTTGCAGTGGGATGATGTGAATGGGAAGGGTAGTACTGGGTAGGGAGGGAGGTGCACTGATCCTGCACATAAAGGAATCATTTATTACTGGTCCCTGTCTGATTTTAATAGAACAAATTTCATTTGAACTTCTAATGTGTCGATGAGATGAGGTAAAAAATGAGCTGTTGGGAGGCAGGTTTTTTGTAAACTTGACTGTATGGAGGCAAAAGCTTTTCAGGTAGACCTTATTGACCAATGGGTGATTTCATTCCCATATTACCATTGCTTTCCTGTTGTTTTAATTCCTGAACCCCTTTCTTTTTTGATCTTCAGAAACGAGTTCAGACCCTGGATAGATGTCAAGCCTGTGAAAGCTATAAAAGCGAAATCCCAGTACAAGCCGCCAGAGGAGAAAATGACCCATGAAACCAGTTACAGCGCTCAGTTCAAGGGGGAAACCAGTAAGCCTACTCCAGCTGATAACAAATTCCTGGAGCGCAGAAGGATACGCACTCTCTACAGCGAACCCTACAAAGAACCTCCAAAGGTGAGAAATGCATCGGAAGGGACCCAGGGCCATCACTGCTTATGATGGGACATGTCTTAACACAATAAGGCTGGGCTGAAAACTGCCTTCTGTCAGTCCTCTTGTGTGGTATCTTCATTTCTGACCAGCAGATGCATCTGGAGATCCACCTTGGGAGGTGGTGGTGGATGAAAAACTGATTATGAGTCAGCAATGTGCTCTTGCAGCCCAGAAAACCAGTTGTGTTCTGTGCTGCATCAAAAGCAGTGTGGCCAGCAGATCAAGGGAGATGATTCTGTCACTCTACTCCCTTCTGACGAGACCCTATTTGGAGTACTGTGGTCAGCTCTGGGGTCCCCAGCATAAGACATAGACCTCTTGGAATCGGTCCAGAGGTGGGCCACAAAGATGATCAGTGGGCTTGAGCACCTCTCCTATGAGGACAGGCTGAGAGAGTTGGGATTGTTTAGCCTGGAGAAGAGAAGGCTCCAGGGAGACTTTTTTGCAGCCTTACAGTACTTAAAGGGGTCCTACAGGAAAGACTGGGAGGGACTTCTTATCAGCAAGTATTGTGGTAGGACAAGAGGTAATGGTTTTAAGCTGCAAGAGTGCAGATTTCAGTTAGATATAAAAAAGAAATTCTTTGCTGTGAGAGTGATGGGACATGGGCACAGTTTGCCCTGAGAAGTTGTGGATGCCCCCATCCCTGGAAGTGCTCAAAGGCAGGTCGAATCAGGCTTTGTGCAACCTGGTCTCCTGGAAGGCGTTCTTGCCCATGGCAGGGAGGTTCAAACTAGATGATCTTTAATGTTCCTTCCAAGCCAAACCACTATGATTCTATGGGCTCTGGTACAGGTTGATGCACTTTGGAGAGAGTGGTGCCCTACATCACACTGTAAAGAAGTGAGGGTAGGACCCAAATGAAAAGGTTTTTGCATTGTCATTTCTCAGGTGATTATCTAGACAGCTTTCTCTTTCTCCCTCCAAAACTATAGGCACCCAACATTACGCTTCATCCCAGGAATAATGTAGTAAAAGCCAGACCTTCATGTGCAATTAATGCAGGGCACTCCACAGATTTTGACAGCAAGCACTTATAGCTTTGATCACATGGAGGACTTGTCAGAAGGCCCTGGACTGAAATGTCTTCCAGCCTTCTTTTCTAGAAGCAGTGGAGGATATGCATAAAATCAAGTCAGTCTGTGCAGTTTTAAACCTAGGACCATTAGGCCTTCCCAGAGTTGTGTTTGTGAAGGTCTCAGGGGGATGGCAGAGTCAGCACGGGGGAGCTGAAGGCTTCTGTTCTCCCTTAATTTTGAAGCTGTCCATCCTGTTTTGGAGGCTGAAAAAAACAGGTGAATGCACGACAATGTTGTGGACTTAGCTCAAGTGCCAATTGGTGTCCTGCATTCCGGCAATCCGCAAGTAATTTTCCTCCATTGTGGCAATCTATTAGGGTATAAACTGACTGAGGAGTCATATCGTGCAAGATAGGTGGGGATTTGTAGAAGCCTTTTTGTCCTGACCATCATTTCTCTGCTCTGAATCCAGAGAAAGACAATCCTCTGTGGGCTTGCAAAGCCCCTCCTGAAGTCAGAGAAAACAACTGATAATATTGCCTCTCCTGTGTCCTGATCTGGATACAATGGGTTTTGCTGGCTTCAGGGGAGCTGTGACTTCAGGGCATCAACACCATGAAAGGAGCTGGCCATTTGCAACTCAGCATGCACCCAGCTGCTCCTTTGTGGCAGGGCATCACTGAGCAGATGAGTAACATTCGTGCTATTTCTGATCTAAATCCTGTTTTCCACCTGTCCTTGTGTCTCTGTCTTTCTCTCCATCCCTCTGTTGTCGTTTTGCCTGTCACCCTCCATGCAGGTGGAAAAGCCTAGCGTAAAGCCTTCCAAACCAAAAAAGACCACAACAAGCCATAAACCCCTGAAAAAGGCCAAAGACAAGCAGATTGCATCTGGCCGGGCTGCCAAGAAAAAGAGCGCTGAGACCTCCAATACAGCAAAGCCAGAGGACAAGGAGAAAAGTAAAGAGATGAACAATAAACTGGCTGAGGCAAAAGAGTAAATGTCACTGCACTTTCCTTTCTTTCTTCTTTCTTTTTCTTTCTTTCCTTCCCCCCCCCCTTTTTTTTCTTTGATTAAATAAAGGCCACAAAATTAATTAGAGGCTTCTAATCTGCTTTTTGTTCTGGTTGTACTAGAAGCTTTTCTGTTTTATTTCCAAGGAGGATTAGAGAATCCTTGTTTCTGAGGTCAGGTTGTTCTGCTTTGCCTGCACAACGTGGCTCTGCACAGAGTGAGGGACGTGGGAATGCACAAGCCGGATCGTAGGAGGCAAAAGTGATGGATCAACTGTGATTGCGTCCAACAGCACATCCCTTTCCTTGGGCCTGGTCCTTCAGTGCTTTGACAGTGTGGAAGTGCCTCTTGAGCCATGGGGGGGCTGTACCGCCATCCCATGAGGCCCTCTTGGGGTTGGCTGTTGTTTGGTTATCTCCCACTGGTGTCAACAGGTGAAAGGTTTAGAAGGCAGAGAGGATAAAAGATTCATTCACAGTGCTATGGATCTGCTGTAAATCTGCTAGAATCAGTGGTATGACTAAGAGCAGTTTCCTCTCATGACACTGGTGGAACTCCAGGAAGCAACAGGAAAGGAGATCCCATGCAAATCAAGGGCCAAATCCTCCCCCAGGGTAGCTAGGGGTTAAGTCTAGCTGGATTAGGGCTGCTTCACCCATCAACACCACTTGAAGGCCTTGATTTAAAAAAGAAAGGAGTGAGGGAAGGCACAGAGAGCAGTGAAGACTTCCCAAGCATGTGGCATGTCAGACTAGGTTATCAGCAGGCTGTTCTTCCCTATTGTTTCCCCTAGTTATCTTTTTAGTTATTCCTGTTTTGGTTTGAATCTTGGTCTGCTTTCTTCACTTCTGGGCTGCCAGTAAGTAGACAGAGCTAGATTTCAGAAGAGGTTTAGTTCGCAGATGTGGCCTTCCAAGGAGTAGTATGAAATGAATCACCAAGGTTGGCTAGAGCTATCAATCCCCATTGTTTTGACTCTGACAGCTGTTGGAGTTCATGTTGGCTCATGAGCATCGTAAGAGGGCCATAAACCACTTACTGGGATCCCCAGACTCTTTTCGGGCAGGATCTCAGAGTTTAAATCCTATTTATTGTGCTCTTACTCTAGGAAATTCCCAAGCCCAGCAAGACCAGTTTGGAAGCTGTAAACGCAGTGGAACCATTTGTTAGTGAGTATGAACTGGCCCAACAGACTGGCATTGCATATCCCAAAATTTGGATCATTGTGTCAATGGGAGCTGGGAGGGACATGGTCCCAATCCAAATTTATGTGCCTAACTCCTGGACTAGGTCCTAGATGTGTAAGGATGAATCTTGGTCCCACCAAAATGAGCTGTTAAACTCTCCTGTAACAGACTAGCTGCAAGTCAAGATGTAGGGTCCTTTTTCATATTTGCAGCTCAATATTTCTACCCTTGAAACTTCCACAGAACAGACAGTTGGGAAGAATGAAGAAGGAGGGGAAGTAGGGTAAGAAGGTGGTGTAAAAGGTAACTAACAGAACTGTGTTGCTGTAGAAGTGTTTGAATGAGAAAAATCTTTCTGCTAGGATATTTTAGGGATGTGAAGCTATCTAAAAGGAAATGGGATGGACCAGGAGGGTAAGGAGTCCCATTTTTGGGGTCTCACACCATTAGAATTGGGTCTTTTGGAAACTGGGTTAGTGGTGGGCTACAAGGCTGAGAGAACGTTTCCAAAGAGGAGGAAAGCTCTGTGATATACAGATAGTGATATTTGCTGGCCTTAGTAATGAATAAATGCCAAGTTCAGTGTATTGTGTGATGTGTCCTGTTTGCCTCGTGCTAACAGCCTAAAGCTTTGAGTATAAGTAAGTGTAGTGTTCTGAATTCAGTGGTGTATTTCCAAGCTTAGCTGTGTTAGAACTGTGTGCTATGAGCTAGTCAGGTTGTGTATGTGGAAAATATATATTCATATATAGAAATATATATATTTAATCCTCCAATGTTAAGGAGGAAACCAGGGAAATCCTCCAGGAAGTAAAACTGTGGAAATCTTTGCGAATGTAGTACATTTTTTGATGTGCATGCTCCATGGAGACTCTGATCTGTCCATAATGACCATTGCTTTTCTGAGTGCTCAGAAGTCCCTGCAGCCCTGCTTGAGTGCAAAACTGAGCTCTGTCTCCAGAGCAGCTTGGCAAAAGGTTTGTGTTGAGCTGGTGGAGAGGAGTGCCGCTCACAGCTCTTCCCACCCCGTCGCACAAGATACAACTGGCCTTAGAAGCTTGGGCTTCCAAGACTTGGTGTGATTCCTTGGCATTTAGATGCTTCATCCATCTTCACACTCGTCAGTAATGTCCTTTCCTATCACAGGATATAGTAACAGCTGTGAAGATGACATGTCACAGTAGCTAAAATATGTCAGGAAGGCATGTAGACAGTTACCAATAGCCCAACACACCAATCTCACTGTACATGAAGAAAGACCATGCCAAACGATTCTCCCAATTGTTTCTTGGCCTGAAGCTTCACATTCAAAGAGACAGCAGATTTGCCACCATTTCATCTTGAATTCAATGAGAATTTAGTCCTTGACTTCAAGAGTAACCAAATTTTGCCCAAGGATGCTCAGACCACTCAATCCAAGCATCTCCATGACTCTGGATCAACTATTCATCATGTAGGGCTTCAGGGGTGCTTCTTCTCAATGAAAGGGCATCCATTACAGTGTTCAAATGAAACATGCACAGTGAGTGGTCAGAATTTTCCAAGGGCGATTGAGCTACCTGTCTGGGTGGGATGAATGATCCTTGGAAGGTTTCAATCTTTGCAAAAAGAGCCTGGGAGAATGGTAGGGCCTCGGGACCTCCCTCTCAGACAGCTACGAAACCGAGATATAAATATGGCCTTTTCTCCACATGCACCAGGTCCTCAGCATACATCCAAGCACACAGTTTAGCATTGCATCAAATGCCAGGAACTGCATCAGAGTCAGGCCTCAGTGTGGAGTCCTGCATTGCTCTACCTTCCATAGACTTTAAGCCCATCCAACCCACTCAGGTTTATCAGAAAGGAGACAAATTCTCTGCCGTTTCTAGTTCACTTTGGACTCTGAGCTTGTCAATCCCACTGGGAAAGAGTGCTCTGCTGTTCTGTGTTTCCAGCTGCCACAATGCTGATTCTGTTTCACTGCTAATTTGTAATATGGTTTGCTTTCCTTGTAAAAAGAAAAAAAAATGTTTTGCTTTTTACCCTGTGAAAGTTCCTATGCTGTCTATTGCTTGCTTTCTCATTTTCAGTGTATTGTACTGCTACTCCTTTCTGCAAAATGGTGCTAATTGCTGACTGAGCTCCTGTTTTCTGACTGCTTTGCACACCGATCACCTGCTTCTGCATTTGCAATACGTCTGGTGTAAAAACATGGCTCCCATGAATTCCACAAACTCTTGCCTCTTCGAGGCAGATAGGAAGTGTCTAATTAATATTTTGTGGCCTGGGTTTGGTTGCGTATCACAAATTGTCTCCTGTAATGTGTTAAGAACACCTCCTCATGGTGCTTTTTCATTCTTGCTGTTCTAATGAGAATGACACACACACAAACACACACACACAAATTAATGTATAGCCAATTGATTGTGACGTGCTTGTGATCTTTGCTTGCTCAAAGGGGTTTTTTTCCAATGATAAATAAATGCTAAAGACGAATACCACCTCCTTGATCTTGTTTTCTCGATAAGAAGCACATTTAAGTGAAAGAAACACCCTTCCAACTGTAATCAGATTTGTGTTGCTTAGAGCCGCCACTTCCATGCCTGCCATAGGGACAACTGAGCTGTCACAGTCTGACTCCCTTTAGATGGCTGCTAACCTCAGACTAGCCTGACGCGAGAGATAAGCACTTGCAAATGTGAAGATGGACAGTGAAGTCATGTGGACGGAGCAGGTAGCTTGATTTTATTTTCTCCGTATACGGTGTCTTGAGCAGAGGGTTTGTGCGGTGAGTGCCCTGCATGCAGGCTGCTGCTGCACCTTTCTCATCTCCATGTTGCACTGGATCAGGGAGCAGAAACTGAGCCCCACTGAGAACTGGAGGAGGGGGAGGTGCTGTGGATGAGGTTGCTTCATTACACACCCTTTTCCAACTGCCTGCAGCTTTGCTTTGGCCCCAAACCACCTGAAAGGCCCATAAGAGGGGTTAAGGCACTATAAATCCTCATTGAAAGGAGGTGGCAAATACTTGCACCTTCAGTATACTGCAAGCCCAGTTGCTGAACACAGACACAGGCAGTGTCTGTGGAAGCGCAAAGCACTGATTTTATATTAATGAAAGTGTTGACTGTCTCAAGAAAATGATAGCTGAGAAGGAAGCAGAGCTGAGGGCACAGTTTTCTTTTAAATGGTGAACCCTAATCTTAGTTTCATCTCTTTATTTTCTTTTATTTAACCCATTAGGTCCTACTTGAAATTTTTCTTTTTAATAATGCTTTTTTCTTTTAATGGCTATTCCAACAACATCCCCACCAACCTGGGGAAAATTGTCTTCATTGGGGTTGTATTTTGAAATCTCTTCTCCAGCTCTTCTCAGCTCTGCTGACTTCCGTGGACCTGCAATCCTTTTCTACATTACTGCTTCTGGGAGCTATTTCTCATCCCTGCCTGGTTTACAAACCACTTTCTGAATTTATTCCATCTGTGACTACACGTTAATAACTGTCCTGCTGTATCACCCTACCTTCCCTGTCTCTTCCCCATCAGCCTCATCCATTCATCAATCACAAATAACTAAACAACCTTTGAAGTGTTTCGGCTGAGCTGAAGGTTGGGGATTTATCATTTCACCCCTCCACAGCTGGTATTGGAGAAAATATTCATTGTTAAAAGACCAGTCGTGATGGGGCTTATCTCTGACAACCCGTGTTGGCCAACAAAATGTTTCTTTCATGACACAAAGGTATGGGGATATGGATACGTGATCCATCTGATCCCACTCAGCTGCCAGTGCTGGAAAACATGCCCTTACTGCTCAGTTCCTCTCTGAACTTGCTTGGCATTGCAAAGCCTGAACTCCCAAAGGGGCAGGTTGCGTTTCTAAGAGACAGTGGGACCTACTGGGTTAATGACAGGTGTGGGGACCTGAGCTCCCTGGTCTTCAACCGTCACTGTCTGAACCTGCTGCTACTGACTCCTTAATCTTTGACAAGTCATTAGTGACTGGCAGTGCCCACCTTTTTCCAGGGGTGGTTGTGAGAATCATGTCTGTGCAAAGCACTGGAGGTGGGCTACTGAAAAATGAATGAAATGAATGCATTTTCTTATAAGAGCATTTAGTGTGGAGGTGCTGGGTGGATTAAAAATAGCTCTTATTTTCAGTGTTGGTATCTGATGAGGGGACAAGGAGGGGAGAAAAAATATTGGCGTATTAAAATAAATTTAAAGAGTCAAGTGTGCTTTTCACACTCAATGGAGCATCTAAGTGTGGCTTTGCAGAGATATTGTTTTGACTCCACAGAGTGTGAGCAGACCCATGATGAGTGGCTGACATGTTTCCAATTTTAATCAGTTGCTTTCAAATACACAGTGTGCTGAAGGCTTCAGCACACACCCCTGAAGAGTTATGCATGGGTGGGTGAAGAGGTTCCTGCCTAATACTCTCCATCCCTCCATCCCTCCATCCTGTTCCCTTCATCAGATGGGATCTTAAGTGCCTTGGGCGTAGTACTGAGATTTACTGGTTTTACCACTTCCAAATCTCTAAGCTTCCCTAGAAAACCTCAATTACTATTATTACATCCCTGACTGGTAAAGCAAGGTCAAAGGATGAGTATGAATATTTCAACAGCTGACATGCCAGCCCTTATATGAATGCAGCCTCTTGCGTCACAAGATCTTTTGGATTTAGGGTTTATTTAGAGATGTGCTGGTGCAGGAGAGAAAGGGAATTTTTCAGAAGATGTCTCTGTCATAGCTGGTACCTCCCAACATCCAAAGAATAACCACCATCCCCAACAACAACAGCAACATCAAATAAAGAAGAGGAGCTGTACAAGGAAAAGAAATCCCCTAGTATGATGTTCAGCACTAAGGACAATATCTTTTGCCCAGTGGAAAAATACTGTGATGTTCAGCTCTCCCTGTTTCCAACGGTGTCATGGTAAGTTTGTTTCAACTGGGGGCTTCACAACCTACTTCCATTTGCCCTTATTCACATGATCTTTCTGGGTTGGGAGCAATTCCACTAATGCCACTGAAACAACTCAGCAGCTCAGAGGTCTGCAGTGAGGGGTACTTCAGGACTGGTTGTTTATCATGAACTGTGGATTGCTTGTAAACAGTCTTAATTTCTATTGCAGGGTGCCTTGGAAACTGCTCCATAATCATGACCATCTTGTGGAGGAGATGTGAGCCCAAGGATAAAAGAAAAGCCTGCTAATGGATTGAAGGCATCTTTATGCTTCTTAAAACACCAGCTTTCCCTGCAGGGAGTCTGCTCCATGGAAACCAATGGCAAGGACCAGCCACCAGAAAACCAGATGAGGAGCAGTGACAGACGTTAGTGATATGTGAGAGCACTGAGGAATAAAAACTCTTCCTTCAACATTGGC
This sequence comes from Cuculus canorus, assembly GCF_017976375.1. Taxonomy (NCBI): domain Eukaryota; kingdom Metazoa; phylum Chordata; class Aves; order Cuculiformes; family Cuculidae; genus Cuculus; species Cuculus canorus. The sequence continues at coordinate 16,269,025 of NC_071401.1, read as the reverse complement.
GATTTGATAGTGTGAGAGATGGAAAGGCGGAAGCATTTCTAAATTCCTTTGCTGTCATCTGCCCACCTCCCACCCCACCATAGCCCGAGACATGCAGCATCCTCAAACCCCTGAGCAAAGATGAGGCTTCCCATATCTCCTTTGGGAGCCAGAGACATGCATGCCCTGCCTGGCTCTGAGAGAGGTCTGGAGAGCTGGGTCACAGCAGAGGGTGAGGAGCACCCTCCACAACATATGATGGGGGGGAGCTCACCACACAATGGCTGTGGCAGGCGGGTCTGTCCTCGTCAGTTAAGCAACATCCAGGAACACTTAATGGTGCCAGTGCCCAATAGTCAAGGTAGAGAAATCCTGGGGTCGAGGACAACTCTCCGTGGACAACTCTTCATGGAACAACTCTCTGTGGGACACCTCTAACCCCAACCATAAGGCTAACCCTAACTCTAATAGCTCCTCACAGAGAGGTATCCCCATGGAGAGTTGTCCCTTCCCAAATCCTGAGAGTACTCCTTGGTTTTGGACTGACCTGCTCCTTGGCCTGGTTCAGTATTTAGTACCTAACTGAGGTTTCAGCTGTGGCCACCTTGTTTGGAGCTCAGAGATTTATCAGCAGGGACATGAGCCAGCAAAACACCTTTAATTGAAGGAAACAGATAGTGCTTTGGAGTCACAGGGCAGTGGATGTCTTTGCTCCCATTGCGCCTGCTCCCTCACCTCTCCCCCAACCTCGTCACTGATCGGACCTCTCTGTCTGTATTGGCTTCTCCCCATGTAGTCTTCAATGCTTTCACCACCCTACCAGACCCCATCTACCTGCCATGCCCCTATTCCCTTTTGCCTTCAGAATCATTTTCGCTCCGTCTTCCCTGCCAGCTTTTCAGTGTCTGTCCCACAACTGCTTCTCCTTTGCTTTCTTCCTCCTCTCCCCTCCAAGCACCTTTCCCATCTAAGTCATCCTGAACAGCCAGCTCTACCAGGGACTATCTCCTTCCCATCCTCCACAAGTTACTGTCTTGTGTTTTGTCTCTCTTGGACTGTAAGCCTTTTTCTTTGCCTGTACTGTGTGATAACACTCACTGCTTAGAATAAACAATACCTCACCTACCGACTGCCCTTTTCCTCTCTCATTTCTTGGTGTGGTGTTGCTTCAGTAGATGTTTCTGCAAGTGCACTCTGTGTTTGTCCTTTTGGCCAGTTGAGCAGTCAGTCTTGTTGCTGCAGCTCTATCCGTAGTCTTTTGGGATGACTCTGCTTGTGGTTTTCCTTCGTTTCTTTTTTACAGCCACAGAGACAAGCTTTGTTGTCTATGTTGGAGCTCAGCATATTCAAAGCTTCATGACCTTCTGTCCTTTTGAATTCTGGTGCATCTGATAAAAGGTTGGCGATTCTCCAGCTTCGTGCAGAGATGTCCTGGGCTGGCAGGTGGCTCAAGAAATGCAGCAAGTGAGGAAAATGAAGGAGAAATCTTGTAGCCCAGAATGGAAGCAGACAATGGTAAAGGAACTGTGTTTTTCCCAGAAAATAATGGGCAGAAGTGTGTCAGTGGAAATCCAAGCAGATGCATCTCTCAGCAGAAGAAGCAGAAGTTGACTTAGAAGCAGGACATCTTTGAGAAATGAACGGCCAGGAGGCTTCTTGCAGTTCAGAAGGTGCCCTGAACATCTGCTTCCTCCATCTCATCCTAGGACTAGACCTGCCCATGGTCCCTTCAGCCTGCGAATACAGCAGGAACCCAGTTGTGACTTAAGTCCCAGGTGGCTTCTTGCTCCCTCTTGACTGACTGTCAGCCCTCTTTGCCCTAATTTATTGCCTGAAAGAGCTAGTTTGGTCTGTGCTGGCTGGAGCTATCCATGCACATGGAGGTAGTGTTTCTTCCCAGGTGCTCCATACAAACGTGGAAAGTTGCAGGAGCAACTCAGTTCCTCTACAACTCCTGTGACTCTCACTGCCAGGAGCAACTCAGTTCCTCTACAACTCCTGTGACTCTCACTGCCAGCGGTGTGGCACCACCCTACCAGAAGGCAAAGGAGACTCGTTATCATGCTGGGTGAGCAGCTGAGCTCACAGCATAGCCATCAGTCTGGTGTCATGGGCCTTCTGTATAAGTTAGATTTGCAGACCTACCTGAAGGCCAAACTGAAGCCAGTTGATGGACAGGGGAGAATCAAAATGTGTGGGGAGCTCCAATCCTTCTCAGTGAGGGCCTTGGAGATTTCATCCAGGACAAGCAAGACCTGCTGCTGGGTTGCGCTTCACATCTCTAGGCTGTAGGGTTTTCAGTGTAGGTACTGGAAAGACAGTGGGAAGAGGATCCCCTGGTGTAGGGAAAGCCCTGCTTTGTTTCCTTTGTGCCACCTTCACCTTATACTTGTTGCACTTTCGTGATGCTGCTGCCTCCTCCTCCTCCAAACTGTAGGCCCCAAGAGGGGAAACACTCTAGAACAACCTAGAACAACAGCCAAAAATATCAGCTGCACAGTTTTAGGGACTAAATAGTATTTAGGATAAGATTTCTGCATGCCTCTGAGGTCTCTAGCTGACCTTGGAGGTACATTGATGTTTTCTAACATTTTATTAAACTCTGAAGTGCTGAGCTCCTTGCTGCTCATCTCACATCTACAGTGGGTCAGGTTTCACCGCCAGATACTTCTCCGTTAGCCCTTGCTGGTCCCCAAATGGTGCACATTTGCAGGGCCCACCCAACCTATGCATGTGATAGCAACCCCTCTGCTTGCTTAGGGACAGACCTAGGCTGAAATTCTCCATTCCCCTGTTGTAACTTACAGCTTTGGCACCACTATTTGATGCTGTTGCCTTTCCCAAAAAGTGTAGCAGAGACCAGATACTGAGTACAATGTTAAGGCCACTTTCCAGGATAAAGAAGACTTGTTTATTTGTCACTGTTATCACAGACAGCAACCTTTCATAGAAACTTTGATATGCAAAGGGACATAAAGCATTCAGCAGAAAAAGAGAAATTACTCTTTATATCGTATAACCTAATTGTTAATTGCATTTGCCCAGGAATGGATGAGCCTATATCTTCTGAGGAACAAGAACCTGCCACTTTCCTCCTGGGTGAGGGCCCTGGCAAAAAAACCAGTTCCTGCACAGAGAAGACCGAAATCCTCCCCTCAATTCTCTAGGAAAGAAAGGAAAGATTTCAAATGGTTCTTTTTAAAAAATGGCCCTTCAGTGCCAAACTTCACAACTATACATGCCTGGGGCTGCTTTGCTGTTGCTGAGTCATGAGGAGAGGATTCCTGTGGCTTCTAATTGCTTTTCAAGGCAACTTTTAATTTTCCATGTGCCTGGAGTTTGTTCTACCTATATGGACTTATAAGAGCTCCCAAAATGTTAAACAGCTTTGAATGAAGATTATTTCCCAGAGGAGAATAAATGTCATTGGCTGTGTTTTGGTACAAGGCCACCAAAACACCAAGAACTGAATCCATAGACGAACAGGGGTGATACGAACAGATCCACCAAATCTGTGAAGAATGTGATAACATTGCCAGAGCTCATCATCATCAGAGGCAAGTTTAGACCCCAAGCGACAAAAGCCCAGCTCCCTGCTCTTGCACGAGGACCAGCAAAGAGGAAACTGAGCTATGTGGTGGTCATCTTTTTTTTGTTTCCAGACACCAGGTGTTGCCTATGGGAAATGAACTCCTGCTGAATATCATATTCTTTCTGCATCTTTCTCTCAGCCGTAACACAAATAATTATCTGTCACCTCCAATCCATCTCTTCTCCTTTTGTCATGTAGTCATGTCACATAATTAACTTCTCCTACAAAAATGTGTTTCACCAGGCAATGGTTTGACACCAGCAGCCCTTCAGAAGGCAAAGGTCTCCAAATTCTTTCCTTAATTGACTAAGACAACGATACTTTGTAAATGCTGATGTTTCTCTGAGAAGTCTCCTTACTCTTCAGGATCAGGTTTTTCTTTCAACCCTCCAGTTTGCACTCTCCTGGCTCCCTCTTTCCAAGGCTGGTACCAAGGGCTGGACCTCACTGTACAGACCTGCAGAGAGCAGTCAGGGCTGTTCTCCTCTTGGTGAGAGGCTGTGCAATGCTGTGTTGTCCCTGGATACCAGTTCCCGGTGAAAATAATCTGATTACCTCCTCCTCACACTTCCTCCAGTTTTAAACAGGTTCAGAATGAGCTTTACTGGGAAGGACAATCATACCTTTATCTGTATTCCATACAAACAAAGAAGAAGCCAGGGGATGGGGAAGGCACACAGCCTCTTTCTCCTCCAGGACGCTGGCTCTTGTCCAGCCTGCAAGGCATGGTTGAAAGATGCACATGCTCATTTGAAAAGAGTCAGTGTATTTAAATGAAGAAGTTTCCACCATACAAACATGCACTGCACCCCAGCAGAGAGGTGCAACACCAGGGCAGCTGAGAAGGGTGAATTCCCTTGGTGGCTCTGGGAGGGCTTAAGGAAATGTTGATGAAAGGTTATTTCAAACAGTAATTGCTGCAGGGAGAGATGATTTTGGATTTTAAACTCCATTATGAAATGCAGGGCAAGAGCAGGGTTGGATGCCAAATCCAGGGAAGAAGTGAGATTAGTCTGTTTTTCACCCACTTAACAGTGTGGAGCATCACATGCACACTAGTGCAGGAAGATCTAAGCTCAGGCCAATAGTTACCGCACTGTCCCTCAGTAGACATGCTCTGAGATGGTGGCTTGCGATCTGGAGCAGCTGCTAGCAGCCTTCATCCTGCCCAGCTTGCATATGCAAGTGCCCTTGGGCATGTTCTCCACTGGGGAGGACATGCAAGTATCTCCAACCTTCTCCAGAGACCAGGCAACAGGTCCTGTCTTAGCAAATGTCAGCAGTATGGACCTGGTCTGACCTGACAGTGGGGCAGCTTTCCAAAGAGGAGCTGCCCTGCATTTTCCCTTAATCCCTTTATTTATGGTGCTGGGCTCATCTCCTTCCCCTAGGAACTGGTAGGTTGGAAGCACTGAGCAGTTTTTCTGCACTGAGGACACAGGCCACACCGACCTCTGCCAACAGCTTCTGGCAGCAAATGTCTCTTGAGTGTAAGCATGAAGGGCAGGATGAGGGTGAGTATTTAAGTCAGATCTGTCCTGCCAGGGCTCTCCACACAATCCTGCCCCCTGAGCCTCTCACACAGGGATGGTTAGACTCACATGCCTGGTTAGGGCTGGTTTCATGGGCCTAGGAGATGATAACTAGCACCTATTCTCCTGGCCCTGGTGTCAACCTCTCCTTGCCTCCTTCAACCTGCAGGCTGGAACCATTCCCTACACAAAGCCAGCATTAGGCTGGGGGGTGAAGGGGAATCTCCACAGTCCCTTAATGCAACTGATGTGCAAAGCTGCCCATTTTAAAGCTGACCAAATATCTTTTGCCTTCTGCAGCCTCACAGATCCCTCCCCATCCATCACACATCTCTCTCCATCCATCACACATCACCCCCCATTCCTGGAGATCCTCTTTCTCTCTCCTAATAAAGGTTGGTTTCCTCATTTCCTTCCCCATGTATACATCGGCACTCAGACAAGACCCAACCTTCCCTCCAGCACCTCTCCAGAGGTTCTCCCAGCACCATCAAACCTAATTTCCTGTCTTTATTCTCTTATGCACCCATCCACGACTACCCCCAGGTACAGAGCTAGCCCCAGAGCTGATCCTAACGGGCTTCCAGTGCCTTGGTGAGGAGGAGGAGGAGTGCTCTCACATGGGGTTTAGCATGTGTTAGCTGGGCTTTCCTTCCTGTTGGTTGTTTTAACAGGCACCGAGTGCTTCCTGAGCAGCACAAGAGCTTGGCTTCCCTGCATTTTAGGGCTTTCACCATCTGTCTTGAGGGAGACAAACTGCTTCTTTGTGAGACAACTTTACAGCGAGGTGCTTGTTCAATGCAGGTTATAATCAATTGGCAAGTATTTTTCATACCTGATGAGTGGGCCTGATCCTGGTCCCAGTTGAACCAAGGGCTGGTCAGATAGTCAAAAGCTCCAGCCCTCCCAATTTTGTCCATGAGTTTTGGACCAGGACCAGGCTCACCAACCAGCTTGAGGACATACCAAACATGTGCAGGCTGCATGGGGAGTGCTCTGCAGGGTCACTTGTCATGGGGCAAATTCCAACTCGGAGGTAACGTTTTGTTGTCGTGCCGCAACCTATTGCTCTGACAGCTTTGCAATTATGCTCTTTCTCTCCTTCCAGGATCCCTGAAAAAACCACTGGTGCTACAGACCAAGAACCAAGTACCTTAGTGGAGGACCAACACACATGAAGCCCAGCACTTTCTTCTGAGCCCTGGTTGGATCAAACATATAGTCTGCATGAAATGTGTATCGTCTGGCTGGCATACAATAAAGCTGATGATCAGAGTTGAATGACAATTTCTCTTGTCTCAGGCACTGAGAAGTTACTGTCACCAGGATCTGTCTAATGCAGTTAGCATGTCTGTGCCTTGATTTATATTCAGTAAAGTCAGAGAAAGAAAAAAAACTGGTCCAGTTCTCCCTTTATTCATAGCTGTGAAATGGCACTGCTTTCAGTGGTCTCTCTAGTTTACAGAGGCAACAGAGAGATCAGATCTGTGTTCATAACTTATGGAAGTACCATACTGAATTTCAGCGATTATCCTAGAAGCCCAGGTTATAGGATCAGCAACTCTTCTCAAAAATCCTTGGAATATTTAATACACTATAGATTCTCAACCATGGCCAGGAACTCACATTTGGATGTCACCAGGTGAAGCACATCTCGTGCAACATCTGGCAGATGCCCTTGGTATGGTGGTGTAGCCAAGAGCATCTCCAGTCTTTTTCTGAGTCTCTTAACATTCAAATTGTTCAATTTACCATTTATGTCAAATGCTGGATAAGACACCAAAACTTGCTGGCAAATTAGTATTTCTTCTCAGCATTTTTCAAAAAATGTTTCATTGCAAAATTTTAAAGTACAAACTGGAAATGTAGAAGAAATATTGCTGGTTCATGGGATTAGCAGGCCTGGTTGGTCTGCATGCCCCATCTTTTCTGAGTGAGGCTCCCTATGTCTGTATGACACATGCAATGGCACATAATGGGTGATGTAGTCCAGCCCTACAACCTGTCCCCTATAGATGGACAAATGAATGAAGTACCCAGACTGCAGTTCCAGTACACTCCAATTAATACGTCTAGGTTTAGATTGAAGTGTAATAACATTTACAGCTGGGATGTGCTTTACTTTCTGCAAGAGCTAACTTTAAGTAGAAAGCTGCTTTTCCCTCCCAAATTAATTCTACAAGGCAGCTACTCCATCAGAGTTGGGGAGAGCTGAGCATCTTCCATGGAAACACAAAGTTCTCCAAAAACAGAGGGTCTGGTTTGCTGTGTCTAGTTCAGATGGAAACTGCCTTGGGCTTGGAGGAGTCGCTTGAGCATTTCAAATGAAACTGTAAGCCCACAATACTCCTCCTCCTCTTGTATAAGTACTTCTCCTGTAGATCCCTGTTCTTGCAGGAGTAAGTGAAGAGTGATTCCAGCAATGGATGGATCAACATGAAACATTCAACATGTGTGAATGTTTCAGGAGATCCAGTCTTCTTCTCTTGCAGAGACCCTTGGTTACCACTGCTTTTCATATTGTACCACTGCTAAGACACTGTGATGACCAAAATCCCAAGGATGCCAAGAGCTCTACAGGCATGGCACAAAAACACAGGGACCCACCCAAAGGACCTTGAAGGCAAAGCAGGAACCTAAAATTGTCTCAAGCTCCTGATATTCACATTGTGGTGAGTTATGTTTGGCAGCAGGAAGGTGAAAAGAACTTTCTTGTTAAAGGGATAACATACAAAGGAATATTTGTAGTGACAGCATTTGTACAAGCCAAGAAGAAATTAGAATAAATCCAATCACTGAACCATTGCAAAGTACCTCTGAGAAGATGTAAATAGTAGCTAATGAAATATTCAATACAAAGGAAGTAGATTACATGCCTGTGAATAATTATGGCTCGCTCAGTAGCTGAAGGGTCCTTGTTATGCACAATTAAATAATTAACTTTTTTTGTGTATCATTACCATGACTGCACAATTATTAGAAAGGACCCCATTCCAAAGTTCCAGCGCCAGACGTCGGTGGCCTGCAGCAGGTTTTTCTCCAGATTCCTGGAGGTGCCGGTGTCCCAAGGAAGCAGGACCTGGGGGTCATCTGGCTGGTGCTCTTTGATGTCTCAGGGCACATTACTTGTCTCTGAATCAGATGCACTGGAGGAAAATAAAGGCAGCATAGATCAAGTCAGCCAAGGATCTTATCTATAAGCAATTATTTGTAATAATCCAGGCATCCATAGTAGAAAACATGAGAGAGAAGGCTTGTTCTCCCATCAGTATCTGATCTTCAGGGAGCTAGCTTGGAGAGGCAGAAATGTCAGCCCTAACATTCACCAAAACAAAACCATTTTTTCCTGCCTTTTCAGCTCCCTCAAGCACCTCTGTGAGAGGCGAGAGCAGGAACAAGTGGCCACCAGCTTCCATTTCACCAGTGGAAACCATGGAGAAATGTCTCCAAAGTAGGAAAGTGAAATTACAGAGGTAGGTTTTGAAATGGCAAGGTTGGTTTAAACACTGAACAAAATCGAAGCAGAAGATGTCCACTTTAGAAAACATTTGTTTAACTCATAAATGACCACGTATTTTTTCCACCAGATTGCGTACAATGTTTCAGACCAACCAAAAATCAAAGGTCCAAATTTAATTTGGAACTGTGTGCTGTTTTGAGCACCACAATGTAAAAAGGATATAAAGCTGCCGGAGAGTGTCCATGAAGAGGAGGGCCATGAAGTTTGTGAAGGGTTTAGAGAGGGAGCCATGCAAGGAGTGGTTAAAGTCACTTGATCTGTTCACCCTGGAGAAGAGGAGACTGAGAGGAGACTTCATTGCAGTTTACTGCTTCCTTACGAGGGGGAGAGTGGGAGCAGGTACTTCCCTCTGGCAACCAATGTTAGGACTTGAGGAAACGACAAGAAGATGTGCCAGGGGAGGTCTAGGTTGGATGTTAGGAAAAGATTCTTCACTCAAAGCGTGATGGAACACTGGAACAGGCTCCCCGTGGAAGCAGTAATGGCACCAAGCCTGAAAATACTCAAGAAGCATTTGGACAATGCCCCAAGACAGGTGGTGTGAATGCTGGGGTTGTCCTGTGCAGGGACAGGAGTTGGACTCAATGGTCCTTGTGGGTCCCTTCTATCTCACAAATTATATGATTCTGTGATTAATTTCACATAGAAATGACATATTCTAATTTAGCTCAGCATCTCCCCCTTCTCACCTCAAAACTTTCTTTTTGCCACAAGCTGAAATATTTACAGTTTATTAAAAAAGACCCAACAATTTCTATATCCTAGTAGATTCTGTACTCCATTGCTAATATTTCCCGCTCCTTCTCCTTCCTGGTGTTAGCTGCTGTCTTCACACTCTTACTTCCTTCCAATTCTCACTCCATTTAGCTTTTTTCCCCCTCCATAATATGTCCCGCTTGGGTTCCTCCCACTCTCAGAAATAATCAAATTACTAACTGTTTTATTGCCCACCCAACATATTGTATATCATTTCCTACCATACTTCTCTTTTAGGTTGCAAAGTACGGGTGGCTGGGAGTTTCATTTTGTGCTCTGCCCATTTTGTGCTTACCCTGAGGTATTACTGTAATAGATGTGATTAATAGGAATTATCCTCCCACCAGTGAGCCTAATTCAATGCAGCTGAATTTTGCATAACTGCTTTTATCTGTAATGTACTTGGTACATCCTTACAGCCTTAGCTGTGCTTTGTATCAGCAGCAGTGCAAATGTATAAGGCTGAGGGAAAGGAGGGAATCCCCCAAGCAGGCAAAGCCAAGGATAAAATAGGAGCAACACAGGGGACCAGAAATTAGAGCAGGGAAAGAAAAAAGAATATTTGCAAATCAGAAATTATATGTGATGGATGGAGAAGGAGGAGCAGTAGTACTGGAAAAGAAGAAAGTGTTCAGGAGAGTGTTTCAGACTTTATTTCAGCTTTTGTAAGTCCCAGGCTTCATAACTTTGAGAACTCTCACTGAATTTCAGGGAAAAACATTGCCCAGGCCTGAGGAGACATGTGAAGTTCACAGGAGATTCTTTGCCCGACAGCAGCACTGGCAGTACGAACAGGGATTAATGCTGCAAAACTCCTTATCTGATGGGTTGTTTCTATGTAATGAGGCAGTGACTGAAGGAGGTCAGTAGATGGAGAAAATTCCCAGACAGATCCATCAAGCACCAAGGCAGAACTGAGGGAGGCTTCAATTAGGATTGGAGGTCAACAGTTGGAGGCAAATTAGGAAGTCAACATCATCCACAGTGTAAAGCGACTTAAACTGCTGGAAATAGATCTGTTGGACTTGCCTTTCTTATTTATGGGCCACTTCCTCAGAAGGGTGTAAATACCTGCAACTGGATTGACTCCTTCATGATTTACACCAGTCAAGGTCTGTCCAAATGGCACAGAAAATCCAACAGCTCTTTCAAATGTTGCAAACAGCATGTTGGGTTTGGGTTTCTCCCCTCCTTCTCTCCCCCCAGTGATTCCTCAATGATTTATGCTCCCTTGTTTCTCCAAGGCTGTTAAAAATCCTGGCCTGAATTATTTAACCTCTATTCACATCCCCTTTCCTCCATTGTCTTTTCTCTTTTGTTTCCTTTACTTTGATGTGTTTATCTCCCACTCTGTCATTCCAATCACTTCATATCTCCTTCTACCCTCATGCATCTTTCATGGTTTACCCCTCTTTGCTCTGGCGAGGGGCAGATTTTCCAATTTGGTGGCAAACAGGATTTGTGACATATCTAGGTTACTGTCAGGACTCCTTCTCTGTGTAAAATATCTTTCATTTTTTATGAATCTGCTTTAATAATTTATCCCTCCATCAATGATGTAAAATGAAATTACCGTCCTGAAATGGCTTTTCCGTGTTGAGGTAATGGAACAGAGACGGACCTGATGGTACTATCCCCAGATGGTACTTTGGTGCAAGATAATCTACAAGTTTCAGGGAAAGGAGAAAGCTGGAATTGCTGAGAAGATTCTATTGTTTGGAGTCTGGATTAGAAGAAAACAGAATTGACCTGCCTTTAATTAGCCTGTAGTGCAAAATGTCAAGATTCATGTGAACTATCGTGATGCCCTCACTAGACGCCTTTGGCACAGAGCTAACCAGCATGGAGATGAACCACCAAAACCACCAAGAACTAAAACATCCTTCCCATGAATCTGTAGCCACACATCTCAGGATCAAAAAGCTATCCTATCACTCACCTTCCCTGACCTGCAAATTTCCCCCCTGTGGTCCAAAATGGCTTAAGGCTTAAGATCCTCACCATATTATGAATTCACAGTGGTGGGAGAGCTGCTGTAGTCCTGGTGGTCTAGAGATACCTGTGAGGTAAGGTTTTAGTAAAGCTGGAGTTATCTTTTATTAGAAGAGGAACAAGGGTTTGAGAGGACATTTTCCTCAGGATCACAACTGCTCCACCAAACTGAGTTGAGGCTGCTGGTCCAGATCCTTGCAGCACCTCAGGTTGGGTTAATCACATGTACACTTGTACTATTTTAATTATAGAGTTCAACCAAAAGTCCTTCTAGTTTTCAGATGACATGGCAGCAAAGTTTGTGGGTCAAATCCTGATGTAAACCAGCACCACCACGTTGCTTTGAACCTTGGTTTTGGAGGAATGTGGATGACTTAACAAAGCAGAGGATCTGGCAATGTCAATCCTGGGATCCAAAGGATGCAACTTGTTTCTTTCTGGCATTCAGCAAACCAGACTGCCGCATCCCAGTGATCCTGACCAATGCAATAATGAAGCCTTGGATCCAGACTCAGCATATGAAGCCCATACCTTAGGAGGGCTTCATCTGAAGAAGAACCAAATCCCCAAGTATTTAAACATCTCATCTCATGCACCTAGAGTTTACAAGTGATTTAAAATAATTAAATTAAAGAATGGGTTTATTTTCTGTTTTCATCCTTTACTCTCCAGTCATCTTTTTTAGCTTTTCTCTATAATCACATTTTTCTTTAAGCCAATGGAAGCAGAGATATTTACCAATATCTCCACCACCTGCAAAAATAAACGTTTCTTTAAAAATAATTTCCTAAATCACCACAGGAGTAAAACATAAAAAAATATTTTTGCATGGAAGTAAACATGAAAGGAATGGCTCTTTTTTGCCTGGTTTGGCAGTTTACCATGTGACTATATAAATCTTTGTAGAAGTCATTAAATAAAACAGCTGAAGAAAATTGATCATCATTGATTTTTCTCTGTGTAGCTGATTTCTGATTAACTATTCCTTGTTTATATTTCCTCAGGAATAATTATGAATATGAATTTATGAAACTGCACAATCACAACTCTCAGAAAACAGATTTTCGAAGGGTGAGCTATTTTTGTGTTAAACATGAAGGTATTACGCAGGGCCCTGATGATAACCATTATTGTGCAGTAGGAGTTAGCATCAGTACAGAACTCAGTTATTCATTCTTGTCTAGCAGAAATCTGATAAACCAGCTATTCAATCCAGGAAACAAAACTTTAAAAAAAAAAAGTAACAAACCACATTGTTTTTCAGAATAAGGCAAGGTAATGAAATGCTAACAAAGCTTGTGGCACGATGTTTAGGCTGGGTGCACTTTAGGAGAAGGAGGTGCTCCAGAAATTCAGCTTAACTGTAAAAATTCTTGTGGGCTTCACAGGAGGTGTGTATAACATGGAATTGTCTTTTGTGGGCCAAAGTCATATGAAAAGAGTTTAAAACTCCATTGGAATTCAGATGTGAATCTCACTACTTTCTGGGGCACATAAACTCCTAAATAAATTTTAAAAAATGTCCTCAGGGAAGTGTTTAAATGGCTTTTTCCTATCCTCACTACCCTGAATACCGCATTTCCCCACTTATGAATGGGCTTTGATCTCCATCCCCCATGCACAAAGAGATGCAACCAGGAGGTGAGAACATCACCAAAAGTCATGTTTTTTTCAGATTCTTCTTCTAGGCTTACCACAGTTGCTTCTATTGAACCTCAGCTGGAATTAGTGTGACTGTGAACACTCTAAAACGATGACCGGCCCAGCCTTCCCATAGAAGGAGGTGAAAAGAGAGACAGACAGCCCAGCAGGGCTAGGCACTGGTCCAGGGAATCACCTGGGTGACAAGCAGTAGAAGAGAAAGGCAGAAGGCTTGAAATCATGAGGGACTTAGCCAAGAACACAAGCCCTCACCATCTGAGCTGTTCACTTAGTTTCCTTTGCAGCCAAAGGAGAGAAGTGAGCATTTCCAGGAGAAAATGCATGTTATCCTAAGAGAAATGGTAAAAATAACTTGGATAAATTGTGTTCCAGAGAGCCAAGCCAGGGATGACCATCCCAAATATTTAAATTTTTATTTAGTTGTCTGATGTCCGGGGAGTTAAATCTCCCATGCTGGAATCCTGTGCCCAAGAGAAACGAAAGTTTGGTAATATGTTATGTGACGTTTACAGTGCATCGATGTTTGCACAGAAGTGAAGAAAAAAGGCTTGCTATAATAGCAAAATGTAGATTAATTGCATCTAAATTTAAAACAACACTGGGACCACAGCTGTTAGCACAATATTGGATCATGTGCCCTGACATTGTAGAAAAGCAAGATGCTCTGTTTGCTTGTTTGTAAATAGAAGGAAAGGAAAGGAAAGGAAAGGAAAGGAAAGGAAAGGAAAGGAAAGGAAAGGAAAGGAAAGGAAAGGAAAGGAAAGGAAAGGAAAGGAAAGGAAAGGAAAGGAAAGGAAAGGAAAGGAAAGGAAAGGAAAGGAAAGGAAAGGAAAGGAAAGGAAAGGAAAGGAAAGGAAAGGAAGGAAAAGAAAAGGAAAGGAAAGGAAAGGAAAGGAAAGGAAAGGAAAGGAAAGGAAAGGAAAGGAAAGGAAAGGAAAGGAAAGGAAAGGAAAGGAAAGGAAGGAAAAGAAAAGGAAAGGAAAGGAAGGAAAAGAAAAGAAAAGAAAAGAAAAGAAAAGAAAAGAAAAGAAAAGAAAAGAAAAGAAAAGAAAAGAAAAGAAAAGAAAAGAAAAGAAAAGAAAAGAAAAGAAAAAAGTTGCTAGATTTCCAGTGCAGGCAAATAACTAACCTACCTCTTGTTTATATGTGTATTATTTTCCTTATACTCAGCATCCATACTCCCCCAAACTTCAGCAGAGCCCTACTCATCTATAGCATTTGAGCATCACATTTGCACACCTCAGATATTTAAGTCACTTCATCCTATGTATGGCAGAAGGAGTCTCCTCAGCTTTCTCCTGCAGTGACATAACTTCAGATGCACACGCATCTGAAGCAAAGTCTTTGGAGGAAAATCTATCTCCTTACAGACATCCCTGTGCTGGTGCAAACACCCAATTTTGTGCATTCGTTGATCATTTATATGAGGAGGTGCTTGTTATTGGGCCTGGCCTGTTTACTTGTCAGGACCTGTGGTTGTGTTGGTGTCTCCATTACTCTGAGGTTCTGGCTTTTTCCAGCTCATTAAAATTGCTCTGCATGGCAATTTGACTCCCTGCTGTGCTGGTTCTGAGACTTAAATAAACTAAAACATGCTACTTACTTTCTGTCTCCACCTTGACCCACAGTTCTGTCACCTTCTAATCAGATTTCTGCTGCAGGACATGCTGGATGGACACACATTCCTTCTTAAGGACAGACTGAGCCTGTCCATAAGAGAATACAAAGCAAGGAAAGGTTCAGCACATTTATTCTCTGAAAGAGACTCTAGACCACCTGCCGGTCTGTGTCGTCCCTTTTATTCTCCCAGTGATCTTGCTGCCTCTCCTTTGATCCCTCTAGAGACGGCCCCATTAGCACCAGGACACCGGGGAGATGACAAGTTTTATCCAATACAGCAACTCAGTGACTTCTACTGTCTCTAATGGGTCATTGAGGCAGTGGTGCTTCGTTGCTCAAGATGACAGTCTCTAGATATAAATACAATGGCCACAATGGCAAGAGAATTTTCTGCCAAGAGGTGATCCTCCCTCCAAACAGTCTTGGAGCATTTCTGGTTGGCTCGGTTGTCCAGAAAATCCCCAGTCATGCAAGTCTTTATGCCCAGCTGGAGTCTGTGTCGTCCATACTTCTATGCAAATAGGTGCCACCAACCAACTGATGGGACTGCATGACAGTTGTGTCCCGGACCAACCGTTAAACACAGAGCAGAAAAACAGGACCTAGTTCCTTCATCGAAGATGAATTAACACTAGTTTAATTCCTCAGCTCGCCTTTCTTTCACTTATCTCACTGAGCTCTTCTCTCTTAACACTTAAAAATATATTACTTTCCTATGTCTTATAATAAATAGCACCACTGAATTTCTAGGAACTGATTTTGATGGCAAAATCCTCCTTTGAAGGATGGCACTAGCCCTTTTCCCCTAGAATACTACACTGGTTACCTGCTCTTGGTGACCCAGAAACCTATTTGGAGCCCTTCTTCCCGTGATATCATCTCTGGATCTCAGGCCACAACCTTCTGCATTTTCCCAGATTCTGGCTTTCTGCCGGTGGTCTTAGGCTGGGGGAAAGGAGTGAGGTGACATAAGAATCACTGCCAAAGAGTGACACTGACCACATCCTCACCAAGTCCTTGCTAGGACCAGAGAGACAGCGACAGCTTCCTGGCTTTCATGTCCTGAGAGCCTGTGGGTCCCCACTGCTGCCCAACTTGGCTAGGTTAGATAAGACATCTCTACATCTTCCTGCTGGAGCAGATCTCCCTTCTTTCCTCCTCCCCAGCCTAGGTTTGCTACCCTCCTCCCCCATGCCTCCCTAACAGCTCGTCAGAAATTAAAACTTCACATCTTTGTCCCTGTTGATTAAGAGATTGTATTTAAAAACTAGTGTTTGGGGGGGAATGTGGGTTGCTGATACGAGTATTCAGGGGCTTTCCACGTAATTTTTAGGATTGTCTTGAAAAACACAAGTGTGCAGGACAAGATGATGAGAAATGGGAACTGAGCATCTCAGAGGACTCCAGGAAAAGGGGATTTAAAAAAAAATACTGTATTTCCCTATAGATGGCAACAGAGATTTTCGCCTTCTATTCAGCACCTTGCTATTGATCTGCTTCCATTTAGCTCCTCTAAAATAGATTCGTCTTCATTAAGGAACAGAAAGTTGTGGGTTTGACGTTTTTGGTTAAAATGTCAGCTATCTCATTTGATAATAATTTGGGGTGTCTTCCAAAATCTTCTCTGATCCCAGTGCCTGAGATGGCAGCAGATTTCTGGAAATGCTGGCACAGCCTGAGCCCACCTATGAAATTTTCAGCACTTCCAGCTTCAAGTCAAACCAGAAATGCAGAATAAGGTCCCTTTCTCTGGCTTCTCTACATTTCCCATTTCCTTCCTGGAATAACATCCGTTCTTGCAGTTCTTTTTCTCCCATGTTAATTTACTTTTTTTCTAACTCTGAAGAAACAGTAATGCCATAAATACACTAGAAAGTGTGACCTGGAAGACAGAAACCCCATAACTCCATTCCTCACTCAGCCATTCATTTTATGCCTTGTGTTGGACATGTTATTTTATCTTTTTTCTTCAATAGTGATATACACACAGCAGAGACAATGTCTTTTTTCTCTCTGTGGTGAGATGTTATGAGGATTAGTGAATGTTTAAGGCTGACAATTATCCTGAGTTATTCATGAGAATAACAGCATCAGGCTGCGTGGAGTCTGTGATGGGATTTCATTTAAAATCATAACAAAAAATATTGCACGCAGCTGCACCAATTAACCGGCAGCACCATCCCCCACCAAACTGCTGACAAACAATCCTGTTTACTCTCTTTTCCACTCCGCGGATCATAGAATATCTCAAGTTGAAATGAACCTGTAAGGATTATTGCATCCAACTTCCATGTATGTATCCTATACACTCACCTAAAGAGATACGCATTCCCACACGAGAAGCTAAGGTTGAATTTACTTTAAGCCTTGATCCCACAACACAAAGTCTTTAGAGGCAGTATTGTCCCCGTCTCTCAACTCTGCCGGTTCACAGTCCAGTCCCTGTGAGCTTAAACAAGTAGATGCCCTCCATAGTTATCTTCTCATCTGGGAGAGGAAGAAGGGATGACTTTAAGTCAATATTGCTGCTGGAAACTGTGCCATATGAAACAACAGCTGTGGGAGATTCAAATTTACCCTTGGGGTAACCTATATTTCTCCACAGAGATTATGAAGTGTAGGCTATAGCAGGCATCAGTCTGAGACACCTGAAAACCATAAAAACTATTCATCTAGCACATCTGACCAATATTTTTAGCACTGGATTGTGAAGAGGTCAGTTCTCAGAAAATCACAAAACCACAAAATCACTGAGGTGGGCATGGACCTCTGGAAATGATCTAGTTTAATTCGCCCCCTCTGCTCAAAGTCGAGTCACCTGCAGAAGGCTGAACAAGTCATTGTCCAGTTTGGTTTCAAATATCTCTGAGAACAGAGACTCCAAAGCTCCTCTGAGCAAACTATTCCAGTGTTTGATGCACCAGAAAACCTTTTTCTTATATTTAAACAGAATTTTGAGTGTTTCAGTTGGTGTCCATTTTCTCATGGCACTACAACCAAGAGACATACCTAGACAAAGAAATGTCCACCTTGGCCTGTATTTGAGGTTAGTCCTGCTCTAAGCAGGTACTAGGCTAAAGATGTTCAGAGATCCCTTGTCCCATGAACATTTCATGGATTTTGGTCCCTCCCATCCAGCTTCCCTCCAGGAAACAAGGTTTCCAAAAGTGCCTCAGTAAAGAGACAGGAACAAGGCAGAGAGGCGCTGTGCAATTATTGATCAAAATTAAAGCGTGGAGCAAGCACAAGAGGCACGTCTGTGGAGCAGAATGAGCCACTCAGCCTTTTGGCTATTCCTGCTGGAGCCAGACAAAGAGGATTTTCTGGCAGCAGTAATGGAGAGGAAGGTTTCGCTGATTCACAGCAGGCAGGTAATTTACTGCAGAGAGTACTTGGCTGTTAACTCTTCCCCTCCTCACTACTTCCCATCAGGAACCAAGAGGCAGCCTAAGGCTCTTCCCATGATGGGCAAGGGGCTGCAGGATTGGACTGTGGCCGGTGGACATGTACTCTAGAGGTGTTTCTGGTGAGCAGCTTAGTCCACTTAGAACCTGCTTTGTCATCTTTTCCACTGTGTCCTTGAGCTGCAGGGACAAGCTGGGCTGCTGATACAAAGATAAGTTGCATCTGGTCCATGAGATCATGGTGATGTTAAGCTGAGAAAAGACATTTTAAAGTGCAATGGAGTAAACTCTGTGTCCTGTGAGAGATGAGGCAGGACTGGATGGGTTGAAAATAGCACTAACACTCCTTCTGTGGCAATAGTTAGGACAGGCTTTATGGTCACAGCAGCTCACACCATTCAGGAAAGGAAACCACTCCACTACCTAAATTCTCAACTTTTCTCCCCAGAACAGAGTTCTGAGAAAGGCCCCTAAAGTCTTTTCCAAAACCAGTGTTTTTACACAGTCCAGCAGCATTTGTTCTGGCCACACAGCCTTGAATTCTCTCAGACTCACACTGATGGGTGCAATCAGTCCCTGGTTCAGGTTACTGAGTCCAGCAGAAATTTACACCCCACATTTTTCATTGAAGAGAATCATAGAATACAATCATAGAATCACTAGACTGGAAAAGACCACTAGAATCATCGAGTCCAACCATTCCTATCAACCACTAAACCATGTCCCTGAGCACCTCATCTATCCATCTTTTAAACCTCCAGGGAAGGTGACTCAACCATCTCCCTGGGCAGCCTCTGCCAGTGCCCCATGACCCTTTCTGCAAAAATTTTTTTCCTGATATCCAGTCTGAGCCTCCTCTGGCGCAGCTTGAGACCATTCCCTCTTGTCCTGTCCCCTGTCACCTGAGAGAAGAGGTCAGCACCCTCCTCTCTGCAACCTCCTTTCAGGTAGTTGTAGAGAGCAATAAGGTCTCCCCCTCAGCCTCCTCCAGGCTAAACAACCCCAGTTCCCTCACCGGCTCCTCATAAGACTTGTTCTCCAGTGTCTTCACCAGCTTCGTTGCGCTTCTCTGGACACGCTCCAGAGCCTCAACATCCTTCTTATAGTGAGGGGCCCAGAACTAATCACAGGATATGAGGGGCGGTCTCCCCAGTGTCGAGTACAGGGGCAGAATCACCTCCCTGGACCTGCTGGTCATGCCATTTCTGATACGAGCCAAGATGCCATTGGCCTTCTTGGGCACCTGGGCACACTGCTGGCTCATGTTCAGTCACTGTCAATCAACACCCCCAGGTCCTGGGCAGCTTTCTAGCCACTCTTCCCCTAGTCTGTAGCTGCACAGGGTTGTTGTGCCCCGTCTAGTAAAAAGTAGCCATTCACGAGAAGGAAAGATATAGGCTAAGCTGATCTTCTCTTTCTTCTTTGTTTATCCCTCAATGAAGAATTTCAATTGCTTTCATTTCCATTTTATTTAAGAAGTCATTCCATTTGGAGAGCTGTTGTTTATCATTCAATGCTCTTAAATATTGTCTAAAATCACAGTACTTACAAAATGAAAAAGAAGCTATTAGATCATCCAGTCTATTAATTTACAAGATTTATTAACCTCTAGTACAGGCATCTATCACTCATCCCTTCAGGACAAATCTTGAGTTTGACTTCCCAAATGAGTGCATTCATCTTTCTGGCCCTAATTTGCATGAGCCTTTGTTGCAGATGTGTTTGCAAACCTCCTCTGAGCTCAAACCACGGAATTTTGTACACAGGGTTGCTTGCAATTGATTGTGCATACCTATTGTTGAAAGCTGTGGTCTGTTGGGGGGGGGTGGGGTGGACTAGATGTGTGCATGCAATAGCTAAGGATGTCTGCATTCGAAAAGCCCCTCTAGCCACTCATCCCTCCCAGCCACTCAGGTCACCCTGGAGAACAACTAAACTCCCTAAAGGACACACTTCATGTGGGCACACCTCACTGTTGCCATCTGCCAGCCCTACTGCCTTTCTCCTTCCAGTTCACTGGACTACACTGTTTTGATTATAGCAAAGTTGCTTTAGTCTGTCAGAGCTCAGTACTGTAGAGGAGACGGAAGATTTAGGTAAGGTGGAAAGGAAGAAACTCAAGGACTCCAGTGAGCTGCAGAAGAGTGTGATGGGGTTTGCTCTGGGTTTATTACAAACGATCGTCTCTCTGTCCGCCCGTCCATCCATCCATCCATCCATCCATCCATCCATCCACACCCCCCTCCCTCCCTCCCTCCCTCCCTCCCTCCCTCTCTTGATCTCACTGAGCTCTCTGAACAGCACTTGTTTAGCAAGATTAGTGCCCTATACAGGAGATTTCTAACACAATAACTCCTCCTTCCCCAAAAGCATCATCTCATATATGCAATAACTCTGCAGTCTTTTGGGATGAGGGAGAGAAAGGATGAGCTTCTCTGGAGCAGTCTACTAGCAGACACATTAGCTCAGCTCCTGCAGAGCACAGTGCAGATGCTTTTGTCCATGCCATGGGCAGCAAGACAGATGGGAAGCACCCAGAGCTCACGACAGGGATCAGCTCTTCAGCAGGGGTGAGCGTAGAGTCACTATCACAAAAGGGCGCCCTGACTGCAAACTAGTGAGGCAAATCCTTGTTACACCTTGCTCTGAAGTAGAACGATATTCTTATCCCTACTCTGTTGTATCCTACACCAACATATCCCTGCTGTGGCTGGGTGCCATTGACAGTATTCCTGTTGCGCTGGATTGCATTTGTGTACTGTTGTGGCTATCTGTCATGATGGTAAAAATAAAGGATGAAGTTCTTCTCAACCTTTCTGGTGCAGGAGATGACCCAGATGTCCTATATGACACAGCTATCAAGCCTGTACCTTCTTGTGGCTCTTGGGACATCTCATATCTGTGACACTTTGAGATAGTGTTAGACTATCTTACTGCTTCCTAGATTTTGAAGGAGAATGTTTGAGTGCCTCCTAAGATGGACTGTCCACCAGCCTGTGCTCCAGGGCATGCTCCTTCACTGCACAGTTTATCCCGCATTTCCACAGCAATGAGGACTTCAGTTAAATTCAATCTGAAGAGCAGCCATGCTGTGGGCTGAAACAGAGGTATGGGCTGTAGAAATACACACATACAAGAAACAGTACATTAACTAATTCCCACATGAGATTTCTTTTGCAGACTGGTGGCAGAAAGTTGATATTGTGGCTATGGTGGAGAGCAGAGAGTTAGTGAGCCGTTTGCAGAGAGTTTCTCTACAGCCACGAGGAGGTCATCAAAACTTCCTATGCCTCAACCTACCCATTCAAGCAGGGTTTGCCTGTATCTAATAATTCTAAAGAATCACTGGTCCTACCTCATGTCCCTAAAAAAATACCTCATAGAGATGTGAAAGGGCTTGGTAGCAGTTAAATTTTGAATAACGCCTAGCCATCTGGTTGTTCACTTTTCCCATCGACTTCTGCAAGGCAAAACCGGTCACCCTTGCTTGAGCCCATCTGAATCTAGTTTCCAGCTTGTGAAAATTTATTTCTCATTTGGGCCCCTTGCTACAAGAAGGATGTTGAGGCTCTGGAATGTCTCTAGAGAAGAGCAACGAAGCTGGTGAAGACGCTGGAGAACAAGTCTTACGAGGAGCGGCTGAGGGAACTGGGGTTGTTTAGCCTTGAGAAGAGGAGGCTGAGGGGAGACCTTATTGCTCTCTACAACTACCTGAAAAGAGGTTGTAGAGAGGAGCGAGCTGGCCTCTTCTCCCAAGTGACAGGGGACAGGACAAGAGGGAATGGTCTCAAGCTGCGCCAGGGGGAGGCTCAGACTGGATATCAGGAAAAAATTTTCATGGAAAGGGTCATTGGGCACTGGAACAGGCTACCCAGGGAGATGGTCGAGTCACCTTCCCTGGAGGTGTTTAAGGGACGGGTGGACAAGGTGCTGAGGGGCATGGTTTAGGGAGTGTTAGGAATGGTTGGACTCGATGACCCAGTGGGTCCCTTCCAACCTAGTGATCCTATGACTCTATGACTACTTTTCCTGAAAATCCTCCTGATTTCTGCATCCATAAATTTTGCTTGATGTCTTTAGCCTAGTTCGTTACTGAAACAGTCCAAAATGTAAATTGTTTCCGCTTGACCAGTCAGCCTGGAGGTTCACTGTGCATGCTGGTTTGCCACATGGATCATTACCTCTCTTTCTGATTTCAGTGATTGTTTTTCCATACTAATTAGTCTCCATAAATGCCATTTTCACAATAGAGTGCAAAAACAATCGGTAAGACTGCATCTATGTAGTGCAATTTCCCTTCAACTGGTTTGGGACTGCAGAACAGGGACCAGTCAGAAGGATTTAAGATCCTAGCTGTAAACCTCCTGTGCCCTGCGGAATGTCCCAGTCACTGTCTATGCCTCAGTTTTCCCATCAGTAAAATGATGGTCCTGGCACTTATTAGCAGCACAGACATGCCCTGGAAAGCAGATTATGATTGCAGAGAGACAAAATAATTCTAATATCTTCTGTTTTAAACAAAACAAAGCAAGCCAATTTAGTCCCTTCCCAGTGATTTAAAAAAAAAATCCCAAAACACAAACAAACATCTTTTAAATTGAAATGCAGCAACACTGAGTTGGCCAGGAAGACGCAGCAGCAGGGAATAAAAACAGACTGTGGAAGGAGTCATCCATTCCCATTTTCTCAGTCTCTTTCCCTCCGCCAGTGGATCTGACACCATTATGTGTCACCCAGCACGAGCTGCCACTCAGAAACCATCAACCTTAACCTTTCTGGACTGAACTGCTCAATCTGTGGCCAGTGCCTTTCCAAAGCAATGCACCCTCCCCTCGGATGTAAACAGGGTGGAGGAGGGAAGATGCTGAGGGCAAATTCCAGCTGTAGTAGTGCCAACAGCTCTGCAGAGATGCTCAGCACACTTTATATCTAGGGGTTTGCTGTGGGTGGATGGGTGCACCATGCCCAGTGAGTGAGTGGGATGGACAGCTTCATTCCATTAAATATCCTCTTGCTCCGGGGAGGTGTGGAGGAGGAGAAAGTAGAGGAAAAGCCTTGTGCAGCCTTGCAGCCCCAGCCTTTGGGCACACCAGATCTGCTGCCTCCCAGCCCAAAATCTCCTCCAGCAGCCTACACTTCCTATGTTTAAAGACTAAGAAATAG
Source organism: Cuculus canorus (assembly GCF_017976375.1). NCBI lineage: Eukaryota > Metazoa > Chordata > Aves > Cuculiformes > Cuculidae > Cuculus > Cuculus canorus. Next base: position 16,245,805 of record NC_071401.1, on the reverse strand, counting down.
TTTGAAGAGTCAGCATTCAATGAGGCTTCCTTTCTTTATGTCTGCCAAAGGGAGATGTAAACACTGAGCAAGAAAGGGATGGTCCTAGGGCCAGGGTTTGTCCCAGAATCTTCTTCAAACCCAAGTTCATCAGGGAGCAGGTTGCAGCCTCTCCCCGCTTCATGCCGATATGGATCCTCCCCCGCAAAGAGAGACAGTCCCATGCTGTGGCTTGGAGTTTGGGAAATGAAGATGACCATGGATTTTGGGTAAGGTGCAAAGCCTTTCATAGGAAGGCATTTAGGACGTTCAGCACAAGCTGTCACAGATTTCCCAGCTGCCAGGTGCTCAACTTGGACTGGATCCTTATGGCTTCCATTGGGGAAAGAGGGGAAATTTCCAGAGGCTGCTAATGAGAATGCCTAGCAAATGCAGAGGAAATCAGCATGGTTTAATTGGAATTATTTAAGTCTGTGAAAGAGCTGACTTCCTTTGTAATTTTGGGAAAGTCACCTGTCTACCTTATTTTCCCCATGTATGAAATGAAACAGCTCACACTTTCAGAAATATTACCCAATGGTTCATCTCCTATTGTGTCTGTGAGGTGAACAGCATATTGGGGTGGAGTCATAATATTAGAAAGAGAGTGATAAAACCCTCATATCCCGAATAACTGTGATTTGTCACCTCTGGGATGACCAGCTCAGGGGAGATCCTGCTTTGTTGGTGTTTGAGGCTAGGTGGGAAGAATCATAGCCAGGATTTGCTCTTAGGACAGGACCACAGGTATTCCCAGAGATGTCCAGGCAGGTTCTTTGCTCTAGGAAAAGTGCTCGTACTTCTGTCAGGTGCTTCAAGTAAAGGCTTTGAGTCCATGCGGGAGAGCCTCCATGTCTCACATGCCTCCAGGGCCCCTATGAGCCAGCTGCAAACAGAACATCTGGAACAGTTAGGGCAAAACTTTTCTCTGGGACCTTCAAGAGGTACTTAGTGCCAGTCTTAAGGGACAGAGTGGATGCTGTGTGACCATCCACCTGGCTCCTCTGCATTTCTCAACACATCTATAACACAAGCACAGAGTTAGTTGTATTTGACCCATTTATTACTATGGAAACTTTCTGGAAAAAATGGACCCTTAAGTCAAAGATCTGGTCCTTGAAGATTCTGATTAAACTGTATTCTGGGCAGGCTGTTTCTTAGGGTTGTGACTCATTTCCTTTTTATAGTTATGATTCACTAATTAATATTTGTGGTCTAATATCTGCCTGGTTTTGTGTTCAGGTTTTCTTTTGTTTCACTGCATCACTGTTTTCAATCTGACTCCAGCTCAGCAGAAAAATCAAATCTGAAATGCTAGCAAATGTCTAAACTCAATTAAAACCTTGATTTATATGGTACTTCTGCTACCTCCAGAAAAGGCATATATTTTCCTGATAGTAATGGGTAAAATACTTTAAGTCTGTGAAAAAGCCAAACTCAAGTTATGGTTATTGCATATTTCTGTTAGCAAGGCTCTCTGCAGACATGAGATTTTTCTTTGCTTAAAGAGAAGCTTGGATTAAAATCACTGAGATGTTCAGACCTTGACACATGCAAAATTTGGTCCGCTCTGACCCCACAGTGTTTTCAATTACCCATCTACATTCAGTGCCGCAGGAACTGTCTGTTGCTCCCCTCCAGAGACACTATTTATTTATTGCCTTTAAATACTTAGCTGAGGTTTCCAGGACTTTAAGTTGTCTTTATAGTTACAGTGAGAGTTTTGGCCTTAGTGTTTCACCTCTTTCTGAGGAAGAGGCAAGGAGAAAGATGCAGTTTTACTTCCTTACATCTCCAACCACTGTCTGTTGAGCTGCTTTCCTCTCTTCCTTCTACTTCAGAATTTCAATGTGCAGCTAAAATGTTGGTGCTAAAATATTGCAAGTAAAATCCCCGGTGTTTCCAGGTAAAAGCTGCCTTAATTTACACGGAACTGGCTATGTTTGGGTCAAACCCACAAGACTTGCTTTAGACGTTTTGCTCAGTGGGAAAATTTGGCTGCTAAACTATTTGAAGATACCATCTTTGAAGGACATATTCCATTCTTCTTATGATCCCACGTGCATGGCTCATTCCCCTCTGGACATAGAATCATAGAATCATAGAATCACCAGGTTGGAAAGGACCCACTGGATCATCGAGTCCAACAATTCCTAAACCATACCCCTCAGCACCTCATCCACCTGTCCCTTAAACACCTCCAGGGAAGGTGACTCAACCACCTTCCTGGGCAGCCTGTTCCAGCACCCAATTCCCCTTTCCATGAAAATTTTTTTCCTGATGTCCAGCCTGAACCTCCTGCAATGACAATGAAATCTCCTATACATATCATGGCATTGACTCTATCTCTTCCCCTCTTGACCCTTCTCTCAACTGCTGCCTGACACTCAGGCTGGGTGGAAGAAGGTGTTTCATTCGGAAGGTCATTTTTAAACAGGGTGTTAGAGATTTTCCAGACACTTTTCAACATAAAAAACATCAAAGCTGTTTGCAAAATACACCGCCCTTTGTATCTGCTGTTTGGCAATTAATGAAGGAGTGTGCATGCATGTGAAGGGGGAAAAAAGCAGAAGGTTATTCCTTGCCAGAAATAAGTTTATTGCTCTAGAAAAGAACAGTTTTACAGTGCTGACTATAAAAGATAAATTAGAAAATCAGTCATAAAGACAATTGGTAGAATTCCCATAAAGACAATTGGTAGAACTCCTGCATCTGTGTCGGGTGAATTCCCAAGCTCAGCTCCAACTTCACCTAGTGCAGGGAGAAGCAGGATTTGGGAGTATAACTTAATTGCAAAATAAGAGGGACTCTGCTTGTTTAGAGGTGCTAGAAGCTGAGATGTCTGATAAATGGGAGAGTAGGGAGTGAGACGTTGCCACAGAGGAAGAAGGACTTCCCGAAACTGGCAGATCACAGCATCTGGAAAGTGGCATGGGAGGCTGGAGAGAATCATGGGGAGAAGCACTTAGGGGCCTGAAAGTGCAGGAGGTGGGTAGAAGCATTGGGATGAGCCATTTCTCTTGTTTGTTCCAGTCTCAGCAGCTGAGCATCATCTCAGGACATGTGCACTCACAGCCCAGAAGGCCAACTGTATCCTGGCCAGCAGGTCGAGGGAAGTGATTCTGCCCCTCTATTCCTCTCTTGTGAGACCTCATCTGGAATACTCTGTCCAATTCTGGATTTCTCAACATAAGAAGGATATGGAGTTGTTGGAACGGATCCAGAGGAGGGATACAAAGATGATTGGAGGGCTGGAACACCTTTCTTACAAGGACAGGCTGAGAGAGTTAGGGTTGTTCAGCCTGGAGAAGAGAAGGCTCAGAGGAAATTTTATAGCGACCTTCTAGTAGCTGAAGGGGGCCTACAGGAAAGCTGGAGAGGGGCTATTCATAAAGAGTGTGGGGATAGGACTAGGGGGAATGGGTATAAACTGGAGAGAGGCAGATTTAGACTGAACATTAAGAAAAGTTTCTTCACTCTAAGAGTGGTGAGGCACTGGCACAGGTTGCCCGGGGAGGTTGTGGATGCCCCATCCCTGGAGGTGTTCAAGGCCAGGTTGGATTGGGACTTGAGCAGCCTGATCTAATGGGAGGTGTCCCTGCCCATGACAAGGGGGTTGGAACTGGATGATCTTTGAGGTCCCTTCCAATCCTAACTATTCTATGATTCTATTGCTATTCTGCATCAGCCTCCAGGTATTGATGGCAGTCAAGACCAGCCCTTGATGATGTCTAGACCTTCAGCAATGGGGCTGTATCAGTGCACAGTGGACTTGGTTTCTGCTCTGTGAAACAACTTGTCATGGCTTTAGAGCTCATTAGTGGCCCATGAACCACAGGTCAACAAAGGATCAGCGCAGCACAGTCTGTGCTTTACCACCTGAGCCACTTCTGCTTATTTCTGGGGGTAATTTCTTTGCTGATGTCTCAGAACAGAGTCATAAATCATGTCCAAATGCTATTAAACACAGCTGATATCTTCACGAGGCCTTTTGCAAGCCGATTACTTGCAGCTTTAATGATTGAAATGTTCATTGCTTTTGTAACCAGGATTTGCACTCCCCTTTGAAGATGAGTAAAATTCAGTCTATGAATTGTTTCACCTGATACTGCAACAGAAGGCAGAGGGGGAGCCCCCACCCAGTAGATGCTTAATGAAAACAAAAAAACGAGTACCCTTATCTGTCTAGAGGAAGCATATTTATTACAAGGTAAAGCACTGCAGGATTTTCCCTCAGCAGCAGAGCAAGGATACCCAAAATTGAACTTGGCCGTCTGGGCAACCCCATGCTAGTGGAAGCTGATTGTGACCAGCATGTGCGCATTGCACACAACAGACTATGGAGCAAATGAAAAAGGAATGCTAACACATGCCCTGCTAATAATCAGTCAGGGCCAAACCGGATCATGCTGAGTACTTCCCCAAAGAGCCTATATTTATAAGATTTTTCTCTTTACAGACACAGCCGTGAGTGTCCCTGGCGATTCAGAGTGGAAATTCATATAACGAATCTTGTTTATGTTGTGGACCATATGGCCTTTCCATCTCCATTCCTGAATACAAATCTGTTCAGATTGTCACAGCTGCTCTAGTATTTGGTCATTTGTGCTGGCATAACTGCCTAATTGTCCTTCTTTGTCACGGCTCTTCTGGACAGGATTGAGTCTTGTCAGCAGCAGTGAGTTATTTTATAAATCAGAGCATCTGTCAGAGGCTGAAGGGAGATGAGTGTCAGATGGGGAACGGACAGATGTTTTCTCATCCCTAAACCTACGAATGGCTGCAAAATCAAGTCGCAATTCATTCCCACTACAGCGTACTGGCTCCATCCAAGCCAGGAGTTTAGGAAGGCAAATAGAAAGCCCTAGCCTCTAATAATCCTGCCATCCTTCATCAGACAATTTACGTTGGTGGCTTTATCAATTTAAACTGTATCCATTGCAGCTGGGCAGTTGGGATGTCTCAGCTGGCAAAATGAACATGATTTGGCCCAGGGGTCAGTGGCTCATATTCAAGCCCTGTTGTATGATCCCTAAGCATCTGTAATGCTATGCATCTTCAGAGTACAAAAAGTAAAGCTAGCCATAGGGTATGTCTTGTGTGAGATATCTAGCATAGTCCTCTCTGAACTTGCCTTGTGATGATTTGAGCATTGTGGATCTGGTATTTAAACAAATAGCCCTAGCAAAGCTCAGTTGGGTGCTTTAAAATTGACTGCCCCACATCAAAGTGTGGCCAGGTACCCTCCCCAGGCTCTGCTAGGTTGGAAGAAAACCACTCGTACTTTTGTGCACACGTCTACGTGTTCAGGGGACAGGCATGTGCCCTCCATAATTCATCAGCGTGTGCATCCCTTCCATACAACGTTCACCTCCGCAGGGTGGATGTGCATGCAGTTGTTTCTGGGGCACAATGACTGCCTTTGTCTCTCTGCAAAGGACTAAGACAAGAGCTTGAGTGTGAGTCGTTTCCCTCTCCTGGGCTCCATTTCTTTCTATTATTGCTCCAGAAAAAGTGGAAAGGGCCCATGGTTAAGTCCGAGTCACTCATAGGTTGGGTACAGCGCTAGGTTTAATCTTAAGATAATGTCTGTAATCGTGATGCAGTGATTTTACACAGGGGTTTTATGTGAGATTTTAGCCTTTTTGACCATTTTGCCATTGCTTGGGAGTGATGCTTTAAGAGCCATGCAGGCACCAACACAATTCTGCCAGTGCAGAGGCTGATATTCATGGCCATCCTGCAGGTGATCATTAGTGTCATAGTACAAGGAATCTCAGTGTCTGCTAGAAGTTGGGTTTTTTTTCTTCATAAATGAAATACTTTATTCATCTTTTTCCTGACCTTTCTATTTTCTGGTTTTCATACAAAAACCTTTAGCTTCCTGCACCAGTTTTCTGTAGTATTTTAGTTACAATTTATGTCAGCTCTTATCCATCCCAATTTTTTTTCCATTTTATGGGTTACTTTAACAAAGAATGATCCCATTTCTTGACTGTGCCACACTATCTTTTTATTAAAGAGACGCTTCTTTCCTACAGTTTTCCATTCAGTTAATTAAAATCATAATTATTCATCTGCAAAACAGCCCTGCAGAAGCACTGGCTGCAGGTATAGCCATATGCATTTGAACCCCACACACAGCCTGATATCAGCTGTGACTGCCCTCTATTTACCCAAATTAAATGTAAGAGAGTTAATATCCCTCATCTCTAGAGTATGATCAGCTCCCAATCAGTAATTCATCCTCACTGTCTGTTCCCATGACCAAGAACGCAAAAGGGAAAGAATATTAACTCTGATTTCATAAACTCTTCCTCACCAGCTCTGTGAGCTTGCATGGGCATGCCTTTCTGAGGGTTGGGCGCTCTTGAAAAATGAAATCCTATCAGCTCAAGAGCAGGCCATCCCTGTGTTCCGGAAAAGGAGCCGGCGGGGGGAAAAGCCAGCTTGGTGGACCGCACCTTGAATACTGTGTTCAGTTCTGGACCCCTCACCACAAGAAGGATGTTGAGGCTCTGGAGCGTGTCCAGAGAAGAGCAACAAAGCTGGTGAGGGGGCTGGAGAACAAGTTGTATGAGGAGCGGCTGAGAGAGCTGGGGTTGTTTAGCCTGGAGAAGAGGAGGCTGAGGGGAGACCTTATTACTCTCTACAACTACCTGAAAGGAGGTTGTGGAGAGGAGGGAGCTGGCCTCTTCTCCCAAGTGACAGGGGACAGGACTAGAGGGAATGGCCTGAAGCTCCATCAGGGGAGGTTCAGGTTGGATATCAGAAAAAAATTCTTCACAGAAAGAGTCATTGGGCACTGGCAGAGGCTGCCCAGGGAGGTGGTCGAGTCGCCTTCCCTGGAGGTGTTTAAGGAACGGGTGGATGAAGTGCTTAGGGACATGGTTTAGGGAGTGTTAGGAATGGTTGGACTCGATGATCCAATGGGTCCTTTCCAACCTTGTGATTCTGTGATTCTGTGATTCTCTGAACTTCAAACTGGTGATTTGCACCCTCTACTTATTGCTTTTTTCTCTTCTTCTGCACATAGGACTGAGAGGTTGTAAGAAATCACTTGGACCTCACCGTTCATAAGCTCTCTTTCATAGGATATATTATTACTAGGTCACAGCATTTCACTTTTATGTAGTGTAGTTTTGCTTAAAAAAAACACCTTGCAACCTCCCATCCTTCTCTTCTACATTGAACTCCCCGCCCAGCCTTGCAAGTATGTTTGCCTTCCTAGGATCATGAATTTCTGTTTTCCCTTTGCTTTATACTGCAAAGACGTCCCTCAGTAAGGTATACTTTTTGAACAATTTTTAATACATGTCAGTGTTGGGGAAATAAGCAGAGTTCATAGAAGCCAGGTTTGGAACATGCCAAGCACATGGGAGCAAGCAAGCACTGTGGAGGGTGGTATATCTTCCTATTTACTTCTAAAGGCAGTGAGCCCAGATGAACTTCAATTCCAGCCACACATTGCTCAATCCCCACCCCCGCCGAACTATTTCAGGCACAGTAATAGTACTGCAAAAACAAAACAGCTAGCCCAAAAGTTCACAATCCCAGGAGGAGGTGATTGGACCAGATGTTCTTCCCAGGTCCCTTCCAACCCAGTCTACCCTGTGGTCCCATGAGGGTGCTGGTCTGGTAGCTTCAGTAACTCACTGCCCAGGAGGATCCAGACAGACAGCAGTATACTCACTCGGTGCATTTAATACCCCCTCATCAGTGCCTCTTCTGTCCAAGCTCAACATTCCCAGCAAACCACTCTTCGGATTGCTCTTAGCAGTATCTGCAACTCTACTGCAGCAAGACCATCTATTGGCATGAGAACCAGAGCATGCCTCACATTTAATTCCAGTTTGCTAGCAAAGAATGCACCCATATGCGAGGAGAGGGCCTTTGCTTCTACAGAATGAATAGACTAGCAACAAAAAGTATAATAGACAAAAATGATGCTGTCAACAGTCTGTTTTCCCATCTGTCAATCCATCTGTCATTCCTCAGCACACCCCTCATACCATACAGCTGCTCATAAACACCTCTTCCTCCGTGGGATTCCCCCCATAGATGCTTTAGGATACCTGGATGCATTTGAGACCAATGCACTGGTCCAGCTATTTATCCACCTCACCTCTTTAAAACTGAGAGCAATTTGTACCTGGGATGTGGCTTAAACATTTATGAACTTGTGGGTTAAATTAGTGTTGGAGACTGCAGCCTGTTCCCCATTTACTCTCTAAACTCATTTTCACAGCTGAGTTCATAGCCTGTGCAAGCTCCAAGTTATGCTAAAAAAATGTGATTCAGGGATTTGGTGGCTGAAAATGCCTGTTGGTCTGCACGTAGAGATGGTCCCAAACCAACCCACATACATATTATGCAAGAAAGATGGAATATGTTCTCCCAGGTATTCTCAGACCCCCTGGCAAAAGGGTGGCTCTGTTTTTCAGTCCTCTGTAGAAAAGAACAGGAGAGAGGTGCCTTGGTTTCTGCCTAGTGCTCTTGATTTCTGCAGGCACTACCACAGGAAAGGTCTGAGAGCTGAATTGGAAAGCCCACAGCTCTGCAGTCCCTTGGTGGAGCAAAGCAGCTAATAAGCCATGAAGAATGGTGATGTCCTTACTGCTGCCTCAGCACTGGGAGCCACTTAACTCAGCTTTCCCTTCAGGCTCTTCTCTCTCTTTTCATGTCCCTCTGGTTTGCTAGCCACAGGGAAGGAGCCTCTTAATCTCTCTGTGTCACCCTGCCCATTCCCAAAACATGCCTCCAATTTCCCTAGACTGTGTTGATGTTCTCAACCATAACTGGGATGTGTACAGTCGCTCACACATAGCTCACCTCCTGACTACTACCCCTTACTATAATCTTCTCCCTCATCCTTTATTTAACATACCACAAAAATATATATACAGAAGATGCTGGGGAGCTTGGAGAAATAGGAAGGACAACCATATAATCAAAGGGATAAAAATCATATAAACCATGAAGTAGGTGATAATCTGGTCATTAGAAGGGGCAATGTCCTAGGAAGAGATTGATGAAAGAAACAAATAAAGAAAAGACAGCTAAGGCTGTGAGGAGGACTGTGGTAGGAGCATCTGAGCTAGCTGTGTGTGAGACAAAGTCACTGCACAGCCTCTGTGCGATGCTTGTCTTAGGTGTGCAGGGCAGTATAGTGACAGGTGGGACTGTACCCTCCTAAAGCCAGCCCAGACTCTGCCTGAAGCACCTTAACCCACCAGCAACTGGTGCTCTTCCAAAGTGGAACAAGAAAAAAGAAGTTTTTGCACTACAGGAGCAGGCCTGGTCTTGATGTAGTAACCAAAGTCCTAAAGTTGGATATCCTGTATCGTCATTGGTAGCCTTTGCTAGTTAGATGGGGACTGTGGTATAAATTATCCGTAAAATTATGGCTTTAGCTTGAGGGCAAGATGTGCTGTGACACCTCAGTATTGGGCACACAATTAACTGTCACTATTTAGAAGACAGCAAGCATTTTCTGCAAGGAAAAAAATCCCATCTAATTCAGAAATAGTTAAAAGGTTCTGTTGCTTAAGAAACTGAATTCTCTTCACAGTTCTCAAAATCAAAAAAAGAGGAAAAAAAAAATAATGGTGTGTACATTACTACTCTTTGGAGTAACTGAGATCCGAAAGAGTCTAACACCAGGCTTGCAGACAGTTTCTTCTTCAGGTCCAAAGAAAACCTGTGAAAGCAAGGGAGCAGATATGCAACCACTGTGTGCCCTGCATGCAAAATCCCTGTATGTACTCAGCCTTCTCTTACTGCTCATCCCAGAAGGATGCAGCTCATGCTGCAACCCCACATTATCCCACTACTTCAAACCTGTGCAGGTGCAAACGCTTATTTGGGTCCTATATTTGCACCAGCAACCACCTTTTTTTGTGTGTGTGTGTATAAGCATATCCCCTCCCAAAACATCAAAACTCAGGGAGGTGAAAAAAAGAAACCCCAAATAATTTTCCTCTGATTTCCATCCTGCTCTGTAGCACCCCTGATAGGTACAAATAGGTATTTGAGGTGAAGGTATCTTCCCACTCCTTACCCTCCAGCCCTTTATCTCTATATTTTGCAACCGCCTTTTTCCATGGCTAGGAAAACGGCATGCACACAGTTTATTAGAGCGCAGAGATCTTATTATGCAGTGTGCTCAGCATGGCTAGCTATGCTGATGGAGATGGATGGGTGTTGGTGAATAAGAGGAGAGCCGAGGGCACTTTGTCGTGAGCAGATGGCAAGGGGAGGGGAAGAAGGAGGAGGGGGTCTCTCAGGGGAGTAAATCTAGGCTCAGGAAAACATTCATTTTACTCTCTGGCTCAGCTGACTGAATTAATGCAAAGTGCAATCGGCCTCTTGCCCATTAATGACATGCTTTTGAAAGGAAAGAGAAGAAAGGAGTCCATCAGTTGAGGTGTAATTGAGGGATGAATGATGGAAAGGCCTAATGCAGGTGCCTTTGCCGCATCATGGTGAAATAATATGTAGATGAACCAGCTCCCTCCTTTCCTGATGGCTTGGAGAGGTTGTTGAGGGCACTGAAATCCCCCTCTGCATCTCTAGTGAGGGTGGCAGATCTAGGGGCTGGAGATACCCAAGCAGGCTCAATGCCAAGAAGACTGGTCTGAGACAGCACAGTATGTCCCCCCTTCAGCATCCTTGTGGCAAAAAGACAGTGGTCAAACACCCTGGTGCAAATCTGGGTCCTAGATTTGCTCCAGAAATCACCTTTTTTTATTACAAGGGACAAATATATGCTTTCTTTGCTTGTCAGCTGCACGAAATCCTGCAGAGCATCTTAGTTACTGGAGAAAGGACTTGGAGTACCTGTGGATTTGGTGGCTGCTCAACTTTTGTATGGATGAGGACGTTGATCAATGCCCAAGATTTGTAGCTCTGGATCTTTGTAAGCCAGAGATCTGCCAAAGTTGACTCTCAACTTCTCAAACGTGCTTCTAAGCTGGAGCCTGAGCCAACACACAGGGGAAAAAACATGGTAACAGCTATCTCCTCCAACCAGAAGGGATCCCTACTGCATTTTCCCCTGTACAAGAACATGCTGTTCAGCCAACACAGTCACAGGGTTTAGTGCTTGCCCAGAGCATCGTCTCTTATTGCCATGACTGGAAGAGAAGACCAGGCAAAAAGTGGCCTGTTGTGAGTGTGGATGGGCACTCAGACACAACAGATACAGGGACAAAGCCTTTCCACAGCACAAACATCCCTATAAATCTTCCTTACAAAATGCAGAAGGATGGGAATACCATTTAAAGTTATGGAATAAGTGAAGGAATAGGGAGGAAAATGGCAAGTCAAGGAAATTCATTGGTCTAAGGCTCCTAGACCCCCTTGGGCTGGCCGTGTGCTTTGCTAGTAATACTTGGAAAGATGGAGGTTGTCAACACATTTGTCTTCCTGTTTCTTACCACTCTTTCTAGGAAATGTGCTCAGAGCATCTTCTCTGTTCAAGGGATGGTGCTTTAGGATTCACAGTCTGCTGTGGGTCAGAGCCCTGTGGGCACTTCTGAACTCTCCTTGAAAGCCAGAAGGTAAAAAACTGTTCAAAGCAAGGCTCTCACCACAGGTATGATTCTTGATTTCTCTAGGAACAGGAAAGCACTGAGACAGCTTTCAAGAGCGATCATGGTCCTTTCAGGGCTGGCCTTGTGAGCAGTGGGTGGTTAGGAGCAATGAAATTGTACTGTGTCCTGATCTCAGCCCCTTTTTTTCCAATAAAAGGAGAAAGGGAGGAATTACATACGTATTTGGAGATTTCCAGCCATCTGGTCCTCACCAGAGACAGCAGCCCAGCAGATGCACATTCCCACCTGCCCAGCAAACTTGGCTTTGTTTCATTTTCAAGCTTGGTCATTCAGGTCTGTGCAAGAGCATTGCAGCGTCACGCACTGCTTAACCCGCCTGCTGCTGGTACTGGCTCAGCCGTTTCCATGGCAAGCAACAGTGGGATGTTATCAGGGGCTCTTGCTTTCTGAGTCAGTGGGATGCCAATGAAAACAAACAGAGAGGCAGATGCAGTGTCCTGAGATGCCGCCCTGCAATGTGACCTCAGTCCTTAGGGGATTTATCATCATAAAACCTCTCTCCCAAACAAACCTGAGGGCCTCTGCCAAGCAGTAGAAGGTCTCTCATTTGCAAGTTGCCTACATGCTGCTGTGGCAGCCTCTATTTTGCAAGTGAGGGCACATTTATAGTGAGGTTGAGGGTTTGGCCAAAAGGTGAGGTGGATGGCTTGTAGGATGGCTCAGCTTCTCCTAGGAGAATAAGTTTGACCTTTAAACATCATCTAGTCCAAGCCCCCCACAATGTGCAGGGACATCAAGTCAATGAGGTTGTTCAGAGCCGCATCCAACCTAACCACCAATGGTTCCAGGGATGCAGCATTTACCACCTCTCTGGGCAACTTGTGCCAGTGTTTCACAACCCTCACCATAAAAAATTCCTTCCTTATATCTACTCTGAATCCCCCCTCTTTTATATTAAAATCATGAGCCCCTTTCCTACTGCTATAGACCTTGCTAAAAAGTCTGTCCCCATGTGTTTTGTAAGCCCACTTTAAGTATTGAAAGGCTGCTGTAAGTTCTCCCCCAAGGCTTCTCTTCATGTCTTACCTGGCTCTTTGCTGCATTTAAACTTTTTGACCTAAAGATTTGCCTCTTCTCTTCTTTGTGTACCAAAACCCATTGGTTGGTGTTTGCAAAGCCATACAGTTCCAGGTCCTTCCCACTGACATTAGTGACCAGGTTCAGCAGGACCCAGAGCCAGAAGACTGGGGATAAAAGTGGGGTCTGCAAAGAGAAGACGGGAGAAAACAGGTCTGTGCTTGAGTCATGTTGTGGACTCGTCTCCATGATCCATGGTGTGCAAAGCTAGACTGGAGTAGCTCTGCCTGCACCTGCAATTTTAAGGAAGGACATAGCAGCAGGGACAAGTGGACAACACCCTTTCCAGGTTGAAAAAAATCCTCTTGGAAAACACGTCAAGGGTGGGCTGAAATACAGCCTGCATAGAGCTAGGAAGTCCAGGACTGATGGTTTTGAGATGACACCCACTGGTGAGGAATAAGACTGCAAGAAGACCGACATGTCTTGGCCACACTGCCTTGAAACTACTTCGGGTGGATCTTCAATATTGCACTGTCCTTAGGGGAGACCAGATTCAACCAGCACGCCAAAAGAAATCCCAAAAAGTGAATGCAGATTTAACTGCAGTCTATGTGTGTCCCTCCCGCCTTCAGAAATGTCCATGGAAGTTTTGAGGTGACTTCGTTATTTATCAGCAGAGCATTTGAAAGACCTGGGCATGGACAAGGATTACTGTCCGGCTGTGACAGGCGGTCATATAAAACCCCTTCTGCAGATGGCACAAAGCAGGGGTTCCTGCCCTAGAAAGCTTATAAGCAAGGAGAGAACAAGTAACAGATTGAACATGATTTAGGGGGAAAAAACAAAACAGAGGGGGGCAGGGAGGATGATCCACTAAAAAAACATCAACAGGGACAATATTTCCAGCAGGAGCAGTCATAATATGTGAGGCCAGGAAAGATTGTACCTACATGGGACTCTCAACATTCAAAGGTGGTGTCCCAGATGAGGGATCAAGCTGGAGTGACGCTCAGGGGGGCCCAAGCAGTGGTTAAACCCATAAGGGTTTAAGGCTTTACCTGGGGTGTTCATAGCATCCAGCTTGATCCCTCATCTGGGATGAGGGAAGCAGGAAGAGAGCAGTCAATATTTGGGTGGCAGATTGCAGTGCTGCAAAAAGGTGATGTCGGTGCTCTTAATGAATTTGAAGAATTAGGCAAAACTTCATCATGCATCACTTTGTGCTTCAGTTTCCTTTCTGAGCAGCAGTGCAGCCTGAGCAGTGGTACTCTTGGGATAAATTAGAATTTTTCTCCAGCTTTTTTTTTTTTCTCACAGAGAAGACCTCAACCTTTTCCAAGTCAAAGATGGGACCAAACTTTTAGCTCCATAGTCAGATTTCACCTGCATGTCCAGGAAGCCATTCATGTTCTCCCACTCAAGCCAGGCAAAATTTCCAATGACATAGGTTTTTACCTAGAAAAAAAGAATTTTAGACAGCAGTGAAAATTTAGTAACGGTCACTTTGGCAAACCTTTTTTCTTGTGCTTCCTAACGAAAATAGTCATCACAGTCCTCTCCACAAGGTGGCTCAGGTACTGTTTGCCTGGCCAGGTTCAAGCTGCAGGATCTGAACTCCAAGAAGCTTAGAATGGGCTGAATCAGTGTATGTCAGACAGGGTTGCATCAAGCTTCATTGATGCTGAGAGAAATTGGTGAGCCTGAATTAACCTATGACAGTGCAAGCCTTGTCCAGCACCTCCCCAGCTCCACAGCAGTAGCATAACATGAACCACTTTCCATTTTCCAGAGTTCATTTCAATCATCCCTTCCTCTGATCCCATCATTTTGGACAGGCAAGGACTATGACAAATGTCAGCCATAGCGAATGAACTGGCAGCTCTGTGTACACTGGAGAGCACATATGAGCATCCTTGGCCCAAGGGGACACCCTGAGATGGAGAGGAGCACAACATTCCATAGAAGCAAAAGTTATTTTGCTGAGGTGCTTCCTACCAAGGCACCAGGTCTGGACAGGAGCCTTGTGTGTCACTGAGTCCTCTTGTCATTCAGAAGATGGATAACATCTCTTTTCCCGGTTTTTCAAAACTGGATGGGTTTTGAAAAATTCTTGGAGGTTTTGGATGGACAAGTGTTGATCGTGCAGCAGATGGCGCTTCTGCCTAGGAAATGAAGCCGGGAGTGGGTTCTTGGTCCAAGGAGCAGAAAGTGGACCAAGGCAGTGGCTCTCAAGCACTAATCATCGGAGAGGGCAAGTGTACCTTGCCAATACCCTATATTCAGGCTTGTTGGCTTCGCTTCACTGTGCCTTTCAGAAGACCTTCCTATTGTAAATATATCATTTACACCACCCCATCCACTAAAGCAGAATATTTGCAACCTTGAGAAGCTCATGAAGGTCAACAATATGGAGTGCAAAGTCCTGCACACAGGTCAGGGCAACCCACAACCTCTACACAGGCTGGGCAGAGAATGAGTTGAGAACAACCCTGCTGAGAAGGACTTGGAGGTGCTGGTGGATGAAAAGCTTGAACGTGAGATGGTAACACATACTCTCAGCCCAGAAAACAAACTGCATCCTGGGCTGCATCAAAAGCATCGTGGCCAGTAGGTCAAGAGAAAGTGCCAGAAATGTCTGCCCCTCTACTCCACTCTCATGAAGTCTCATCTGGAGTACCGTATCCAGCTCTGAGGTCCTCAGCACAGGAAGGACATGGACCTGTTTGAGAGGGTTCAGAGAAGGGTCACAAAAATGGTCAGAGGGCTGGAACATCTCTCCTATGAAGAAAGACTGAGAGAATTGGGGTTGTTCAGCCTGGAGAAGAGAAGGCTCTGAGGAGACCTTATAGTGACCTTCTAGTAGTGAAAAAGGGTCTGCAAAAAAAATGGAGACAGACTTTTTACAAGGGCGTGTAGTGATAGGACAAGGGCTAATGGCTTTAAACGGAAAGGGTAGATTTACATTAGGCATTAGAAAGAAATTCTTCCGTATGAGGGTGATGAGGGACTGGCACAGGTTGCCCAGAGAAGTCATGGACATCCCCTCCCTGGAAGCGTTCAAGGCCAGGATGGATAGGACTTTGAGCAACCAGGTCAAAAAAATCCATACTCTCTGCTGGGTGGATACACAGACTTCCTGGGTTTCTCCCAGGATGATTTGTACATAATAAGGATTTTTTCCTTATGGGAGGAGAACAAGGGAAAGTCAGTCATAAGATGGAGTTAAGGGACAACCAAATAAACATCTGTTTGCACAGCAGAGGTTGAAACTAAGCTAACATCCAGCCCTGATGGCAGATCAGGCTGAGTATGAACGGAATCAAGTGAGTAAATAAACTGTTCTTGGTTCCAGCGTGATCCATGAAAAATTACAATTTTCTGGAAATTTTTGCTCTTTTCTGAACACTTCTACATTATAATTAAGGTTTTTTCCTTCCTTTAATTTTTGTTCTTTAATGGGTGCAGGCTTGAGAGTAGCAAGATTTATATTATATTAAAAGAAAGGCTTTTCTCTTTTCCCACCTGAACACGGGTTACTGAACTACTCTGTGCCTTTGATCAGAAACACAATCAAATATTTATACAGTGGCAGGTCTATCTGTTCAGATGAATTCCCAGCAGGGTAGCTCCATTCCCATCTCATTACTCATTTCATTTTCCTCACTCACTCCATTTTTCCTGGAATAAATTGGTTAAAGATTGACAGGGGAGGGTGTAAATATTTCTTACTACTTCTCATCTGTATGCATAGGAAATAGACTTGTTTACTTGCATGTGCATTCATTTATCAGTGGTTTGGGAGACTGTTCTGCACACAATGAGAGTCCCCAGGCTGGGTTGGCTGTCACCTGTGACTGTATGTGGTGGGGCAATGCTCAGCCCATCGGTCTCCCATTCTGACACTTTCCATGTGTATCAGCAGGAGAATAAATAAATTTCATGCTGAGATTCCTGCATTTTCATTTTGACCTGCTGGCCTTTGCAGAAGCAACATTTCTTTGTAATATCTGTGCAATTATAGGAGGAGGAACAGGATGGGTAACATGCATGGGCAGAGATGGGGGTAGGGTTAAACCTCTTATGGAAGAAAGTCCTTTCAAAGCAGGAAAAATGCATCTGCATTAGCATGGAACAAGTTAAGACACCATGACAAATAAAACTAGACAAAGACTGAAAAATGAGAATACCATCATAAGGATCCACATGTTTTGGGTGACTGGGTTCTGACCAAGGCGTCATCGGTTCTTCTCTAGGATGTCACCAGTCCCAGCTGGTGGAAGGGATAGCTCTTGTGGAAACAGAAATACTGCATCACCAACTGGTATTGGAGCCTGAGCAGGGGATAGGGAAAGAGAGAAGGAATGCCCTGAGGCTTTATCATCTGTTTTATCTATTGTTGATTTTGCAATCAAAGGTAGAAGCTCTCCCCTCTGACCCCAGTTAGAAAGCAAATTGTCACCAGCCAGGGAGGCATAGTCACAGACCAAGGGACAAAGACTCACAGGCTCGGAACTGGAAAAGCTTGTAATATGCTGTCAAAAATCTTATCTGTATCCAGAGCACTGTCCTCTACCCAGGCGAGTCCCCATGTCTGGATTTATAGACATAGTTACCACTACATTAATGAGCTCTGGAGAGTGTCTGCTGCCAGATTCATTATAAATGGGTGGAAAAATATCATTCCAGGGAATGCCCCAGCTGGACATAAATATTTAGCATGTGATCAGCTGCTCAGTATTCCCCTGACCTGAATAAATCTGTGTTGCTTCCCTTGCCTTCAAATAAAAGGTCCATAATCAAGATCACTCCCCTCACTAAATCTTTCTAAAGGGCACAGTAGAGATGGCTGCTTGATATTTCCATGTAGCCCCCATAATCTTCCATCTCTGAAAGAAAAGATGTTTAAGGCCAAATCACCTACTTGAGGCAAATTCAACTCAGCCCAACAGGACATTCTGATTTGGAGGAGGCGTTTCACAGGCCCTTGGTAAACTCAGTCTTTTAGAACCCAGCAACAGATATTTTGGCTAAGGTTAAACATCTTTTAAACTAGTGTTTCAAGATCAATAGAAGGTGTGAGTGAATATAGAATCATAGAATGGTTTGGATTGGAAGGGACTTCAAAGATCATCCAGTTCCAGCCCCCCCTCTCATGGACAAGGATACCTTCCACTAGTTCAGGCTGCTCAAAGCCTGATCCAGACTGGTCTTGAACACTTCCAGGGATGGGGGCATCCACACCTTCTCTGGGAAGCCTATGGCAGTGTCTCACCACCCTCATAGTGAAGAATTTTTTAACTTCTTCCTCATATCTAATGTAAATCTCCTCTCTTTTAAGTTAAAACCATTATCCCTTGTCCTATCACCACACTTCCTGACAAAAAGTCTCTCCCTGTCTTTCCTGAAGGCCCTCTTTAAGTATTGGAGAAGGCTGCTACAAGGTCTTCCCAGACCTCTTCCTTCTCCAGGCTGAACAGCCCTAACTCTCTCAGCCTGTTCTCGTATGGGGGGTACTCCAGCCCTCTGATCATCTTTGTGGCCCTCCTCTGGACCTGCTCAAACAGGTCAATGTCTTTTTTACCTTGGGGCCTCAAAGCTGACCACAATGCTCCAGGTGGGATCTCACCAGAACTATCAGAACTGTGTATTTTCGTGGCAGTTTGTAGCTCACAGTTTTCTTAAGCTAGAAATATTGTCTTTGTGTTAACACACCCGATGGGATTATTCTTTCATGAACTTTGTCTGCTTGATTTTCCTAGCCCGTGTACACATCCACACTATCTTGTGGCAATGACTTCACAGATTAATGACATGAAGGGAAATACTCTTTCAGCATGTTCTTAGCTTCCCATCTGGTAGTTTAATCAAATGACCTCTAGTCTGTGCATTATTAGAATGACCAAACCTTCCTTATCTACTGACTTCAAACCACTTCTAGCATCTGTCATATTTCTCTT
This sequence comes from Cuculus canorus, assembly GCF_017976375.1. Lineage (NCBI taxonomy): Eukaryota > Metazoa > Chordata > Aves > Cuculiformes > Cuculidae > Cuculus > Cuculus canorus. The sequence continues at coordinate 16,227,195 of NC_071401.1, read as the reverse complement.
TATAAGGCTAAAATGTCTTTGTTTGTCTAATAGTGTCTTTCCCAGCTCCCCTAGACAGCTTGTGGTTTTGCATTCGGATCATGCAAAGCCTGCTTCAATTCTCTTTGCCCAAGGGATCGCAGACAATGGGAGGGTTTGAAACCAGACAAGTTCACGTTTGCATGCAAGTGGCAGACTGCAGGAGAAGTAAGAATTGAGACCAAAAAAGTCCTGGTACAGACTATGGGACGTACTTTGAAATCCATGTTCTGTCACTGACTTGCTGGACAGCCCTGAGCAAACACCCCCTGGGGCACTAGGAACCAATACCCCACCAGGTTCAGTGGGAGAAAAATATTTCCTACTTTGGAGGTATCATACTGCTCTTGTTGTGTGGAAGCTGAGAAGACTCCTCTAAAAGAGGGGCATTGAAAATTTAAAGGCATTACAGATGCGGGCCAGTGGCTACCTATTTTAGCACACTAAATAATTCACGAGCCTGGTGCAGAGGGGTGAAGGCAACCTCAAGGGCTCACCATACCATCCTAATCAACTACTTTTGTGCGGCCTGAAGATGCATGTATTCACTTGCATAAAGACAGATTCTTCCCCCCCCCCCCCCCAATGCTGTTATGAAAATAAGTTGATTTAGAGCCATTCTGTAGTTTTAGATGCAGGATTTTGATGACAGCTTGTGCTTATCTTTCAAATCAGGGGCTAAAACAGGGCTTTGCCCTTGAGGCTGCTGTAGTCAGTAAAAGGCTTTTTATTAACTCTCCTATGTTCTATATCAGGCCTTAAGAGTTAAAAAGTGAAGGGAGTGGAGTTAGTTGCTATGAAGAGCTTTGATAACACCTCCTATAGTAACTCCTGGAATGCCTTAATCACAGGAAAAGAGAAGGAGAGAGCACGGTGTCTCTCAAAAGCATACATCTCTCCTATTTTTCAAAATTTCTTCTTGAGACTAGGGCTCTGGGAATGCACTGCTTGGAGTGAAAGGATTAAAAAAAACCCTCTTGATTCTGAGAAAATGGCTTTGTTGTGCTTACTTTTATGGATTTTTTTACCAGGTTCAATCCAGGCTTCCCAAGAGTAAGGTCCTGCACCTAGTTCAGGGCAACCCTCGGTATCAATATAAACTGAGGAATAAAGAGATTGAGAGCCACCTTGTGGAGAAGGACTTGGAGGTACTGGTGGATGAGAAGCTGGACATGAGCTGGCAATTTACACTCACAGCCTGGAAGGCCAAATGTATCCTGGGCTGCATCAAAAGCAGCATGGCCAGCAGAGCGAGGGAGGCGATCCTGCCCTTACGCTCCACTCTATTGAGACCCACCTCAGAGTACTGCATCCAGCTCTGGAGCCCCCAAGATAAGAAGAACATTAATCTGTTGGAGTGGGTCCAGAGGAGGGTCACAAAAAAACCCAGTAATTTTGCTGTTGCTTTTGGCTACACTTCATACTAAAGGTACAGTTTTAATGGATAAATAAGTTACCAAGAAGAGATTAGACAACACAGATTTAATAAGTGCGGTTTAAGAGGTGGCTAAAGGTGCATCAGGAGAAGGGATTTTAAAATGCTGCTATGGAGTTCAAGGTTAAAGGCAATTAGGTATTTATACCAGCCTGTGACCAGGCTCCAGTGATTGTCCCCCAGCTCTAGATAGTCATAGAATAATAAAATGCTTTGGGTTGGAAGCAACCTTTACAGGATATCTAAGCCTACCACATTGCAGGAGCAGGGACATCTTCCACTAGATGAGGTCCTGCAGAGCCCTATCCAACCTGACCTTGAATGTTTCCACAGATGTGGCCTCCACTGACTTCCTGGGCAACCTGTGCCAATGTTTCACCACTCTTATTGTAAAAAATTTCTTCCTTATATCCAGTTTAAATTTAACATCCCTCAGTTCAAAAACATTACTCTTTGTCCTGTCACAACAGGACTTGCTAAAAAGTCTGTCCCCCTCTTTCTTACAGGAATATCAATGCATCTAAATTATCGACCTATCTGATATTGTCTCCTTTTATATTTAGCAAAGAGAGGAAATGCCACCAGGAGGTGATCCAGATCTGTTTATTGACCAAAATTTTTTAACAATAGTTAAATAAATTAGTTTAAGTCAGGTGGGGAGGCTCACCCCCACCTCTGCTTCTTACCTTGACGAGACTCTATGGCTTTTGTCTATTCTTCAGGCTGGAGAAATGCTTCAGGGCACTCAACAGCTTTGTAGAGCTGGGTTCTGTGTATCCTCATGCTTCCAATGCCCCCTCTGACTGGAGTATTTCCCTAATCCACAAGAGTATTAAAAGGCAAAAAGCAGATTCCAACAGTGAGAGCCGTGTATGGTGATCTGGTGAGCTAGGCAAATCTACTTAATTATTATACTGAAACAACTACAGTTTAGCTCTTATATATTTTTACTGTACTGTATCACAAAGAATGACCTGTTTTCTCCCACATCCTTGATTTTCCTCTCCTCATCGGCCTCTGCACCCAGATCTTGCCACTCCTTTGAGCACCCCTGCCCTGCACAAAGGACAGAGCTGCCCAAGCAGCTTGTGTGGGTAGAATAGTCTCCTCAAGAGGCTGCAGCTTCTCCATGCAGAGCAGCCCCAGTTTTCTGCTGCTGGTGGGCTTGTGGCACAGAGCCTTTCCGTTCCCTTTTGGTGTCTCACGGGTTCATTAAGAAAGGGCTCTGTCACCAAAGCAGTGAGCATAAAGGCTGCTGGCCACAGCCCAGGCAAGCCTCTAAATCTCCTTTCCACAGAGATTAATGGGAACCAAAAAGGGAGACCCTGCACAGACTGTCAATGACGAATTTTGCTAAGCCCAGGCTGGATGGGGGCCCAGTCAACCTTCCCACGCACAGCAGCAAGGTACCCTTGGCTAGCTCTGTTGGACAAGCACCACCTTCCTCAGAAATGTTACACTTTTTAACCTCTGCCCACCTGTGTGGTGCAGTCCTTGGGGATAACCCCAACTCCAAACGCTTCTCCAGCGCCTAGCAGTGTTTTGGGGTAAGTTGCTCACATTAAGAGTGCAGGTTTCCAGTTCTCCTGGGGCTGGGTGAATGTTGGTGCCTCAGTCTGGTGTCATCATGACTAGTTGATGCAAAATGGATTTAAGGTACTTTATATCTTGATATCTCTGCACAGGTGTTGTAGGGCAGTGCTTGCTCCAGGCTCAGTGTTTGGCTTGAGCACGTTATCTTCTATCATCTCTCCTGCAACTCATGTCGATTCATTTTTGGGTGGCCTTCCAGTAATATTTGTGCTTCATGCATCCATCAATGGCTCTGTAACAAAGCACAAAGACCCTCACCCCGCGTTCAGGGGAAGCTCTCTCTTTTTTGTTTAATTTTTCACATGGAGTCATAAGAATTTGATCACTTTCTAGACTGCTGAGATTGTTAAAATTGGCATTTTAAATCCTTGTGATTCCAAGGTACTTGAAACCCAGGGGTGAGAACACCTAGACACCATTGAAGCTTCCAGAGGATCTAAGGTCTCAGTGTAACTCTTTGCCTTTCAAGTAGACAAGTATTTAACACAACTTGAAATGTTTAGGACTTCTAGGTCACTCAGTTTTGTCTGCTGTTTGCATACCTAGAAATATATTTTTCATCTCTACTTTGTAATAGTTCTCAGTCTACCCTTTGATAATTTATGGCCACATGGTGAAATACAGTATGTAGACCATAAAATACCAGCTTCTACTCGGTACAGAGTCCCAGCATTTGGGAACCTTCTCCTTGCGTTCAGATGCAAGCTCTCTTGGGTGAGCCACCACATCACATGTGAGATGAAGTAGTTGGGAACCAACACTTGAAGCCCAACAGCTGCACAGCTCCTGTTGTGTCTATACACACAACCTGGTGCTTGAACTGCTGCGCTGAGTGTATGAGCCCTAAAGGTAAGAATCAATCCTTATTGCTACAAACTGGTAAACATCTGATTCCACACAAAGTGTAAATTTTAAGTCAGGTACTGGGTCTGAATAACCCTGCTGGTCCTACCAGTATTTGCCTTTAATAGGAAATAAATCTCGTCACATCGACCTTGCAATAAATCTGACACTGTTCCCCCTCCCATTCCATCTTATGGGAATATTTAAAGCCAGAGAGACAGCCACTGAAACTGCTATTATCTTTGCCCACCAGTTCCCAGCTGTCTATTGTTACTGCTAATCTGAGTTAATCAGCACTAGCCCATCCTTTCAGATGGGACTTGTACCCCTGTGCATGGCTCCTCTGCCCCACGATGCTATCATCTCCTGCCAGATGGACAGTTAAACACAAAGACAGCTTCAGCATCTCCAGGGGCTGGAATGTAGTGATGCCTTGCCACATTCATGCTGGGGAGCTATTTTTTCAGCTCTGTGCGTTGAAAACAACAATTACCATATAAACAAATAAGCTGGATTAGTTAAAGACAGCACATGCATCAAGCCTGAGGTAGTCAGGCAAGAAGGAACAAGAGTAGGCTAAACCACCCAGGCCAGGAGGATGTCATGGGGCAAATGATATATCTCTACCTAAGCCTGTAAGTCATAAGACAAAACAGGAGAAGGAAAATTTGGGTTTGAGAGAGATGAAAGGGCGGCATGGGGAGTGAGAGGTTGAAATGGTTTCTATGATAAGTGATAGTGTTACAGGTAGATGGCAAGTCAATGGCAGCATTAAAGGTGGTTTCTGTCTGGATTTTTGGAAGTCAGCAGCAGGCTTAGCCCAACCCCAGTCCATGGCAAAACAGTAGGGAGCTGTTGTCACTTCCTATGAGTAAGCCTTGAGTAAGCCATGCAAAAGCTTTGCCTGAATGCAGTTATCTTTTGCAGAGAGTATTGACTGGTGAGAAATGTTCCCAGAGGTGCCCACTGTGAAGCACTGAAGGCTGTCACCTCCTGCCAAAGCACACAGTAGTGGCCTCTCGATGACGCCACAGCAAACCAGAGCTGGAGGCAGATGGTCTCACTCCAGGCAGCAGCAGTCTCAAACTGTCTTCAGGACAAGTGCTACAGTTACTCCTTCATTTATCACAGTTTCCGAGAATGTGAGAGTTTGTGTAGAACTAAACCACCTCTTTTAAAAATGCATCTAGTCTTTCATAAATGACTTATAGTGTAGGACAGCACCTTCCTCCTAAAGAAAACCTATTCCACCTAAAAGTTTAGTGACTACTTCAAAGCAGTCATCAATGTCTCTCAAGTCCACCAAGAATGCCAGTCCCGGTGGGCTACTCGTCTTGCGTGAAGAGACACATCTAAGGCCAGGGGCTCTGAGCAATCCGATTTAGTTGAAGATATCCCTGCTTATGGCAGGGGCATTGGACTAGATTACCTTTAACGGTCCCTCCCAAACCAAACCATTCTGTGATCCTATGACTCACTTTTTAGAGGGCTGCCTTTTCTCTAGTGACTTTGGAGGAGGCTCCAGTTTCTATTGCTGAGAAGTACACTGAACATTCTAATGGGTGAACGTCAAAGTTTATGAACCTCAGCTCAGGTATATAAATCCTCATTTGCATTTACATGGCTTAATCGTCCCACAATTGAGTTTTGTCCAGGGAGCTGATGGACCCTGCAGTGTCTGTGAACGTGTTAATACTTGGGATGTCAACACTTGGTACCAAATGTGTCACCTCATAATCCTTACCCCACCCCTGGATAATTTTGATGGCTCTACTCTGCTCATCAGGATTCTCATATGCTCCAAGTGGATCTGTTCCCACAGTCTCATCTCCTCTGCAATGACAGCACTGACCCTGTGCAACCTTCTGTGTCATCTCTCTGCTCGCACATCCTAGAATCACATCTCTGCCAACAGTGTCACATTGGGAACTATTCCAGCTGCTTCTCCACTCCAGTCACCAAATCCCTCTCTAGACACTGCTCCACAGTCCTCTAACTCTACTTACTTATAATTCTTCTAGTTTGTGTGTCATGTTACCAGTCCCTGAAGATCTTGTTGTCTACACCCTCCATGTGATCTGTTAACAAAAAGCTTTTTCTTCCCTCTGGCTCCTATCCAAAATAGAAACATACCCAAAATAACACAACTGCTGAGACAAGCAGCAGAAAACCAAAAGGATGGCTTAAGTACTCCTTGGAAGTGATTGACAGTTGCTGTTTTGGAGTGCAAAAAAAAGTCATTTATTTTGTTTTTAAAAGCCTAAATACATAAAACTGAAACTACTGCACACGCTTTGCAGATGATCACTACTTTCTTCTACATCTTTTGTTATACAGAGCTCCCAAGACAAGTCTGCATATTACTGTCAACACAGCAAGGAGGTGCTTTACATGTGGTCTGAGAAAATTCTTCTCAGAAACTGTATTAAATTGTAGTGGCAGACCGTTTCATGCTTTGTATTCTTCTGTCACATCAAGGAAGAGCAAGAAGCTGCCAAAACAAATAATTCTTCGTTTTCTCTGGAAATACTCTTTTGATCATGCCAAAATATAAGTAAAATTTTCCCCAATCTTCAGCTGGGTTTGAATGGTACAAACACCTTCTTTACACTGACTTGGCCATAACCCCTTATAATAGTTAAAGATATTATTCCCTGCAGACAAAAAGCAATATGTTGAATTTCCTATTTGCTTAGACAGAGAAGTCAAGTATCCCAGACAAAAGCTGGGACTCCTCAAGGATGATGTTCCCAACACTCCTCTGATGTTCCCTGAATATATTTTTTTTTTAATACTATGAAGCAATATGCTCAAATGAAGTTCCTGCAGCCAAAACACTTGGGAATCAAGATGAATATTTATTTCTAAGTAAAACCAAGTTGAATTCCTTCCCTAACCCTCCCTTGCATGCCCACAGCTCACATCCCTTACAAAATACAAACACATTTCAGTGGTACAATGAATATCAGGACCAAGAACGAACAAATGTTTTAGTATCTATACCACAACTTCCACCACCACGTTAACACCTATGGCAACACACCACACATCAAAAGCACATGGGAAAGCTGAGGAGAATATCTTCTACCCTTTTGAGTGTGCTTAATTCCCAGGAGGCTTTAGGAATATCAGGAAAGACCATGGAAAGAGAAATTTTAAGTGCAACTGGACCTTTTCCTGTCAAGGGTATTGTGATGTCCAGAAAGATATATAATTATGCTATTTTGAAGAACACAAGCACAAAGATCTACTAACAGCCAAGCAAGGTATGTCTGAGTTCACAGCCCTGTTCTATATACCTTTGGCGAGGCAGAAATTTGGCATGAGGTCCATCCCTTTTAGAAGGTCACCATCCTCAAGTGAGCGACTTTGCTCCATGTATGCCCTCGCAAGCTCTGGGTGTGCTCATTCTCTTGAGACACCAGCAGTGTTTTCCCAAGTGTGGACTATGTGCTAATGAGACAGTCTGTGGAAAATTGAGAACCTCCTTGGTTGTATGAATCATGACACAAGGTGGAGATACTGAGTCCCAAGCCACACACTTTGAAGGGGTATCCATACCAAAGCAATGAATTCCTTAAGGCATGGAGGAAAAAAAAAAGAGGCAAAACTGAGTAGGAGCGACGGACTGTGGTTTGTAGTTCTCAGGAGATCAGGCTATAGGAGTACAAGGGTCTCTCTGGCCTTGAAGGCTATTGCAGCATGAGTTGACCTCCTCATAATTTCTTTTGTGACGATTTAACAAACCAAAGGAGACATGCCAGTTTCTCCTGAAATAACCATTCCCATTAAAGACACAGCTATGGATGCAATTTGATTGCTAATAAAATTGCTTTTTAGCAGGGTGAATTTCCTTTTTCTCTCTCCCTGGGAATAACCTATACCAACATCGAATCTCCTTTGTATTGCTTTAAAGGACACATTGTGCTGTTCATGATCTGATAAAAGGGCACATCTACGAGCACAAGCCTTAAGGAGAATTAGAGGCTGAGAACGTCCATATAAAATGGCCAACATAGGCCTGAGACTTTCCAGACATGACTATGAGGAGCATATGGTGTTTCACTCAGTGAAACACCTTGTCTTGTCTCTTGGGCAATGGAAGAGCATGCATTTCCTGTTTTACAGGTAAATCTGATATCATCATGAAGAAGTGAACTTCTCAGAGCTCACAGAAAACAGAAGTACTAAAGAGAACCAGAAAAAAACCACATGTATGGGGGAAGGAGGCAACAACAAGAAGTTTAAGATTACTAAAAGGCCCTGAAAGGGGGAGTATCTGAGCCAGTAGACATAGTCATTTCCTCTAGTTCAGGAAGAAGTCATCACTGGGGCAAGGAAAGGAAGGTGCAGAGAAAATAGCAGCCAGTCAGCAGCCTGCTGTAGAAGGGTGCACCCTGCAATGTACAAGTAATGGGAGTTTTTAAGACACCCCACTCTACTTTTGGCAGCAACTAAGTCCCTAACAACTTGAATGTTTACATGGACCCATCAGAACTTACCAGTTCCAGTATCATAGTATCACAGTATAGTTTGGGTTGGAAGGGACCTTAAAGATCATCTAGTTCCAACCCCCTGCCATGGGCAGGGACATCCCACTAGATCAGGCTGGCCAAGGCCCCATCCAACCTGGCCTTGAACACCTCCAGGGACAAGCACAGTGAGACAGCAGTACAACCACAAAACACGTATGAAAAGAGACAGTACACTCTGTCTTAGGGGAGTAGACCCTCATACAGCACATGCAGAATAGTCAGAACTTAAGAGTATTTAACCAGGCTTTTAGGGATCTAGTGGAGAAATTTCCTTGGAATATCAGTTTTGAAGTCTCAATCTCACCTCTCCACTGTAATGAGACTAGCTCATTGACATTAATGGCCATTTAGGTCACCAGCATGGTTTGACACAAGGTTCTACAGAGTTAAATGCAAAAATATCTGACAGCTTTAGCAAAAGAATTGTATCCTGTAACTATAATTGTTACTGCAACTGTCCTGGGCATCAGAAAGCAGCAAATACATGTCCTTGCAGGTCAGTGAACTTCTGTTGCCAACATAATGGAAATCTGTAGTCCACAGCCAGGAAAATCTAAGTGAAGGTCAAATATGGTAGTTTTGAGGGACGTAAGGACTCTGGAATCCTAATGTGACAAGGTCTGTAATGCAGTTTCCTTTCATCCTCTCACCTCATTCAGCAAAGCCATCGGCATCACTGGGCCAGGAAAAGCAAAACAGTGTCTGATCACCGGCTGGCTGAAGCACATCACCTTCAGTGGCTCATATTGCCCTTCCCCCCAATCAGGTGAGGTTTCTGTCCACACACTGAGTAGCCACCATCTAAAGAGGAGGCTCTGGGTGGGTGGTGGATGCAGGTGGAGCCCCATGGTCATCTGTTCATGCGCTGCAGGATGGTCACACAGCCATGATAACTGGTACAGCGCTGCATCGGCGGCTGCTGCTCCACGATTCCTGTTACTGGGTCAAAAGTGAAAGCTTTGTCCGTGCCTTCTCCATTCTCATCTCGGCCACCCAGGATATAAATCTTCCCTTCACACACCGTCAGGCCACAACTCTCCTGGAAAGCAGAAGGAAAGCCCAAGAACTGAGGAGCAAGAATTCAGCTTTAGGCAATGGGGCTGAGCGGGGAGTTGAGTCATTGCAATGGGCTCAACTCTCACTTGCCCAGTGGAACAGAGGGAAAGTAGGTAGGACAAGTGATGTCTGGCTCCTGGGGTGCTGCGATCTTACTGCTCAAATAAGAGTGTAGGCACTTGAAATACTTCAAGATGGTGATGGGACTGTTGCTGTTTCTGGCAGTCCCCCAGACACAGTGCAGACTCACAAGCACACCAAGAGCCCAGAGAGTCAGCGAGCACTGTGAGAAACACTCACAATTCGAACAGGTAAACAGAGACACGCATCTTGTGAAGCAGCATTATTTATTTATTTATTCGTGACTGCAATCACGGGAGCACTCCCTCCTGGCAAGAAGAAGAGTGCTCACCTTTGTTGAAAAATACATAGCTTTTTTATACTATTTCTTTCAAGGCAAGACCACCCTCTCCTCAAATTTACAACCTATCCCAAAGCTGTTACTGGGCTAACTTTTCCATTTTAGGTATCTTTCACCCAGTCTGTTGTTTAAGTACTTACATATCATAGCATATATTTTACTGCACCAGAAGGTGATATTTCTTTATATTATCTTATCAATTTCTTTCTCTGAACTGTCTGCTCAGCTATTTCTTAGTGATAAACAGCTTATGAAATCACGTTTTGCAAGAGGGTTGTAAGTTCAGTTCAGCAAGGCCCTCCCCACCTTGATGCTAAAAGTTCCATTTTGTAAAAACACAAGTAGCCTAACTCTCACAGCACTCTCCTGTGAAAGCCACTTATAAGGGTGCACTGACATAGATATTTGAATTCAGATCACGGCAAGCTGTGTCCCATCATCCCTCTTCACTGTGCCATGGCACATATTGCAGCATGGCTTCGAAGGGCAAAACTGTGATGACACTAAACCAAGATACCATCGGTTTGTGTTCAGTTCAGAGACCAGACTAGAGTCAGTATAACCCTCACTGTGAAACACCTAGTGTGGAGAACAGGGCCTCCACACCAATACGGTTTCACCCTACAGATCCACTCCCTTGGCACTAATAACTAGTGTAGACCCAGCCTTAGCAAGAGACCTCAGGCTGTGATGTGAGAGAGAGATCCTCCAATCAGTATGGACACTGGTGGCAGGTACATATGTTTGAGTTGCTCTGCAGAGCTTGTGTTCACATGCTCGAAGCCAAGCTCACAATGCATTTTCCTCGCTTTCAATCTCAGCAAAGCACAGATGGCTGCTATTCTAAAGACAGAGAGAAGGCTCGGGGCTTCTTTCCTAAACCTTGTCCTTACCAGAGGCCCAGGGAGGGTGGCCACTTCTTGCCAGCTATCTTTTCTTGGATTGTAGCTGAAGATTTTACTGAGGAGTCCACCTACAACGTAAATGATATTGTCCAGGCAGACGGCACTGATGCATCTCTGGTAAAAAGGAGTGGGAGACAAGAGCGTCCACTTGTTGTTCTCTGGATCATAACACTGGACCTGGGAGGAAAAATATAGCTATGGGAACATGGATTTGCCAGACCTCCCTACTTGAACGGAGCTGCTATTCACTAAAAATAAAAGTGTACGGGGAGAGAAACACTAAAGGGAGCTTCAACATCCACAGACCAGTGCAATGAGCAAAGGGATGATGTGTTCTAGCATTCCCTCATGCATTCAAGTCTCTCAGACAAGCTACAAGTCCCCAGGGTGGCTATGGCTATCCTTGACTCAGCAAATGACTAAGTGCTCAGAGTAGTTGAGAAGCATTGACTGCTCTTCTTGCAGCTCTGGAGACCATAAGCATTATGTCTCGCTGGCAGAGGTCTCCTCCAGGCAGTTACTACTGTTGCTGCTTATCTGAAGTGAATAACCACAGCGTCAGAGGATTGTTCCTGTGGTGCCTCAGGACTCAGCAGGCTTCAGAGCAGAACAGGCTCTACTGAAAGTATGTCTAATATATTGTAAACTCTTGATATCTTCTTCTTCTTCCCTCTCTGATACCTAAGTCTCGCTGGCTTACATTTAAATGCATGACTTACCATCTCATTATAAGGGACTCTCCATTAGCCTTCAAAGAAAAAGGGTCCTTGTAGTTTAAGGACAACCCCATTTCCCCTCCAGGTTCCCTGGCAAACCTTTGTTTTTAGGTTTCTGTCCATTCTTGATGTCCTAGCAATACCTTGTCAGTGTTAGCGGTGTCATCCACAGCACCACCCATCACATAGAGCTTGTTCAGGCAGGACACCACAGCTGCTGAGCTCACAGCTTGAGGCAGTGGAGCCAAGGTTGACCAGCTGTTGGAGAAGGTGTCATAGCACTCCACACTAGAGAGGCGGTAAAAACCATCAAAGCCTCCTACGGCATAGATCTGTCAAATAACAAGCATAGCAAGGCAATTAGAAACTCCTGAATCCACCTAATGGGCTGTGCAGTCACAGCGTACAGGAGGGGAGGCTGGGACTTGGCCAAAAAGACAGACATCAAGTCACAGCAAAACCCTGGGGTTGGACTAGATGACCTTTAAAAAGTGCCTTGTAAGCCAAACCATTCTATGAGTCTATGAAACACCCCACACTGTGTAGATTTCACCCAAATACTTAACACAGCTGCCTGCAGAAGTTTTGCACCATCCCATGATACATATAATTGTTATAACTTCCTTTGTGTCTACTTCAGATGACAATACACCCAACAGAAACAATGATGTCCTGGTTATGTCCTAGTTGTTCTCCCATCAAAACCATCTCTAAATGACCGAGAAGGGAAAAACACACATTGTAATGGGCAGCAGAAGTAGGGGACAGAGCTCCACATGGCTTCTTCCAAAATTCAGGCCCTTGCTTACCTTGCCCTGAAGTGTTGCCATTTTGTGCCTCCATCGGCCTTTCTGCAGACAAGCAACCTTGATCCAGACATTCAGCTGGGAGCTCAGCATCCAAACATCATTGCTGCTGATGTGTCCTCCTGAAAAACAGAGGATGGAGGATGGTGCCATCCCAAGGACAGCTCCAACATCTCACTACACCACAATAGTGCATAGTTCCTCCATGCAATAGAAGAACTTAGGCCAGAATACATTTACTGGGTTATAACCATGTAAACTCAGCTTCCTACGGTAGATACCATACGGACTTTGAGGCATTTGTAATAGTGCTCCATGTCTTACGTAGAACTCATCTGACAGGCACTATATTTTAAGTGAGGGACAGGCAGGAGACTCTGATGCTTTAGGAAACTGTCTGACAACATGCTCCCAAACCAGCTCAATTCCACAGCTGAACACTTTTGACAGATGCCCAAAAAAAGAAACAGTTTTTTTAATACTGCCATCCTCCTCTTCAAGGGTGACATTGTTCCTTGGGCCAGCAAAATCCAAATCACCCAAGGATAAACTTCACCAAGAAGTGAAGTTTGCTCCGAAGCTGGGCTACATGTGAATGAGTCCTAGTGAATAGACCTAAAGAGTGATCATCAAAGCAGAGGTCATGCTGTTCTTGGCAAACAGAAAGGGACTATCTGGTCCAGGGTATCTCACCTGATATGTACACATCGTTCTTCAGCGTGCAGGTAGCAAACTCTGACTTGGTGTAGCCAGGCATGCTGGAGAGGGCTGTCCACTGCCTGCTTTTCGGGTGGTAGAGGTCTGTAAAGGGCAGCTTCAGAAGGCCTTTCTTATCACAGCCTCCAATGATGATGATGACTTCTGCCAGCTCCATGAACCTAGACCATGAAAGTCATGGGTAAGTCCTTGGGCCAGACTATTCCTTTCCATTGCCCCTCCCCATCCTACATCTAGGACATTGACAGCACAGTCCAATGGATAAAGCAGGATCCATTCCCACCTCATCTACTGATTTTTTAATCAAATAATTTCACCCTTGCACCTTCCCTTTTATCTGCACATTCATATCAAAGGTACCTCCCAGACTGGGTGGGAAGGGGTCCAAACTGCACAGGGAAAGAAGATGGGAATGACCTTTAAAAGCCGTTCATGAGATTACTTGCTACCACTCACCCTCCCCCTTCCAGCACAATTAAACCTAATCCTTAAGGCACAGCCATGAGCATGGAAAGCCTTTCCTGGCAGACCGCCTGCAGCAAGCTCTCTGTCTGGAGAAGGACGTGTTTCCAGGAAAACTCTCTCTCTCCAGCCCTAACAGCAGCGAGCAGACAAGACAGACGGCAGGGGAAGGAAAATCCTGCCAAGTAGTAGGTGGCAAAAGAGGAAAGGCTGTGCAGGAGGGGAGGGGAGAGGAAGGAGGAGAGTGAAAGAGGATTTGAAAGACTTTGTCCAATCCCCAGCTCTGCCATGGTTCGTGCAGTCTGACACAATGCACTTAAGACCAAAGCTGTAAAAGGAGGGAAGTAAAATGTGGATGCTTCAGGGTGGGATTTACCCCCAGAGAATTTTAGCTGCCTGCATCCTCGAGGAGCTCAAAACAGAATCTGTTTATCAAGCAGTTCTGTATATAATGGACCATTGTGGTATTCAGCACAGAGAATATGTGTCAAATCATTTCTTCTACCTGACAAAAACACAGTGTAAGTGTCAGGCTGGGACTTCAGAGATGCACTAGGGCAACCTCTGTCTTTCTGTCCAGGATGTTGTTCTGGGCAGCCAGAAAACCTGTGCCCCTTGGGCCAAAGATCAGGAGAGCACAAAAACCTGGCCATGCAGTCCTGTGGTCCTGAGTGTCCTCTGGAAAAGGTCACAGAGTCTTGCAAATGACTCAATTTGATATGGCAACCCACCCCAGAGCAGAGGCATCCGTCAACACTCTTACCAAGCACACCCTAAGGGACCTGTGGGGCCCTGAAGAAACAGAGACTTAAAACATGGCAGGTAAAATCCCAACTTCACAGTCACAAAAAGGTGCAGATTTCTGCACACACCCAGACCTAGAAATCACTTTTTCTTCGCTTCCTCTACCTTACACTAGTAGCTGCCTGGGCCAGCATCTTCCTCTTTTTGCTGTTTATCAATAAATCAATGGAAAATAAAAAAGAAGGGGAAAAAAAAAAGCGTGGGGATACCTAGGTAGCCACCTGGACATTAACAGCTTTTTTTTTTTTCCTGGACGTTAGTTTCTGACCCTGCAGTGATGCCTTTGATTTAGGCACCACACTGATGGCAAAGGCTGAGATGGGTCCAACACTGCCTGCTAACAGACAGCTCAGAAAAGGTAAGAAAGAGACCAATAGAGGTGAAATGAGAGCATATTAGAGGCAGAGCTGGGAATGGAAAACAGGTATCAACCTGGTGGTAAAACCAGACAGAAACAAAGAGTTACAAACACTTCTTCCTGCCCACAGTCTGGACACATATGTGGAAAGCATTACCGCACACCCAGAGCACTTCTTTCCAACAGAAAAAAGAAAAGTATCACATGCATTAGTATAAATTTCACAGGAATCCTTTAAGTCAGGCTAACATCTCCAACGTCTTTATTTTGGAAACAGGGAGGCACAAAGAGAAGCAAGGAGGGGAGGGAAGAAGAACAACCAAAACCAACCAAAGAACTCCCCTCAAACTTTAAGATCCATCAACTTAGGCCATGGAGGTCTAGATGCTGTGTTTTACCTTCTGGGCCTTGATCGCAAAGAGCTGATTTCGTTCCCGAGGATATAGTACTTGCGAGCTTCATGCAGCAGAGGAACACACTCCTTTGAGTCCTGGATGAGTCCATCTGTTTCCACCTTCTCCAGGAAGTAGGTAGGGTCAAGCAGAGGCAGGCGCACGTGCTCAAGAAGGTCCTTCAAGGCTCCCTTCCTAGCAGGTATGTCATGCCGTACCCAGCGCATGACAGCTTCAAAGACCACTTCCTCTTTGGGGACATCCAGCTGCTCATCAGACAGATATTCAACCAGCTCCTTCACACCCATTTCCAGGAACTCTTCATGACATGACACCTCCACAAAACACTCCAGCATGAACCTCTTGCTCTTTTCTGTCAAGGATGCAATGGAGAATGAATCGGCAAACTTCATGATGCCCAAACAATTGCATGGGTGAAGCTGGCCTTCAAGGAAGGTGATACAAGCATCTCTGAGCTTGGAGATCTGCAGCAAGTCAGACAGTTCCAAGATTCCTTCAACGTTGTCCTCCTGAATAATGATGTTCCCCCCATACATATAATCAAGAAGGAGAGACATAGTGGAAGCAGATATCTTTTGAATATTAATGATATCCTGGTGGCTTTCCTTGAGATTACCACCAAACATGGCCTGAAAATACTTGCTGTTGGCTGACAAAGTGGCACGATGACAGGGGAATTCTTGTCCATCAATTAATAGCACCACATCTGTAAAGATACCACTCTGCCGGTAGGTGTTCAGTGTCTGGAGGATTTGCTCAGCATGGCAGGACCCACTACAGAGCTTCATGTGCAGCTTTTCTTTGCTTGGGTCCCTTGTCACATTCTCCAGGCTGCTTGTCCTGAAACTGGATTCTTCTTTCATCATTCTATGCATCCTGGCTGGGAAGCAGTGAAGGAGACAAGAGGACAATACAGTATTGAGAGGGGTGTCTGAAAAGCAAAGGACCACCGTAGCACTGAAATGGTGACAAGAATTTACTATCTCTGACAATGGTGAGTGAATCAAAGACCCCAAACCCTCAACTACTACCTCAACTGTCTTAGACACACTAAAAGGTTGGCATTGCCCCATTTCCTCCACTTCTTCCTAAGCACCAGCCCTGACCCATCACTGTTGCATGGACACAGACACTGGGGTGGGGGGTGGGGGGGGAAGTGAGGAGAGGACTGAACCTGCATCTCCCTCCCTGCACATGTCCAGCTGCCCTCATCAGCTGGAGGTTAAATAAAAGGGGCACAGCAATGCCACAACCTGTGTTTTAAAGGTATGGCAGAGCGTGAGCACCTCCACTTAAGCCAGGGTGCAAGTGAGGGCTATTAGCAGACCACTCCTAATCACAGCTCCTACCACAGCCACACGGGCTTTAGATCACTTTTCTAAGGCTTTGTAACAGCAAAGCCCATTTGATGGGGACTCAGACTCTGCTTTTAAAGATCCCCTCGGTCAGGCTCTGGACCATCTCACCACAAGCCTCTGCCAGAAGCACAAGTCCCCACTGGGTAACGAGTTATCAGTTACCAGTGGCTTTGTGGCATTCACTATACTCCCCTGCAGGAAGGCAGGCAGCACATCCCTTGAGGAGGATTACCTTGAATTTCTCATGAGTCAAGAATCCCTGTCTTAGCTCTAGTCCTTCATCTCTTTTCCTACAGCTGCATTCTCCTGGACAGCCATCACATCTGACCACAGACCCCGGAGGTGCTCAGATTCTCCCATGCTCCAGAGGACACCTCCTGGCTGCATCTGCACCAGGGTAGCTGTCTATAGGACAATCAAATCTAGTTCCGAGGATTCTCACTCCAAGAAAGTGTCACTGTGTCCTTCGTGCCTTCAGAATCCCAGCAGTAGGGAAACCACCTCTGTCTGTGCCACAGGGCGTTGCAGAGACCTGAAGAGCAGCAAAGTGGCATGACAAGCTCTGAATAAATATCTTGAGAAATCCAGTGAGAGTAGGTGAAGGCTCTGAACTATACAAACACCACTGTCAGGTGCTCAGGGCTGTGTTTGTTAAAAGTGATTTAAAGAAGTTACAACAAAGGCAGGTCTCTAGGGACATCTTTCCAAAGAGCACTGCAGACTTCCACATTTCACTGGCACACGGCTCCAGACAAGAAAGAAAAACACATCTATATCCCCATTTCTCTCCCTGATCCACTCACGTTCCCAAGCAATCAGGGTCACTCACACACAGCTCATTGTCTGGAAGAAACAGCTCATGCTGACCTCCTTACAAAGAGACAACCCCCTCCGTCCTGAGTTAATCCAAATGCCCTTCCCCAGCTCACATCCCTCCTGTCTACCCATGAGACAAACGATGCCAACTTCAAAGAAAGAGTGGGTTTGCCCCATTGTCCTCACCCATGCACACTCCTCTCTGGATCACCCTCTCCATCCAAGTACCACTCAGCATCAAATGCTGCTTTTTTTTTTTTTTTTTTTTTTTTTGCAAGCCTCCCCAGCTGCTAGTGCAAGAAGTCCAACATTACCTGGCCTACAGGTTGTGTTCTCCAGGTGGGACCTAGGGAAGATTCAATTGCCCTCTCGGAGAGCTCCCATCCACGTTGGGGTTCTGCATGGACACTGTATGCTCAGCCCTTCTGCAGCAACGCTTGGGGAAGCACAAAAGCAGCCCCTTTATCCTCACTGCCAGAGAGGTGGGGGAAGAAATCTGCTTTTGTTTCTCCTGAATGACATGCCAGAGAGCTACAGGGCATTAGCCATGCAGCTGTCAGTAATAGCCAGCCAGGGAGGAGCCAGGACCCAGGGAAAACCCATCGCAGCTCAGGGAAAATATATCACATCAAGGCAGCTTAAGGGGGCCAAGCCATCTGGAGAGCAAACTGAGGTCCAGGTGGAATGATTCATTTGATAGAAACTCCGCCTCACTAGAAACCACACTAAAGCCGATAAATAAAATACAGCTCTGTGAGCAAAACGATGCCTGGAGCAGGAATGGACTAGGTTAGGGAGTAGCTGCAGTCCCCCTCATTAACGTGTGATAATTAGGTAATTAGGTCCTTGAGGATGATGAGGACAGAAGGGAAGGTTTGCCCCATGTGGCTTTCTGCATCCTCCTCTCTAACTCAATCCCAGTTGTTCACTGAATTTTTAAATGCAAGGATCAAAGCAGCCTGGGGGAGGAAGCTCCATGAAATAACCCTTGTGCTGAAGATTCTCAAACCCCCTAATGTGACACAGCCAGCCTTCCCCCCCTTGATGGCATCGCTTTGAACTTGTATTATTTCATGCTAAACAGAAGAAAAGTATTAATAATAACTAACACCTGCATGTTGGCATCGCAGTGAAATTGCTTTTCTGCAGGGCACCACTGCTGCGTTTGCTGGCTGGCTACTTTCTGCTCCTCTCCCATTGCTGGGATGCAGGGCACAAGCTGAAATCCTGACTTTTTCATAGGGTCAATTTCACATAGGGTCAATACTCACGTTGAGCTTGAAACCTGGTCAGGAGGCTCCAGCCAAGAAGAGTTTGATTGTCTGAAGAGTCCAGGAGAAGGGGAACCAGCCTTCATGCTGCTGGTGCTGCTCACATCATGGCTAGATCCTTTACAATGAGTTTGAACTTTGAAAGCCTCTAGCCACTGCATCATACTGAGGCTTTAGCAGAGATACGAGATCATTCTTATGGCAAACATTTGGAGGGCATGGTCACATCAGCATCACCTCTCAGATCCCAGGACTATGAATTTACTAATGAATTGAAAGGGCTGGAAGGGTTTCCCAGATACTATGAGAACTATCCCAGCTGCACGACTAAGCTCTTATATAAGGGCAGTTTTAAAGAGGAAGAAAAAGAGTTAAATAGTGCAACATTGCCTGTCCCAAGCCACTCAGGCTTAGAGCCAGAAACCAATCCTTAGCTCTTTTATTTGAACAACAGACAGCCTACATGACTCTCGCGTCTCTCCTTTCAAGCTTTCAATATCTTCCCCCAGGGTACAGCAATAACAGCGCCCTGTTAAAGATTATTCAATGTTATAGATATTAGGAGCTCTACCCCTCCCCCTACGGGCATTTTTATATTTCACACTCAAATAGTATTCTCAGAACCAGTCAAATTCATGTCACAGTACACATTACCCATCATCAACCGGTGAGAAAGCATTGTATTTACTTTAATCCCTTTAAACTATATGTTAAATGCACCCACGCAGAGGCTGGAGAAAACAGCTGTTAACAAAGAACAATCCCACACTGACCCAGATGAGATGCCCTTCTCACCCAAAGCATTCTGTCTGCAGCTGGAAGCAGATCCTAGGGTAAAGAATGGAAAAATAGAGCAAGCACCAAGCAAGCCTTTCATTTAATATAAACATTTAGCAAAGAACTGCTCAGGGACTTCCCAAGCTGTATCTTCCATCCAGGCTCATGAGTTTAATAAGTGCTAATGGACATATGAGCCACTTACTCCTCTTCAAACTTGCTTATGGCTTTTGGTCTTCACAGCACTCTGGGGCAATGACTTTGTATGTTAAAAATAAATGCCCTCCCATTTGTTTGGTTTAAAAATGCTGCCTGATCAATTCTGTGGGCACATCATTGTCCCTGAGTGGCCACAAACACCAAAAAAAATTCCAGAGTTACTATTCAAGACTCAGGTCTGCACAGTTGCCTCCTCTCTGTATGACTGCTTTTCAGCTACTGTCTTGTAAAACCCACATAGGGGAGAACTGTAGAATCACAGAACAGTTGGGATTGGAAGAGACCTTTAAAAGTCATCTACTCCATGCCATGAGCAAGGACATCTTCAACTAGAGTAGGTTGCCCACAGCCCAGTCCAACCTGACCTTGAATATTTCCAGGGATAGGGCATCTACCACCTCTCTGGGCAACCTGTACCAGCGTTTCACCACCCTCATCGTAACACATTTCTTCCTTATATCTAGTTTGAATCCACTGTCTTTTATATTAAAACCATTACCCCCTGTCCTGTTGCCACAGGTCTATTGAAAAGCCTGTCCCCATCTTCTTTATAAACCATCTTTTAAGTACTGAAAGGCCACAATAAGGTCTCCCCAGAGCTCCTCTTCTCCAGGCTGAACAACCCCAACTCTCAGCCTTTCTTCACAGGGGAGGTGTTCCAGCCCTCCAACCACTTTTGTAGCTTCCTCTGGACCCACTCCAACAGGCCCATACTTATCCTGTGCTCAGGGCTCCAAGGCTGGACACAATACTCCAGGCAAGGTCTCTCCAGAGTGGAGTAGAGGTGCAGAATCACCTCTCAGCCTGCTGGCCCTGCTTCTTTTGATGCAGCCCAGGATACGGTTGGCCACCTGGGCTGTGAGCGCACCTTGCCAGCTTATGCTCACTTTCCATCCACCGGTACCCCCAAGTCTTTCCCTTCCTCACACAGCCCATATTTATAGAGGTTGCCCCAACCCAGATGCACAACCTTGCACTTGGCCTTGTTGAACCTCATGAGGTTCACGTGGGCCTACTTACTACTAAAACCTGTCCAGGTCCCTCAAGCATGTCAACCACACCACTCAGCCTGGAGTCATCAAGAGGAGATGTAATACAACTATACCAACCTCAAGAAGGACAGCTCTACACATCTCCCTCTGGTCAGACCTTTAGCTTCCTCATGAAGCAAGAAAAAGCAGGAACACAGGGAGAAAATCAAAGCATCCTCATTATGCAAGCAATCCCAGAACACACGACGTCACAGACTGGCAGGGGAATACCGACAATTTATTTCACAGAGCATCGCAGAGTTTATTTTGGTCTAGGTCTATCTTCATCAAAAAAGTATCATCCTTTAAAAAAAGAAAAGTAAATACTCAGGATGATAATGATAACCATCAGTGCATTACGCATAAAGTTTGGGTCTCATCATTAAAAAAAAGAAAAAAGTGAACTGTGAAAACAACTTTTTGTTGGATTGCTTTCAACATTCTAAGCTTTTAAGCACTTGACCTTTCAATAAAGCCATCTCCAAGGATAAAAACAGAACATGCAGGTGATTATCAACAGATGCTGAGATTTAAACATCTCTCACTTGGCAATGACAATCCACTAGGAATGTTTCTATACAGCACCACATTAAAGAGAGAAGCGACTTTGTTCTCAAAAGCTTTCAAATCCACTGAAATCTTGCAATTCTGCAGAAAAAATATCACACCATTTCACAGACTTGAGAGAGTACCATAAACAAAGACAGTATTTGGGGAAGGGAAGAGAGCATGGACTGGGGTCGTATTCCACCTACATTCTTAAAAACCCAGGGTAGATGCAAAGGAATTAAAGTCTTGATTTGCATCCAATTGTGTGCTTATTAAAGCATCACAATTCATATTTTCATTATCAATAGGGGTAATTCTCTTCGACACAGCTAAGTTGGCCGCTTTTGCCCCCAGTTCTTATACACTAAGTCCAAGACCTTAGGTTTCAAAACATTACTGGAAAATGTATTTAAACATTAATGTTTCAAAACATTACTTAAAAAAAGCTAGAGCAGTTCAGTGCTGCCAAGACAAGAAGAAACTATTCAAGGAAGTTTTTATCATGGCTTATTTCTGGCCTTTCCAAGTCTGCTTTGGGTGTCAAATTTGATGCACGTCAGCATCCCTCAGGTCATTCTCCTGTCTGCAAGGTGCCTTCTCACAGTTGTTTGTGAGCTCTATAACCCAGCTTGGCCAATGCCCAAAGACTCAGCATTAGCTCCCGTTCGTCCAGGAAACAACTTTGATGGTCCCATCATTGCTTTCAAGCCAGTGCACACCAAGCTTCAAAAGAAGCTTGCGCTCCATGGGATTTTTCACATTGCACATTGTGTCAACCAAGGTCCAGCAAGAAAGGGAGCAACCTAATATCAGAAGGCCACAGGGACTGAGCCAAGACCCATTCACAGCTCCAGCAGCCTTCCAGCTGGCTTCAGCTGCCTTGGGAACTGGCTCCATGTGAACAGCAAAGTGATCCAAAACTAGGCTCTTCTCCATGAGGCCTTGAAGGTCAAGAGCAGAGAGCTGAAACTATCCTTGGGCTGACTGAGAGCCACTTCAAGGAGGGGATAAATGCAACAGTCATCTACTTTGTTTCTGGGTTTGCTTTTTTTTTTTTTTTTTAACCACTAGTCTAGGATTTTGGTTTAAAGCATTGGAAACATTGCATTGGAAACAGGCTGATGAGAGCTCTTGCCTTCATAAGCCTGTCAGCATCTGCTGCAAGGCTGTCACTTCTTTGGAGGACAGGAACACACAGCTTTAAAGATCCTGCTTTTAAAGCAAGGAGAAAAGGTCTCCTTGCAGGAATAAATTACATTCTGGGGCTGCTCCACCTTCCCAACCATTTACAACTCCTTCATCCATGGGCATCTTCCTTGGCCCAGAGAAGAGGAACGCTCACGCTATACCACTACCTCCTCTTCCTATATGGGTGCAAGGATAAAGAAGCAAAGGAGAAACTGCAAATGCCACTTGCAGCAGCAGGCACTTTAGCCAGATCTGAGTGGTGATGGTACCTATGGCATTGCTTTTTGCAAGCCACCTGAGCTCCTGAAAGAGCCCAATTCAGGGAGAAAATAGAAAGAAATAAAAAGGGGGAAAAAAATATCAAAAATCAAAACATTGGTGCCAACAGAGGCCAATCCACAGCCAACACTCAGAATTTGCCTTCAAGACTGCAGAAAGACATTTTGAGACGGCCATTCCCCTCAAAGTCTCCAGGCTTTGGGGAAGGAGGACAGGACAGGGAGAAGGTGCCCAAGTGACTGAGCCAGTGCAGTCTTTCCCTGGCTTTGAACGCCAGCCGGGAAGAGCAGTGCTACCTCCTCTCACAGGAAAGCTTCTCTCCTCCAAACAGCCTCCTGTTGCATTAGAGCTAAAACTTCATTGCCCAGGAAAGGGGGAAAGGGGAAAGAAATAAAAAAACACCCAAAACATAACAAAACTAACACTTCACAAGAACATCACAACATACGGAGTTCAGCTACACAGTCGCTGCACCAAGGGAAGGAGGGGAGGAGGGCAAGGGGAAGAACGGGGAGACACATCCAATGTGGTTTTCCCAGAACCCTGCAAGGGGACTCAGGCTGTCACATCAAGATTCAAATAACTCCAGTCATAAGGACACGGATTTAATGAACACAGTATTTCCACTCATGCCCTGGAAAAATTACACTCGGGGGGGGGAAAAAAAAAAAAAAAAGAACAAAAAAATCAGGTTTTCTACATATTTACAAAAATAGGCCCCCCAACCTCACAACCAGGGAGGTGAAGTAGCCAGTAATGGGGTGTGGGAAGGGGTCTCTGCCCAGCCAGCAGTTCCTTAAAGGTTCCCATCCCGCAGCAAGCAGGAGAGCACGGCTCTCACTGCTGGAGCGAACACAAGGGCAGCCACGTGCCAGAGCTGGACTGGAGCCTCAGTTCATCCGCAGCTTGGTGTCCCGATGATCCGTGGGGGTGACCATCTCATTGGCATAGCCATTCTCGGAGCAAAGAGACAACTCATCCGTGGTCTCAACGCCATTGTTGATCTCTGGGAAGGGTAGAGAAGGAGGTTGAACATTATCACAAGGGTGCAGATCCCAGGAGACCCCTGTGAATGCAGAAACTAAGGCACTGAGCAGCCATGCAATTCAACCACACTGGATCCACCTGATCCTACAGAGATTTCACCCTGGCTTTAGTAACACTGCACCCATTTAAAACCAGTTTTGAACAGGATCTGCCTCCAAATAAGAGCTCATCTCTAAATTTCAGACCTTGGGAACCCTCAGAGGCAAAGCTGGACCTCAATACATGTGACGCTATGCCACAGGCTAAATTCACCCCCCGTGGGAAAAGGGTGCAAAATACTTGAACTTCACCTCTACCCAAATGGCCATTCTGCGAAAAAGGTAGACTCTTGTAGTCATTGGTTTCACTCGGAAAAAATGTGTAACCACCGCCATCTTAATTGTAAACACTCACTCTAAGCAAGAGCATTTGTTTCAGTGGCACAAAATTTTAATATGTATCCCCTACCTCTAAGGATATCTTACGTCTAGCACATGTTGGGCAGGTTTAATTCTGCTGTGACCAAATGCTTTCCCCTTCTGGGCTCCTTGGACGTACACCCAATCTTTACCATTTCTGGAAGGCAGAATCGGGCCTGCATTTCATACAATAAGCTCTTTGAAACAAGAGTTGTCTAGCTAAGTATGTGCCCAGCACAATGAACCCCGATCCCTGCTGGAGGTCTCTAGTCCCTAAATACAAAGAAAGCTTGTTATAAAGTTCAAGGAAGGATTATATTCACATTCCTTGAAATGTGAGTTTTCCAGCTTCATGCACCAACTTTAATCTTTTAAAACTAAATGTTTCCTCCTTCGTACGCATTTCTGAGATCTTTTTTAGAGGTAGGGCGAGATGGACACATTGCCAGCATGTTCCAGTCAGCACAAATAAACACTGGGAGTAGCACAAGGACACTGGGAGTCTCTCAACCTTTAGTTCCACTGAATTCCAGGTCTACCCCAAACTCATCACCACCGTTTGTGGTGACCTATACCACTGTTTTAATGGATTTTATAGCTTTTGACACATTGATAACAATCAAGAGGCAGAAGATGTAGGGCAGTATAACGCAGCTGCATGGCATAACTTGCAAAGTTAAATGCAGGATTTCTGAGCAAATCAGTCTTTGGGCATGCACTGGTTTGGGATGGATGGGCCATGACCACATCTCACAAGTGGTTCAGCGGACCAGCGCCAGTCTAGCCAGCCTGTCCCACCAGCAGGAGATGACACCCATATAGAGACCACCTACTCCATCAGCAGAGAACAAGGTGACAGCTGAGAGATGGAGCCAAGGACTCTGACCAACCAGTCCCATTCATACCTGAGAAGATAAGCTTTTCCTTCATGATCTTGACATCCCGGCTGGACCGGCGAACAGCAGCACTGAGCATGATCTGCTCTGGGTTGTAGGTCCTGATGCTTCCTAAGCGCCACCTGCAAGACAATGGGGGGGATATCAGGGGATGGTCTACCCAACCACTAGAGCACTCTCAGTTCAAGTGGCCACTAACAATGTGGAGATTAACGAGTCCCAGAGACCCTCACACTTTTTGCTTCCTTGTACCTACACAGCCCCGCATGGTAGGAGGATGTTCAGAGATGAGCATGTTATCCCAGGGGGATACAGAGATACAAAAAGGTCACCTTTAATCACACCTTCAGCATCTTCATTCTACTAATTTCACCAAGGACTGCAGATGCCCCCAAACCCTCCCTATCACATCAGCTATCCAGCTGCCCAAAGGGGATAGGGCTATTCTGACTTTTAGGATTGAAAAGAGGGAACAGAAAAAGAGACCAGGTGAAGTATAGGAACCATAACATTTTCCTTAGAGTGGCTTGCTCACACTTGTGTAAGAAGACAGCTCGAAGAAAATTTAAGGTCTCAAACCTGAGACACAGCAAGAACATCACCAAGAGCTGCTTTGCAATCCCAATGCAAGTAACTGCCAGATACAGTGCCCTTAAACGTGTTTTGTCCCAGTGCACTTCCATCTCAGAATGCAAGGTCTTTACTTAAATGTTTCTACACAAACCCTCCATTTTTTAAGCCTTTTAAGCACAGACAAAACTCAGCTTTCACCAAATGTTTCCATCACACAAACAACATGAGACTGACGGGAACTTCGTTCAACTTAAAATTAGCCAGACTTTTGTCCTCATTACTGAATCCATGTGAAGAAAATTACTTTGTGCACCAGAGGGCAAACCCTCAGCTGCAGAGCTGCTGGCCTCAGGAGTGAAAGGTGAGCTGCTGCTGCAACAGGGGAAATCAGGGCTTTGTTGTCTACCCAAGAACCCATCGCAAACTGATGCCATTTAGGCCAGGCTTTCATAGTGCACGTCCCACTGATTTCTTGACCACAGAAAAAGGCTTTCAAGTAAATCCCATTCTCCCTGACAGAACCAGAGATGCTAAAACAGCAGGGATTTAGGGTGGCTTATGGGGTTTCTGATGTTCTGACACCATCTAGTGGCTCAACCACAGAAATGAGGGTGTTCCGTTTTTTTAAAGGTGACAACCACCTTCTCTTAAATTTCTACCCCTCTACCAAGCTCCAGGAGCAGAGGATTTGAGGAGCCCCACACATCTCCAGCCCGGATCCACAGTGTCAAAGTTACATCCACAATAGCGGGTCTGCAAATTTTCCAGGAAAACCTAGTTGATTTTACAGGGTTTCCATCCCTTTCCCAAGTGCCGGTGGGTGACACCGTACTCTCAGGCTTTGACTGGGGTATGGATGAAGGCAGATGTTCTGCTACAGAGAAAAGGAGGAGTGGGATGGCAACACAACACAGCTTACAGACCCATGGACAGAAGCAACACAAAGGAAGCACAAGGAGGCAAATATATTAAAGTACAACAAGGTTTAAAAATTAGAATACTTTTCCTCTATGATCATCATCCTCATCATTGAAACTGAGTAACTCTAATTTGAAAAATGACCATTTTTGCCCTTAGTCTCCCATGCAGGCAGATCCCACTAAGGTCAATGTGGTTGCAAGTGCATAAGATCTCACAGGATAAGACCTTCCCTTAAACTATAATCAGGACTAAAACATATTACTATAACAACAAATCTTTTCTTTGCCCACAACATCAGGATTTTCAGCATTGGGCTGGGCTGCAGGGCCAAAAGGCAGAGCAACCTCTTGCCCACAGGTTCTAGATGCCCCAGGGAGGCCACAGGCTATTTAGAGTCAGCAGCAACCCAGTCTCAAAGGGTACCAAGGGCTTTTCTCCTTCTGCCAAGAGGAATGACCAGGGCTCTCTGCTCCCCATCTTGCATGGTGGCTGTGGTCAGACCCAGGGTGGTTAAACATGCATAAGGAGCCAATGACTCCTCTCACAGGGGCGCGTTGCTGTGATTGAACAAGGTAGGAGAAAGTGACCCCATTTTTCAGGGGTCCTTTGAAATATTTGCTTACAAGAGCCACCAGTACATTTAATCACAATACAACTCCAACACCATACAAAATGCTCTCTGCTGTGCTCAGTAGCCTTTGGGTCTTGTTTAATAGAAAATAGCACCTCTCCTACCCCCTTGGACTCTGTTGTGATCAGCCACGTTTAGGACAGCAGCGTGCAAAAAGGCCAGACAGACAGCAGGTAGGTCTTGTTCTGGGAGGTTGGCATCAAAGCGGACCAGACGGACACGGGGTGGGAACAGACTAAAAAATACTAGGACAACAACACAGAGACAGCATACACCGTGTTAGGGCCATGACCAGACCCCTTGTTTTGGAGAGGGGATGCTAAATGGCAGGGAAAGGAGATGGGAGAGGGGCAGGTCAAGGAGAAAACAGGGTTGATTGGTACTGAGGTGATAAGGTGGAGCAAGCGAAGAGCCAAGCCAGTCACAACCAGAGTCCCCCATTCTGTGACTGTTCTTGCCTAAAGCCTGTCCAACCCCTCCATGTCTATCTTCCCCTTATCCACAAGCCAGGGACCAAGGGAAGGAGAGAAGGGGAAAATCTCCAACCTCCCTCCATCCACAGAAGGATTCAGCCTGGCCCTACAGCCAGGTCCTGGATTAAGGAGATGCCATGAGGATGTAATGCTGCAAGTCCAAGGTACTTTGTGGAGCAGGCAATACTTGCAGGCAGCCAATCCTGACCCCTGAGGCAGTGCGTGGGCAGAAGGAGAGGGGCGTATAAGCACAGATAGCCAAGTCCTCAGAATACAACCCCATGGCACACAGCAGAAGGAAGGGAGAAGGTAACACATGAAGAGTTTAGTTTGAATACGGGCACAGTGAAGGCTTTACTGCAGAAATGTGACAGCACTTCCCTCCAAGGGGATGAGAGGGACTGGCAAAAAAAATATAGCCAAAAGGAGAAATCTGGGTTTCCAAACATTGGCACTTCAAATCCAGCATCCCAAGCTCATTCCTGAGTGCAATGTTATTTATTTTCACACTGCGTTTCCTCTTTGACAGTAGTGTAACTGGGCAGAGACTCCAGAAAGATCTCAAACCCCAAGTGCAGCAATTGATGAGCCAAACTTTTTCAGCTCTTAGTCTTATCAATTCATTCCCAGGACCAGAGAAGTTCTTTATATAATTGAACAGGTTCTATTATTTTCTTTAGAACTGACCAATTCAAAAGAGGTTGGTCTCAAAAAATGCAAATGCAGGAGGGAAAGGATGTTTCGCATGGGATTATTTCCATGGAGAAAGCATTACATCTACTCGGAATTTCCCAGTTACAACATGCTGCAGGGCCTCAGAATGGGGCTGTTTTAAAAGGCTGTGACTAAGATCATGATAACAGAAAGTCAGATTGCCTTCAAAACATCCACCGGCTTGGCTTCAGCATCAAGCTCCTGTAGTGTTCATGGATATGGACCATGCAGTGTTCAGACCCTTATGGTCCCCCTGTGAAGCCAGATGTTTGAAAGTATTGTGAAAAGCTGCATCCTGCCCTGTCCATCCGCAGTTAAGCCATAGCAGAGAGGGATAGAAAAAGAGAGAAAGGAAGGTTGAATAAAAAAAGAAAGAGGAGGAAAGCACCAGAATTACCTGATCATGTGATAGCTGTGAGATGCCAGAATGCAGCAGAGAGAGAAAGAGGAGGAACATGCACAACAGTCAGAGCAGTAAGAAAATAAACAAGGCAAAGAGGCAAAAAAAGATAGGTTAGAAGTCATCACAGTTGGTATTTCCCCTCTGGAGAGGCTGCCACGATCCTGTCACCAGGGAAGCAGAACAGCAGGAGCAATCCCTACCCGTGGCTACAGAAGAGAGATAAGCCATGCGTAGGAGACAGGACTAGCGCATCAAAGCGGTGGCTCTGTTCCCACCCGCCCCCTCATCCTTGCATGAAGGAAGCAGCTCTGTTTTGCCCCAAAAAGGACTTGGAAAAAAAAAAAAAAAACCAACACAAACCAAAAACCAACCACAACACTGAAGGCCAAATGCTAAGCCCCATTTCCCAGAGCTGAATCACATCACCAGGTTGTAGTCAGGCAATTCTGCTGCAATTTGCTTTTGATATATTGTCAACATTGCTACTAATTCTTTGATGTGGTGGAGAAACTGGAAGGGCAGGGAAATGGGTCCCTCCTGCATAAGGCTCTTGGAAGAGCAAGCCTTTTCCTGCACAAAGTCCAGCTTCTGGTGCTAGAGTTTCTCCTTCTACTGACTTGGGGTTAAAGTTGTCCCCAGGGAGAGAACCATTTGGCCCTACTATGTTGAACCCCACGTGGCCAGACCTCTCTGAGCAACTGGGGGCCAGACAGGGAGCTCAGTGATCCAGGCTGATGTACATCAGGGAAAGGTGGTGGCAGTTCCCAGCTCTCCTCACCTGTATCCACTTACACTGAGAGTGGAAGAGAAATTCTGCAATAACGCTTTCCTTTCTTACCTTGCTTCCTCTTGCCCTACTCCATTAAAGCTCTTCCAAACGGGAAGAAATTAAATCTGTTCAGAGAGGAAGAGTTCAGCTATTGCAAAGTCCACGTAGCTGTGACCTCTCTCTCTGCAAGCAAGCATCATTTCACTCTGCTCTGGAACCTATAATTCCCATTGAGCAGGTTGAATCAGTTTAATTTCTTCAGCTTTGTTCTTCTAGGTGTGATTCAGGAAAGCCTTCTGAATCTGACTTTGGGAGATGATGCAAAAGACACTAAATATCTCATCAACTCGGCCTTCAAATGCTGCTCTTCAGAGAGGTCAATCTCTGTCTCCAGTATCCTGGGTGTATTTCTGTATCTGACAGAGAAACACAGGGTCTAAAGAGCAGGAACATCTCTTATTAAAGCAACTGATGAATTTGAGGGAGTGGGGGAAACTTCCAGACAATACAGCCACAAAGCCCTTCTAGAGAAAAAGTATAATTGGTCACAGTTCAGATAACAAGACTTCTTAAAAAAATGTAATCTCATCTTGGTCAGTGGTTTCATTAACTGTTGAGAAATCTAATCTGAGGAGAGGTTTGAATCTGCTGCTTACTCCATTATCTCATGCTGGTACTGGGGACCCGTTAGGCAGAGGTCTACTAGCACAGAACTGTGCAAGTCAGGAATTTAGAGACAGTTATAAACAGACCAAACACGTGGCCTGAAGCCAAATCCATCGTGGGTGCTGGCATGGGCAATAGCTTATCGTAACATGGCATAAATGCCCAGGTGGTAATAACGAACCTGGGGAAAGAACAATTGCTGCAAGCAGATGATCTGGGATAACACGACAGCAAAATCACTAGCTCACGAGGCTGGAGCAAATTAAACTGCTGCTCCTAACACAAAGTTATTTCAGTATCAGGAAGGAATGAAAGTGTAAGTCCCTTAATGTGTCTATGACAGTCCTTTGTGCATGCCAAAGGAGATGAGATTATAGAGCCTGGGGAAGAGGGGATGCAATTTCAAGACGACAAATTTTCCCAGAAGAAGGCTGCTGCTTCTCACTGGAGGGAGCACATCTCTCTCTGAGCTCAAGCTTTTTCCCAGAGAGGGTTATTACACTGTCACCACTGACAGCTAAAATGCCTCCTAGGAGAAAACTCGTATCGCCCAGAGGACACCGTAGTTTCCTCCAGTATAATTAAGAGGAGGATAGCTTGGCCAGCTCTGCTATTAGGAAGTTGATTTACCTCCTCTTTATTTACCAGTGTCTTAGCTTGCTCTGCTCCTAGAGGTTTTACGTTCCACATTTGTTTTCAGGAACCCTGGCTAACAGAGGGGCTTCTGCTGCACCCTTCAATTCCTTGCTCCCCCTTTTCTACAGGAAATTGAGAGACTTTCTCTACGCATCAAACTAAGCCACTGATTTGATTTTCTAAGTCATAACATTTCTTCATCCAAATGGGAAAAAACAGATTTAAGAAAACTATAATATGTTCTTCTTGATGACTATAATGGTGGAATCCCAAAACATCTCCTTATCTTCTTTTAAAGCATTTTAATCTTTCTCAAGGTCCATTTCCCTAAAGCATTTACAGTTTCTCTCCCACACACATTTATGAGCAGAGCAAGTTGTCTATTGCTACTATTTTGCGATCTCTTGTTCTTCTTAAAAAACAGCAACTACATCCAATTCAGTGTCATATCTCAGAAGTGCAATTATTATTCAGAGACTTTGTAAAGATTTTTAATGAACAGTTTCCCTGCTATTGCGATTCAAGCACCTGAGGAACATGGTGCTCCTCTCTCCCATCTCCACCCCACGCTCTGAACAAAAACACACAACACAAATACAGGACAGTCAAGCTGTAACAATGCTACTTACTTCTGGAATACAAAAACTCCTACAATTATGATAAATGAAATGAGATCAGACGTGATCCAGATTAGGTGGTACTCGTCTGGGGGCTGGAAAACAAAGAACATAAGCAGACCTTAAATCTTCTGATTTGTACAATCGCTGAGAGACCACACATTCCTCTTCTTTTTGCACTGGTGGTAACTTTAACACAGAGCTGCAGAGGTCACATATAAATCACCACGTTTACAGCATTTCTAATGCTAGTCTGTCACCGAAAATGACATTATCAGGGAAAAACTGCAAACGGGGAACAATTTTCAACTCCCCCTCCTTTCACGTGCTGACATTTTTCTCAGTGCTTTCTGGGCTGAAAGTTGCCTATCTCAGCTGTACCTCAAGATGAGGGTAAGATGCTGTTTGGAGATCCAAGTCTGTGAGAAAACACAGAAATAGATACACATTACACATGAAGCAGAGAATTACTTGTTTTTCTGTTCAGTGACTTTTTGTATGTCTCAATTTATCTTGTGAAAGTGCACCACAGAACTATCAGGGCAATGCTTTAATTAACCAGATTAAATCCTTGTATTTTCCAGCTTCATTACAGAAGGGTGACATTTCATGTTACATTTGCTGCATGCATTAAGACCAACAGACACAAAATTGATATCTCCCATTTTCTTGGCAGGAGAATGCCATCATAACTAAATATTCTAAATGAAAAGTCAAAAGTCTTTTAATTTAGAACAAAATCTACACATACAGATTTTCCATTTACGCAAGTTTTGGTATTCCGCAACTGAAGACTCAAAATAGCACGTTTTCTGGTGGGGCAAAAGTTGCATTTCCTATGATATACTCAAACAATAGGTAGACATGAACACAGCATTCTGGGCTAACTCTAGCACCCAATTAAAGGTATTTAAGATTTTTTTTTTTTTTTTTTTTAAGTTCTGCAGAAAGCTCAGAACTACAAGTTTCTGGTACAAAATCCAGGCTTTATAAGCTACAAAAATGGAAATTCAAGATGAGCAAAAGAAAAAAATTGGAATTTTTCAAAGACATGCACCTCACACACATTGTTATTAGGACTGCCATTGAGCAGATGCTGCCTCAGCTGGGCAGAGGCAGGAACATGCGTCAGCAAACATCTATTGCAATGAGACAACCTGTAGCACTGCTCCATCCTCACCAAGATCTGCTCAGGAATTTGCTGTATTTTAGCTGCAGGTCCTTTTTTTGACAGGGCTGTTTATCAATATTACTTTAGGGTTTTTTATACATTATAGCTAAAATAAGTCCTATTCCTGAAATCCACACGTTTGCAGCCCATCTAACCTTCATCAATTCAGTGTAACTGGGCAGAAAGCAACTCAAACCCTGGCTCTGAGGGTTCCAAAAACACGGAGAGGAGTCCCACACTAGGCTCCTGCTTTAAGGACATCAAGTTAGGGGCTGAACCCCAGCTTAAGCTTTTTGAAGCCCTCCTCCATGGCCTGTCTGATGGCCTCTGTTCTTACCAACAGCTTTCCACCAAGAGTAGAGAGGAAAGAGGCTGTCACTTTCTCATCTTCCCCTTCCCCCCCTTTTATTTAACTGAATCATAAGTTACATGTATTTTTCCAGTTGCAAATGGCTCCTGTGTGAAAAGAGCGGAACAGATTTACACTATTCAGCTGGTAAAACAGTCCAGCAAAGCTCCCAAGGGCACTGGGCAGCCAAAGCCTGGCTCCCGAGCCATCCCTCATGTGGTACAGGGGATTCAGCTGGCAAAACTG
Organism: Cuculus canorus; assembly: GCF_017976375.1. NCBI lineage: Eukaryota > Metazoa > Chordata > Aves > Cuculiformes > Cuculidae > Cuculus > Cuculus canorus. Next base: position 16,194,115 of record NC_071401.1, on the reverse strand, counting down.
GTTATATTACATGACCCAGGTACTTCAATACGCAGGAAATCAAGAGACTTCTATGCTGCCAGTGATATGAGTGTGCATTTGCAGCAGAGGACTGAGTAGGAAATCTAGCAGAAGGAAGGCTCCAAGTATCTGCTAAGAGGCTTTTGGAGTAAAAAGCTGCCAGTGACGTGCACACAACTCCTGCCAGCTGTAGTGGACAACAGATGTTTACAGCAGCACAATTCTGACAATGATAATCCCTTCTGATGACATATTCGGTCTTTATAAAACCCATTTCCAATTCTCCAGCTTTGGCGTGCACTAGTGTGAATTTGTGTAGTTAGACACAAGCAGTAGGTTAAGCTTAAGGCTAAGGACAGAACACATAGATGTTCATCCATCTAGGCGGCAGCTAAAGATGCACATAACTCATTAACATGAAATTCTCCTTGAGCTCTTCTTATTCTCCCCTCTCCCAAGCAGATTTTCCAGAGAGCAGGTAAAACAGCTGCCTCCCATCCTAGCTCAAAAAGGATCTGTCAGCAGAAAACAGCCCCTCCATTCCATGCACTTACATCACCTCAGTGATGTTTTGGACTTTGATACAACTATTTCATTGCTTTCCCTCCAGTCCAAAATGAATATTTCCATTTGGTTCAGAGACCAAACTCTCTCTTTAAGAGAGTTTACTGGCTACATAATGGGTAAGGAGGCTACCTTTGGTCATTGGTTGTTCCTCATCCATCAATGGGGTAGCCAGAGGTAAAACTTGCCCTCATTTGGTATTAAAATCAGAAAAAAAAAGCCGTTTTTACAGCCTGGCTGAAACACAGAAGCCAGGTTCATGTGTTCACCTGCACGCCTGCTCCTCCTGCAACTCAAGAGCTGCTCAGCAGGTTTTGAAAGCTGTTTTTTCCATTTGAGAAAAATCATATGGGTTAAATGGCACATGCAACACAATGTCCAAGGCTCCCAAACCCTGCATGGGGAGAGAGGAGGCCATGTGAAGGAAGGGACTGCACAAGAGGAGCATTGATCCATTACCATCTCAGAACTGAGGCATGCAGAGGGGGAAAACCCTCAAGCCCAATAGCACAATGAACCCAATCAAATCTTCCTGGAGAAACCCACTAGTCACACAGCTGCAGTGGTTAACGACCACTGCTGTGTTCCTCTACTGCATCCCCTCCTTCCAGAGGTTCACAGCACCTTCCCAGGAATCGTACTTACCATTAGCCAGATGGGAAAAGGCACCTTGCGAAGGATGTGGGAGCTGTCAGAGGTGACCGACTGGACACCAGCGCACCACAGGATGGAGTATAGCCAGGGCTCGTTCACAGTGTAGAGATTCACGCTCAGGTTCGCCATGGCATAGTCCCTGTCAGGAGACAGACAGGGCAGGATGTTAATCACCCAGAAGATGTCACTCCAAGTCAAAAAGATAGCTCTTGCCATCAGTCACTGTTGTAATTATGGCTATATTTATTGTATTTTAATTGCATGAAATAGTGTGGAGTTTTTTTAAGCGAGCACAGTCACTTCATAAAAAGCCCAAGGACATGGGATTCAAATGGTTTGAGCTTGAAATCTTTCTTCACCTCTTGGATACTATCTGACTCAGACCCTAGCCCATCTCAGATACTTCCTCAAGAATGATGGGCTCATCATGTTTCTCTTACAACCACCTCATCATGTTAATTTAAAATTATCACCTGGCTCAGATGCCTGTAACACTTCCTAGGCAATTTACTTAATTAAAAACTGACAGACTGCATTTCCAACATCAATTTATACAACTCTTATGCCCTTGTTTAGGAGATGGTCAGAGTTGCAGCTTCCAGTCTTCTGAGGTCATTTTCCAAGAAACTAAAACTGCAAGCTGGGGTACAGGAACTGTCAGTAGCAAACCAAGCACTGATAGTGGAGTCCCTGTACCCACACAATTTGCATAAATTGTTCTGTTTCCTTATCTAAGAAGCAGAAGCATCACTAATCTCTCTTGCATGGGCAGCACAGAGATTTATCCCTGCAACTCAATATCAGCAAAGCACTTTGAAGTGAAAGACCACTGTACAAGATGCAGACATCTCAGAGCTTACAACATAATCAAGCTGCTCGAAAGGCTAAGGGATCCTCAAGGGCACAGGTGGTCACACCAATATTACATCCAGATGCTAATGTTTGGGGAGACTGAAGAAACTGTGTTATGCCAGGGTGGTTGAACCTGCTCTGTTTCATGCCACAAGACTACAACAACATTTGACTGGGCACCACAAGGCCTTCAGGGTTCAAGAAACAGGTTGCAGGTCTGATTTTTAGAGACAGCTGAGGTGGGATTAATTAGAGATTGGAGCTGAATAACTGGGATGGATGAGAAAGTTAGCATTTGGTCCTCTCCCTGAGCTAGCGCAAACAGGTAGAGGGGGGAAAAAACGTGCAGAAATTATCCTGCAGGTAAAGCACAGACTTGGTTTTAAGGGCGAGCAAATAGACTGACTGTTGGCAGCCATGGAAAGACATCACTTGAGTATATTAAATAGGATCACACTCTCAAACAGCTGAGGGCTCAGCTCTTCTTTACTCCCAGCCCAAACGTATAGCCAGACAAATCCTTGGAAGATACTTTTGCAAACCTGTTTAATTTTCAAGTTTTTCTTTAGGGAAAAAAAAACCTCAAAAAGAAAAATTGAAAAGACCTACCAGAGACAATCTGCCCTTTCTGAGAGGGGGCAAAACTGGGACCTAACACTGCACAGTTCAAATACAGGCTCAAGCAAGAGGAAAGGAACCCCACACAGTGCCAATCTCATTAAAGAGGAGACCTGACCAGTCTAAATAGCTGACAAAGACAGTAATGAAACGTGTGAATTCTGTGCAAAGAGACATTTATGAAAGCATATCCAGACTTTGGACTAATAAAAATTCTGTGTTAGCAACTCTGGAGCACACAAAGAGAAGCAAAGGGCAGCTGTTAATGAGAATGAAACAGCCCTTGGAGATACTCCGTATGAAAAGCCTTCACTTCTTTCAAGAGCTGACAGTATCAGACAATTCGTATATTTTTATTTCAAAAGGCATCATCATATACTGAATTAGCAGCAGAGTTATTAGAATCAGCAGTATGCTCCCAGGAATAGCCTGGATTCTGGGTGATGGGAAGAAGTAAGCTTGCATAGCTAATGCTTTCAAGAGCAAGTCCATCCAAAATATACCTCTCTGCAGGGAGGACATCTGGGATGATTAGATAAGCTGCTGATGGGCTAGGGATGCACACAGGGCAGGAGGTTAGCAAGGATGGACAGAGCTACGGACACCTGCTGTGGAGCACATGGGTATCACATTGTGTCCAAACAGAAGGCTGTACCTGACATCCTCGTTTGTGACCTTTGTATAACGCAGGTTGAGCTTCACGATGCCCTTCTCTCTCATGCGCTCTGCGTCCAGCTTGAGGTCAGAAGTCTGCTGGAAACCTGGTGCAATCTGTCTGACCAGCTGCCTCTCAATGTCTGGCAGCCACATCACCTGCGGAGGAAGCAAGACAGAGCAAGGCTATGCACAAAGCTGGTAACACAACGTAGCTTTCAGTCAGCCATTTTACACCAAGTCAGAAGCAAAAATCACATGAGAGACTGCCTCGTTTGTCATAGAAATTGTCTCAGAAAGATACTTCTCCCACATCCCTATTCAAACGCATTTCAGGATTGTCCACAAGCCCAGAGGGCTGTAAGGCACAAAACCTCAGAAGCGAAAAGGGTTAAAATATAAAGAGATCAAGGCCAAGGGCTCACAAGAAGAGAAAAGGTGTATCCTTGAAAACCTCTCCCCCCTGCCCTGTTCAGGGTACCAACAGAACTAAGAACAAGAAACTAAAACTGACAGTGCAAACAGGATGCACTGGAGGAGCCTCTCATGATCCCATGGCTGAGATTAGTTTTATTCACCCTCTTTTATCAGGGCTGCATCTACTCTAATCCAGGGCAACAATTTTCCCCAAGTTTCACACTTTGAAAGCATTTCAAATTAATCATTGTTAATGTGCTCAGCTGCCAGATGTAAAGTGGATGCAGGGACCAAGCTGGGCTGCTTTATGTCTCGTGTCATTCAGAGCTGCCCCCAACCAGACAATCCCAGCAGCACTGCTGGGCATTGCATTGCTTTAATCCATGTTTACTAACCCAGTGGCACTCATCTACCAAAGCATCAGTGCAGCACAGATGCAGCCATATGCATTTTCAATAGGGAGCCATAAAACCTGGGTGAGAAATACCACTTCACGTTTACATTTTGACCATTTTTCTCTTGCTCTCCACTCCAATATCACAGAATGGTTTGAATTGGAAGGGGCCTTAAAAATCATCTAATTCCATACCCCTTCCACGGGCAGGGACACCTCCCACTAGACCAGGCTGCTCAAGGCCCCATCCAACCTGGCTTTGAACACTTCCAGGGATGGGGCATCCACAGCTTCCCTGGGCAACCTGTTCCAGTGCCTCACCACTCTCATCGTGACGGTTGGGGGCATCTATTAGCTGGTTCAAGAAATTATCTTCAGTGCACTCCAGGAGTCTCCTGGATTGCCTGCAGCTTGCTGTGCTACTATTCCAGCACATGTCAGCATGGTTGAAGTCCCCCGGGATGATGAGAGCTTTCAAAAGTGTGAAGCCTCCTGTAACTGGAGGTAGGTGGCTTCATCAGCAGGCTCTCATTGATCAGGTGGCCTTGTAGTATACACCAACCATAAGGTTCCTTTCGCTGCCTCTGTCTTTTATTCTGAGCCACAAGCTTTCAACCTGTTCATGGCTACTCTTCAAAGACAGCTCTTCACACTATACATTTCCTGAGATAGAGGGCAATGCCTCCACCCCTCCTTCCCAGTCTGTCCCTTCTGAACAGCCTGTAGCCATCGATAGCCACATTCCAGTCGTGGGATTTGTCCCACCATGTTTCAGTGATGGCAACCAGATCACAGCTCTCTAGTAGGGCAGTAGTTTCCAGCTCCTCCTGCTTGTTGCCCAAGCTTCGTGCATTTGTATAGAAGCAAATATCCGATACCCAAGGAGAGGACAACATGATTCCCCCTTGGATCTAGCCAAGCTGGAAGAGGCTTATGGATAACACTGTCACTGCAGCCACAAAGCTAACTGGAAATTGGGTGGCAGTGTCAGTCCTTAGAAAGATGGATGGAAGTAAAAAATAGCTCCGTTCCCTCCTGTGCCCATCACTGCACAAGTCAGTGCTGAACTTGTCTGTGCATGCAGATGCACTTAATTGCTACAGATGAAGTATATGAGCTGAAAGTGAAGCACTCATTTCACTTGTCAGCCTTACTACATTATTTTTAACCAGTCCATATCCAAGGGAGAGCGCAGGCCAAATGACATGACCAGTTTTCCTTCCCAAGACAGGTCAAGAAGAAAAGTTTTCCAAAGGATATCCAGAGTCCCCAGGTCTGGGTGCCCTTCTGACACATGGGAAGTGGCGCTCTCCCTCCAGAAGACATAACTGCATCAGAGGCAGCTCCTGAAGGGTTAGGTGAAGATCTGTACCTCGTGTCAGAGAGAACACAGCTAACAAGACTGACTGGACTCTGACTGAATGACTCTGAGATGGAAATTAAAGTGTTTGGCACAAGCCAGCAAGGACAATTCTGAGGCAGAAATGAAAGTCTGGAAGAGATCTCTGCAGCTACATAGACTTCCTTTTGCTGAAAACCCCTTAACTCCAGGACACCCATTTTTCCTCCAAGCAGAGGCTGACCCAAGGCTGAAACAGTTGCTCAGCTGAGAGAGAAGCATCATCTAAAACTAAGGAGTCAGAGGGAGAAGGAGAGCTCTCTGCTGCTCACAACCACCTTCCAGTTTGCAGCCTCTTCTCCTAGCCTGAGGCTCTTATTGAATTGTTCAGTGGGAAGGGATCTCAGGAGGTCTCTATTGCAACACAAACCAGGGCAGCACGGATTTCAAACAAGTTGCTCAGGGCTTTGTCCAGGTGAGTCTTGAAAAGCTCCAAGGACAGAGATCCCTCAATCTCTCGTGGCTCCTCTTAACACTTGCCTGCCCCCACAGGGAAAACTAGATCCCTATATCCAGTTAATGAGCACTGCGTCCCACCTTCCTGATGTGCAGCTCAATGAAGAGCTTCAGTCCAACTTCTCAACAACCCCCTCGCCAATACTAGAGAACTGCTATTAGGTCTCTCCAAAATATTTTCTTTTCTAGGATGAAGAGACTGTTTCCACATCCCCTCCTTGTATGTTCAGGCCCCTCACCAGTTTGGAGGCCCCTGCAGGACTCACCCCAGTTTATTAACATCTGTCTTGAACTGGTGAGCCCCACACTGAACACACGACTGATGATGAAGAGGAATAATCGCTTTCCTCTATCTACTAATTACACTACCATGAAGACAATTCCAAAGTGCTATCAAGCCTCTAGGACCACCAACCTGCAGGCATGACTTTCAGCATGACTTCTTGGCACGTAGTGGCATTTCAAATCAAGAGTACAAATAGATGAAACACTTAATGATTCAAGAAACCCACAAAGACTGCAGTTCTCGAAATATCACCAACTCCACAGAACTTACAGCCTGTTGTCGAATTCCTGATGCCAAGATGGTTTCCAGGGTAATGTTGATGTAAGTATTGTAGTAGGGATGAGCTGGTGGCAAGTCCTGGAAGTTCAGGATGAGCGACATGTTGTCCTTGATCACCTCTAGCATATCTGCCAGCCTGCAGACTGACTGATTGGCAGCTTCCAAGTAGTCAGACTTCGAAAGAGATCCTGCGGTCCAGAAAGGGTCATTCTGAAAGCAAAGCACATCCCAGTATTAGTGCCTCAAAAGCCCAGGCTCCTTCAACACTAATGACCCTCTTATACTTTTATATACTTTTATACCTTCAACACTAAAGACCCTTTTATATCTAACCTTGGCAACAGTGGCGAGCTCAGATAGCTATGCTCAATGACCATCTTGCAGCTTGTTTAAATGTTTTTCTGTGCTACTATATAACTAAGTGCAACCAGACAAGAGCTATGGGCTGTTGGAAGAGATGGTCACCTGACTGAAAGGCATTCAGGGATGACTGCTTCAAAGTACCTCCAAAGAAGCAGCCTTCCAGATGCTGTCTTGGCCCTTCTCATCTGCCTAGCAGTAGTTTCCCCTGCATTTCAGTGCATTTCCACAACCACATCTGCAGGCCAATGAAGTTTGTGCCACAGCACATGTAACTGTAATACAGAGACATTCCCATCACACCTCCAGACCAGCTCAGATCAGAAGGGCAGCGAAGCTACGGTGGTTGCAGGCTTCGACTGAGTGAGCACCCAGGGAACTCCAAGCAGGCATATGAAAGCACTATGTGAGCTTGCACCAGTGCAGCGATGCCTCAGCAAGCCATGTTGAAGCTTGCAAGAGCATTCCAGAGTGCTGCAGCCCTCCTTCCAGACCACAGCTGAAGCTCTCCAAGAAGTTATGACCGCTAGCCAAAGAGGAGCTTGCCAAAAATTAAAATCCCACCTGCCACCTGGCTGCATGCCAAAGGATGGGTCAAGCCCATTCTACAGCAATTCTTCCCCTCCAGACTTTGAAGGATGAATTTCTTGTTTTTTCTTTGTAAAGACAATTGTCTCCAGGCAAAAATTAAAGAAAATGGACACAGTGTATAACATACGTTCTTTTCCATTCTCCTTATAAACATGTGCACGCTCCTGGGGGTCTTGAAGTTCTTTGTGGTGTCAATCAGGCATTAAGATCCCTTCTTCCAAGCGGCGGAAGAGGCACAGAAAGACAATGTCTCTTCTAGACCAAGTCTATGTTTAGTAGAGGACAGACATGATTCATGAATTCTTGGTGTAGCGGCACTTCAGACCACACTACCAAGAAGATGGATCTGCACCTCTCCACCTCAAGGAGTTTAGGCATGAGCTTTCATCCCATGGCCATGGCTCCTGGATATCTGCTTCATGGTTGTACGCACCTGCAGGAACCACTCTCCAGCATTGAGCTTTTCCAAGTCAGTCCAGTTGAACATGGAGGAGTGTTCATAGGCCCGCTCTGGAAACAATTCCTCCACGTTTGTTGTTCTCCTGAGTGTTCTGTCATGCATCAGAAATGGCACTCCATCATAGCTGCAAAGATAGTCAGAGGCCCTGTTACAGATGGAGGTGCACGTGCACAATCACAACATATGTAGTATGTCGTGAAAAATACCTGTTCTCACACCAGCCTCTCTCATGGCTTCACATCAAAATCATTGAGAAGAACTTGACCAGTTTAACACATCCCCTAGCATCCCCAAGACTAGTTGAAATGAGATGTATCCAGAGAAAAAATTTCTCTTTAGATATCTGTAATCATTCCAATGCTGACATAACCCTATCCATCGCCCCTCTCCCTCCTTTCCAATACCCCTTCAGAAATGTCTAGAGTGCCAAACTCTGGTAGCTTGGACAAGAACATCCACCTTGAATGTTCACATTAATCAAAAGCTTTCTGCCATGTCTGTAGCTCCCAATAATGTCAGAGGTTTTCCATACCCTCTACATACAGACACACAAACTATTATCAAATGGTTAACAGTAGAGGATTAGACTTTCAAAAGCTTTCAGACTACACAGGAACTTGATGTTCATGTGCTTTCAGCAAAATGCAAAGGCTCCAACCTATCAAAATTGCTCTGAAAATGCCTTTCTGAAAGGAAAATTGCTTTGCAGAAACAGCCACGTTCACATGAGTTGAGTTCATGCGTCTTAAAGAAAATGCCTCTGATGAGGCTAAACAGCCAAAATCATGCCCGGTGGTCTTTAAACCACCTATTACAGAATAATGGTCCCAGGAAACACAAAAAGCTCTTTTAACTTTCCTGCAGCCCAAATTTCTGTGACTAGATCAGTGGTAAGACCACACAGGGCAGTGACAGTTCCCATCAAGGGCAGGCAGACGGCTGTCCACACTCAGAAACCAAGATAAACTGAAAAATCTAGATAGTCAGCCTGATTACAATGATGTCTTACAAGTTAATGACCTCATCTTCATAATAGGAGATTCACAAAGTCTGGAAAGGAAATGGGGTTAAAATCCAAACCTCATTTGAATTAGGAAACAATCCAGAGCACTCGCCCTCAGAGTTAGAGGGAAAACAAGAAACAGTTTCAGGCAATGGAGCAAATGCTACTTCAGCCTAACCATAGACTGCAGAAGTCCCTTATCTCAAAAGTCACCAACACCTTTACTTGTTGTTTCTAGCATGCACTGTGCCACCTACTTCCCCCCACAACTCGAAGACACATGCTGACACTGCAATACCATGCTCAGCAGCACACCACATTCCTGCAATCCGAAGCGTTTTTAATAAACGCAGTTTAAAAAAAAAAAAAAGGAAAACATGCTAGGCAACTGCAGAATTAAAAGTGTGGAGTGTTTAAGGGAGATAGGAGCTCAAGTCTTAACATCTCATAGCAGAGAAGCATCAGATATACTAAGCCTTAACCACAGTGCAGAAATCCTATGGGGTACTTAACATTCACTTCCTCCTGTCTAATCCTTCGCGTTACGGAGTCACTCAGCACTACTCAAGGCTAACCGCAATGCATTAGCAGGCACAGCTTAGAAAAAATAATGACAGAAAGCAGAACTTTAGAAGAAGAGATATGGGAGGAGTTCAAAAATGAGAGAGGAACACGTAGTGATACTATGCTCCTGCTACATGAAGCATAGCTGGCTTTTTAATCATGGCCACCCAGTTTAGAGTGTGTAATGGCTGAAAGCAGGATATGATAGGTCTGAGTATATGTCCAAACAGCCCACCCATGGCTGTAACCTGCTTGGAGAAACATGGAGACATCCCAGGAGAGACTTCCTGGGGACATCCCAGGTGGAGTGGACCCATCAAGCCACAGCCTTTTTTTTTTTTTTTTTTCAAAGGGATAAAGACAGTAATGGGTATTGTGCCACAAACCCCTCCCAAAATTCCTTCCAGCTGTATTGATAGCTCACTTTTTGGTCTGAAGGTCACCGAAGTCCTCTTTTTACAAAGAGACTCGGGGCTCCTAAAGAGAGCCTCAGATAACTGGGCTGTCAAGGGCATTGCTTAAGCTATGGGATGCTTGAAGTTCTCCTCTAGGATGGCCGATGGATGGCAACGTGCAAAGCTCACCTCCTCCCAAAAGCACACCTTTCCCCTCGGCCAGTGCTAATGGAAGCAACCAATTCAGCCACTGCATGAGCCAACTGCTCATTCACAGTCAAGCTGCCAACGCCTCACAACATTTAATGAACTGATTCTTGAAAAAAGCATTGTATTGCAAACATCACAATTAATCTTTCATCATTCCACAACGACCTCCCATCCCCCAGGGAGGAAGAAATTCCTTTAGTTTTCATATCACTTGCTCTGAAGCAATTATACAAAATAAAAAAAACACCCTAACAATTACATTTCAGAAGCCCATCTTCCACCAGACAAAAATATTTTTCCACCAACACCAGCCTCCAAATCAGTCAGGGAAAAAGAAAATATCAACCTTAAATCCTTCTTGATTTTATACCCAGAAATGATATAAAGTGAAGGAACACCTAGATAAGACATTACTGTTCCCTGCTTGTCACTTCTGTCCTCTTGCATATCTACATAATACATGCGAAAACACCATTCAGAAAAGGAACAAGAATATTACAGAATTAAACTTGTGGAACAAAGCACGTTCTTGAAACAAACCTCTCCTCTACCATCAATTCAGCTCGACATTTGCCTGCCAGGAATGACTTTTTGACAGAACTAACACTGGGTTTCTCCTTCCCCCAGTGATAGTGACGTGCAAGGGAGTGGAGGAAGAGAAAGGGCTTACTCCTGAGCTACTAAATTCTTGTGACACTTATGCAAGGATCATAAAAACCCTTCTGCAGTGCAATTAAGTCAGTTTGGGATTTCAGTGCTCTCTGCACCTGGGGCATCCCAGCAAAAGTCATATTTAACCAGTTCTGGCTCTTCCCAAGGCCAATTGACTTCAAGCCAGGCTAGAACAAAGGAACCATGTTTCACTGCAATAAAACAAGCTCCAGAATAAAAAACTACAGTCTTCCTGCAAATGAAGATTAGTTTGAAGACAAAGGTATCCAGGTTCCACCATCTGGACAACTTCACCTTAAATTATCATCTCACTGAAACAATTAGTAGCATCTGTGCATTACAAGTTCACCACAAGAGACCTTTTCAGAGGGAAAAGGTGGTAATGTCCACATACAGTCCAGGGACCAAAAACCCACTTGCACAGTTGGGCCATCCACAGAGAAAGTCTCAAACCAGCCAGCACACTGGCTTACCTCAATACAACATCAGCTTGGACTCCATATATCTTCTGCTCCATCGCCTTCTGGAAGGACATCAGAGTGTTTTCTGGTGCCAACTATGGGGGAAGGAAAAGAGCAATGAGAGATTAGTAGTAAGTGGAAACGTTTACAAAGCAGTATCAGTGAGAATGCTGGAAGGAAGGTTTAGAAATAGGATCCAAAACAATCTTTTGCACATTACACACTGGCCAGTTACACTGGAGTACCATCCCCCAGGCAGAATTGCATCTTACTGAAGTCTGAAAATGACCAATATGCTTGACTCCACTGACGGTCTTTCAGACACAGGAGAGAGTTCAATGCAGAGTTATCATGACCAGCAATATCGGAAATGTGACTATCTCAAGGTCTGGGGCAAAATTAGCACGAGAGGTTTCCTTACCAAGGTGGTCCCACAAACAGTCACTTGCTGGGGATGTCCAGAAAGCGGTTGTTAAAGGGATGTGAATTCTCTATCCATAGGTTATATCTAAAACAACTTAACAGTTCTACATTCTACTTTTCTATGCAGTGATTACAATGCCAGTACAGAAAGAAGAAACTCCATGAACCAGGGTATTAGCCATACCACGGAGAACAACTAGACCACAGGTTCTGTAGCACACATTTTATTTCCACAGTACTCATTCATTAAGTCACCTATCACTCCATCTACAAATCAGTTGATTTCTCTAACAACAAACATCACAGCTAGTATTAACAACAATTTTTTAAAATAGCCTTAATCCTGGAAAATTTACCCTTACAGCTATCACAGATAAGGATTCAAATTTTATTTCAATTTCCTTCCTGTTGAGTGGAACAGATGGTAACAGAATTCAGGTTTGCTTAAAAATACAGTGTGAAGACAAGTACTTTGCTTTTCTACAAAACCAGTACAGTAGAGCTAGCCCCAAAACACCCATAAACAAACAACAGGCAGACCAAGAGAACAAAAAAAAAATAAGACAACTATGGAGAGAAAAATCTGGCAGGTTTATTTGCACTGAAACATGAGCACATCAAAATAAAACTATTTTTAAAAATATTTTTTTTTTCCAAATTTGCTTTTAGGTTTAGAGTACCTGTAACATCCTGTTTTTCTCACTCACCTCTGCCACCATCAAGATCAGCAGTAAATTTCCATCAAGGCATAATAAGCATTTACAGCCCATGACTTTCAAGAATTACTCAGGGGTTAGAAAGAAGAGTAGTTAAGAACAAAGGCCTAAATGCACCATGCAAGCAACACGCACAATAAAAACCAGAAAACCACTCAAGAGTTTAAAGATGTTTCTGAGAATAATTTGTTTTCCTATTAGCTGATCGCCTTACATGATCAGGTCAGCAGAGCTTTAGGGTAAAATAACGAGAACAAATGTCAGCAATGCAACTTCCACATAGCTCTGGTACCTCTCTGCTGAATCCCTCTGGCTCAAGCCACACATCAACACTAGTTCATTTTTCTGTTTGTTCAACAGACGCCTGTTATGTTCCTTAAAAAAGGTCCCAATCAAAGCCTGACTTGTCTAGGAGAAGACAGGGCCAATGCTCACACACACCCTCTTACACAGCTCAGCACTGGGTCATGCAAGGTCGGGCTGAAAGAGCTTTTTGCGATGTATACACGATGCCCAGAGCTGTCAGCAGGGAGCAGCAGCCACATAAGGATCCCATCCAGGCAGATCTGCCCCATTTCCTTGGGTTTCTTTCAGTATCTTGGGTTTACCACCCCTCAAGTATCCTAGGTTTCCTCAGGATAACACTGCCAGGCAATCCTCTCTGTATCTGTACAGCCTAATGTTCCATATTTGCTTTCAAACACTATAGCAATCACAAGGAAATAAAGTGTGTGGCCTTCTAACTAGAGACAACCAAGCTAGGGAAACCCAAGGAGAGTGCAAGACCACCAGCCTAAGTCAGTAAGGGTTGCTGGGTGGATGCAAAGCAAGTCACAGGTGAAGATCTGACACCGAGTCAAGCAGCGACTGAACTCACATCCCTATAAGCAATCTCACCAGGGGTGCAGACATACGAGGAACAGTAAAACAGTTAGTTGAGTTATAAGTAGTATCTCAGGCTAAGGGAGACTAGAAAGGGCAGGTTGGCCTACCTCCACTAAGCAATCAATGTAAAGCCCTTCAACAAGAGTAGGGTAGCGTGACTGTTACCCATCTACAAAATGAGGAGCTCATAGTGTGTGAATCAGGGCTAATGAAGGCAAACAAGTGTGCCTACGAGAGTATACCACCTTTGCAGAGGTGGACTAGTGTGACCAAGGTCTTCTCATATCTTACCAGTACGTCAAACTCTGGCACAGTAGAATCCTAAACCAGAGAAGAGACAGATGCTGCTGTTTGGCAAGATTAAAAATGCTTCTTGCCTCTTTTCAGTGTATTTCAGTTTTTTCGGGGCCAGGGTCAAGCCTTGCTTGGGCACCAGCCCTCCTCAGATGCAGATGGTTTGAGATGCAAAAAGAAGGCTAAACTTTAGGTTGAGCAGCAGGAGTCTTGGCCTCCACCACTGGAGGCATTCGAAGGAAATACAGAATCAAACAGATTTGAGGTGGCAAGTCAATATGCAAAAGCCTCCAAAAAAAAAAAGTAAATTTAGACAGAGCTGAGACTGCACACAGAGGTGACAGATGAAAGCTGGACAGAGAAAAAAGCCTTTTGGGGATGCGATTTCTGTTCGCCAGACTGGACAGATTTGGCCATGTAAAGACAGCAGCGATGTTGGAGCAATGCTAAAATACAGGTTGCAATGAGCTAATAACTGAGATCAAGTTTTAAAACTCAGTGCACTGTGACTGCACCTTCCTTAGACGTGAATGTCCCATCCTTAGATGGGACAAACGCCACTGAGCCCCACGGATCTCAGCCCCACGAGTGGAATATCCCACTCCTGCCTCAGGTCTAGCTCCTAGAGGGCCTGTAGATTGTGCTTTACCATTCTAAAAGGGCAAAACTTAACTGCACACTACCAGGGTTGTATGTGTCTGCTCTGATACAAGGCACATTCATGCTCTTCCCACAAACTTGAGCCCAAACACAAGTTAAATAAACTCACAAAACTCTGGCCAGATATATGTTGAAAAATGCAGCTGTGCAGAGGAAGCAGCATTTTAAAACAGTCTTAAGGACAGGCTGTCATTTATGGTCCAACCATCCAAATACACACTTAGGAGGTGTAACATCATCTTCATTACACCACCACAAGAAGTAAAGAGCATGTTCTTGAAGGGCATTGCAGATGAACAAACACCTCTGGCTGCTCTGAATCAGCAAACAGCACAGGTGTCAGCAGAATTGCTCTCTCTAACACCGTGCCTGACGATGGTATGCGCTGGGTAGTCTCTATAACACCACAACGCTATTATTTGGCAGCCTGATTTGTTGTGTCTCAGAAGCTTTTAAAAGTAGATAAGCCTTCCAAGTCAAAGACATCTTCTTGTGAGCATATGGTGGGTAAACTCCTAACTTGGCCAGAGCCAGTCACCCTGACATAAATAATTGCACCTCTAAATGAGTCCACCATTGATGCAGAAAGCTGTCCTCCCTTGTTTCTAAATCTTTCAGCTAAGCCTAATCTTGAGGGGCTTGAACAAGCTACTCACACTGATGACATATCCCAGTAAGTTGGGAAAGCAAATTTAACACTATCTCCTAAAATTAGATAACGCCTTTTCCTGGAGGTTCCCCTGACACTACTCTTTGGATGCAGGATCTCCCTGCAATGGGAGCTTCTTGTGAAAAGGAAGAGACTGAGTAACACATACTTCTATCATCCCAGCATATCTATGTCTTAATCCAAGGAAGAAAGAGGTGAAACCCTAAATTCAGCATGTTTAGGGCAGAGATGCATACAAGTGGGACAGTCGCTAGTACAGAAATTACTTGCTGAACTTAGCACTCATTTTCTTTAAATGTTTTACAGTAAAACTACAGTAAATGAACACATACATTTCTTTGTATTTCTCTCTGTCTCCTTCAAGTTTCTTTGATGGGCTTCCTCCTCAATACAACACATTCAGGCAATTTACACTGAAAACTCAAATCCAGATTTGCAGTGATCCAATGCAACTAGACACAACCAATTTCTTAAGACACCAGTGCTGAAGCGAAGGAAACCCTGGGGCACAAAGCAACGATTTCACTCCAAAACCCCTGTTCTATATAAACCATGACAACATCCACTGAAAGACAGACCCTGCACAGGGTTTCTAGAAGCTGTTCCTTCTTTTCACGCTTGGTTTGATAGGATCATCCCCTGCAAAAATCAAGCTACCATTCATTTGTTCCTACTACAGGGACACAGGAACTAATTTCTAGAAAATTATCAACTTAGAAGAATTATCAGCTTATAACTTAGAAGACAATTGCAAACACTTTCACAGGGAGTCAAGAGGCTTAACTAAGATTATGACAGCATGCTAGTAGCCTTGTTACAGTTAGACATCACTACACTGTACTTTTCCCCTAATTAGTCACCTTGCCAGGCCTTCAAAAAAAATTTCAAATCACTGCATCATTTGCATGTTCAGAGAATAATCAAACTTGTTACAAACTAACCACAGCCACTGCACATCTCTGGCATAGTGTGCTGAGCTGCGCTGAAGGATTTGATCTTTGTTTCATCAACAAACTTTAAAGATATTTTCTCAACCTTTTGGAAACATGAGGATCTTTTTTTTCCCCCCTTCCTTATCTCTCCTTTCCAGTATCAATCTCCTCAAGAGTCAATAACTGGACTAAAACCACCAGGCAATGATTAGGGCGATACCTGAAAAACTGTTTTTTCCTTTCTGTAAAAATACACCCTTCAAAAGTTCCCTGTATGCGGCTTAGTGTGCGATCTGCCAGTACATTGTATTTCAACATTAGGGTAGCATCATGCCAGGCCACTGTGAGGCAATAACAGTACTGTTTAAGAAATATAATTATCTTAATCCCTAGGAATTCTAGGTGTCTTAGAGAGCATCCACATCCGGCACTTCTGGAAGCAGCTCAACAAGACTGAAAGGAAGGAAAAACGTGCAAAACAAAATAAGAAAAAAAATAAAGGATTGTCTTGGACAACACAAATTCATAAGCAAAAAGCCATTAGAAATTTAATAACTAGATACAGGAGAGGAGACCTTATTATTGTACTGCACACAATAAAAAAAGCCAAAGCTTGATTTAACGAAAAACTACCTAACCTTAAGCTTTTCTTCAGATCTGACAGAAGACACCAATTGTGATCATAGAATATTTAGGGCTGGAAGGGACCTTTAAACATCATTTAGTTCCAATTCCCCCGACATGGGCAGGGACATCCCACTAAATCAGGCTGCCCACGGCCCCATCCAACCTGGCCTTGAACACCTCCAGGGATGGTGACTATTTGTTATGATTGATTAGACCAGCAGACAGGTCAACTGGCCATATTTTTAGCAGGTGTGTGTAAGACATACAGGAAACCAAATATTACTTCATTTAAGCCTCAACCTGAAGCCCCATGTGAGCAAAGACATTTGGGAGAAGACTTTAAATGTGTGAATGGCAGTAGAAGTCGGTGTCCTACTGGCTGAAGTTCCTCATTTCCATCTCGGATACGGTCCCAACTTTTACCTTTTACTTATCCTCAGAATAAGTGGCATCACAGGGAGAAGATAGTCAAATCTGTTATCGCTGAAGACAAAATGGAACTAGATTTCTGCAAAAAGAATAAAAAAGACGGAAGACCAAAGACAATGGACACGTGCTGTGTCCAAAAGCCATCTTAAAAGTTTAACAATTTAACATACAAAATTTACAGAGAACCCCAACTCATGTTTTGGAGTGTCAGACAATTCTTTTGCCCATCAAGATAAGACTCTTTCAAACCAAAAGACAATGTGAGGGCTGGAACCCTAAACCCCCAGCACTTTGCTGCCACAACCCTGATACAGACGTCCAGAAGGGCAGAAACAGATCTGGAGGCTGAACACTTAATTTTAAAAGAGTCTTTGAAAAGAAATGATTGATTAACTAAACACCTGATAAAAGAAGGGTTTTCAGAGAGCACCCTGATGGGAATGGACATTGACCATAACAAAAAGTGGGTGTGACTGGATGACACTTCTGCAAGGGAAGGTAGAAGCAGTCATGCAGAAGAGCCTTTCCAGGAGTGAATTAAAGCTCATAGGGGACAGGACGATGCCGAAGGCACATTGCTTAGAGGAACACTACCACTACAGACAAATGGTCAGCCGGTTTGGAACCAGTAGCTCTCATTTCCTGCAAAAAGGCACAATTCATCTAGGTACAGATAACAGGATGGTTTCTGATTTTATTCTTGCTACTTAAAATGCAAAGATTTTTTTTCCTTTTTCCGATGTTTCGAGAGAAATTCTATGAGCCATATGGCCTCTATTCCTCACTTTTTTCCCCCCTCATAGAATCACTAGGTTGGAAGGGACCCATCGGGTCATCAAGTCCAATCCTTCCTAACACTCCCTAAACCATGCCCCTCAGCACCTCATCCACTTGTCCCTTAAACACCTCCAGGGAAGATGACTCAACCACCTCCCTGGGCAGCCTGTTCCAGTGCCCAATGACCCTTTCCACAACCCTTTCCCTCCACAGAACAAGTACAGCAGTTCAGTTGTGCTCAGGCAGATGTTATGAACACTTCTCTTAAAAATCCTGGAGAAGAGAGGGTATGTGCATGCATGCCTCCATGCTATCCTTATGGCAGGCTCTGGGGCACAACAGAAGATCATTGCCCTTGTATGAGAGGCAGGATGCATGCACTGATGGATGAGTGCGCCAAGAAGTGTATCCCTCAGGAAGTGCACACATCTACACCTTCCCCAGAAAACTCTCCATTTCACCACTTTTTGGCCCATATATCATCTTCCATCTCCCCAACAAAGCTTTTATCACAGCACAAGTGTCTTCAGCCATCCCATAGGTCTGTTTTGCTGGCTTTTGTCAGAAGAGCACTCAGTTGTGTTTGTATCTTTCCAGCATAAGAGCATTGGACATGCAAATACAATATTACAGACCCAGCCCTGCCAGAATGGCAGAGCAACCAGTTAGCTGACTATCAGAGAGCATGTCTGTCTGCACTGCTCCAAACCATGTCTGTCTCGCTTTGGGATATTTGAAGGCAAATATTGCATTTCTTTTTATCATCTCCACTCCCATGAGATCCAGTTTTACCCGAGGTCTCAAACTCTCAGGCTCTGTAGACTTTTGATCTTAACATTGCTCAAGGAAGGACATCTGTGTCCTCCAGACTCTTCTCTGGGATATTTCCTGCTCTCCAGCTCCACTTGATAATTTCTCCAAACTGAACATAGTTAGGCTCAACAGAAAAAGCATAGCAAGCAGCCCTGTGAAACAAGACCCTATTAGCAGAAATGCCTTCTAGCAAGGCTTTAAAATCATTAGTTTCCAAGCAGATATGACAGTACAACCTGAGGACTATCACTGTAGGCCGAGCTCTTCAAACTCAAGGTGACATTTGATATAGTAAAAAGCTGAGCATGGAAGTACAGAACAAGGTTCTGACCACGCCCCTCTTGGTCCTCATTTTTCTTATTTCAGCTTTGACATTCAAGGGCACAGTCAGAGGATACATTATGCATACAGAAAAGGCAAAGCTGTTGGATAAGCCTACTGCCAACACATTATAGGACACACAGACTATTGCTTGGAGGTTGGAACAAGGCTTGCTAGTTTTGATCTTGCTTCTTGCAGGATTCAGAGAAAAACCATCTGTTGTTAGCAGACAACCAGCTCTGTGTATCAGGGAATGGGAGGGATGCACCCTGCTGAACAACACCTGGGCCATAGCTCCATACCATACACATCGAGTGTCCGCCACTACCATTCTTGATGAACCTCCGCAAGCCTCTACACCCTAACATGACAGCATCTCCTCAGATAGGTTTATTCCATACTGCAAGGAGCAGTTGCTAGCTCCAAGGAAGAACATGAAGCAAAGCAAAGGGCCAAGTCTCTGCTGAGTCTTGCTCCAGATAAGGTTACATAAATTAGTTCAGTCTGGAGGACAGAAGGATTCTGTCTACTGTTTAGTCACTTCAGGAGGCTATTGGGGGCACACAGGTCTGGAAACCCCACAGGAAGAAAGTGTCCTAACAGGTTTTGTTATCTCCTGCCATGCAGAAAGCATGCAGAACAGGTTCTCACTTGGCTTCTTCTGGCATTCATGGTTGGTAAAAAGTAGGACTCAGTAGGACAGGAAAAAGCATTTATCATGCTCAGAACTTCATTCCACCACCCACAGAGGCAATATAGCAAAAAGAACGACATAAATAAGGATGGTATTTCAAGGAATTGCTTAAAGAAAGAAAACATTAGAAACAGAGAACTAAAATAAAATACTTCTGCGTCACGACAGGTGTTTATCTCACCTAGCAACCCCCATAGTGCGCACTCTCAGATTTGGAGAGGAGCTCAAGCACGTTCCAGCCTGCCAAATAGAGTCTGACAGCCTATACAAGTATTTTATTCTACCTTGAATGCCAGCAAAAAAGTTGGTTGGATGCCTTAAAAAAAAAATCACAAGGCCAGTGCCCGCACTGTAGTGCGCTATCTTGTCTAAAGTCAGTCAATCAGCAGAGAGCTGGAGGTACAACTATGCAACAGCTCTAGGTGCAGAAGTACCCAGACTGCAGACCCAGACCAGTATGCCCAAACACCACAGGACAGCACTATCCAAACCCAGGGCTGTGCCCAAGGCCACATGCTCCATCTTTAGCCTGGGCATGTCCAGAAACCTTGGAATAGAAAGTACTATATGATTATGATTTCAAGGTCTGCCCAGAGGCAGATGACAGGACTGTTTCATCACCTCATCCAGTCTCATGATGATCTGCAATGCAAGAGTACTGTGCAGTCACATAGGGTCAGCATAGCTTGCTTGTTTGTTTATTTTTCCAGATTGCCACACACTCAAAGCATCTTGCTGTGAGCTGAATTTAACCACTACCAGTGAGGTCCTACCAAGGGCACAAAGACTGAGCCTCAAGCTCAGCAAAAAACAGCAGAACTACCTGCCAGAAAAACGCAATGGCACAAAACACCCAGAGCAAGGCAAAGATTGCCCTTTTGTTTGTAAGGAATTTAGATGCTATCTGGGGCATGACTTGACACTGGGTTCGTGTACCAATTTACCACCACAATGATTTTAGCCCGCAGAGGTGCCTCAAATTTATGTCTGTCATATATATTCTCTGGAGAGCAGCCTGAAGACCATCAGATCCTGTACCATCCTTTACACACACAGAAGAGTCAGACAACACAGTACTAACACTGTGAGACTACTCACCATCGGTGCACCACGGTGACCTATAATGGCTGGCTTTGGTCCCAGAGCCTTCTTCTCCATTATGCAAGGGGATGAGATGGTGAGGGGGACGAGGTAAAGTGCAACTACAACTGCAAGGTATGCAGTGAACATCAGCATCTGAGAAGCTGAGTCGGAAAGAGAGAGAAAGAGCTGGTGAAAATGCTGGTTCTGACCTCCCTCACACCACAGGAGCTAAGTCAAGAAATCACCATCTTCCTCCACAGGACAGACTGGTCTACGTACACTCTCTGCCCATAGTAGAACAGCAGAGCTCTGCATTTAGGGAAAACAGTCTATTTTAAAAAAATCTCTTTGAGCTAAGCAAATCCCAGGGGGAGGAAGGAGAGGGCATCACTTTATTTTGTATTGGATAAACAAAAAGTTAAGCAAATTGCTTAGTCTCATCTATGTAACCCAAATCACTACTGATTTTTAGTTCTTCAGGTGGGACAGCACCAAATTTTGCCCTGCCTGGCAGCTTAAATAGATCAGCAGTTAAACACTTCTGCAAATAAGTTACAGCACCATATTGGTACATTTAATATTACTTGCTTTTACATCACTTGTTTACTTTGGTAGTTCACCAACACCATCCATTTCAGTGCCACTTGAACTGCTTCTGCATTAGGATTTGTGCCAGCCAGAAATGAATTAATTAGCAATAATGTTTTACTGATTAAGTTGGACATGTTTAAATAAATCCTGGTGTTGTGAGGGCACTGCACTCCCTGGGGTCTCTGCAAGCAGCAATATTACAGGACCAGTAAATGCAGCAAAGAGGGTGCTTGCTGCAGTGCTTAGGGCCAGATGAGCAGTTCTGCCTCCCACGCCATGTCCCAGCCACTCCTCTCCGACTGTAAAAGACTTCTCATAAAGTCCAAAGTACCTGGGAATCTTTCAAGGGTGCTGACAGTGCAACAGAAACACCCCTTGTTCCAAACAGACACATATTCCTTTATAAAGAACAACAGGTACCTTTGAACTCCTAAGCTATTTGGATTCACTCCTAAGCTATTTGGATTTGAAACCACGGATATCAAAGTGTAAGACTTTTTAATTATTATTTATTTTACAAACTCATTAAGGCTTTGGATCTCAAAGGATAACCTCCAAGAGAACTCTTTGAAAAAAATATTTGCAATGGATGCAAGATGGAGAAGGCTTTTTTTTTTTTAGTGGAAGAACAGAACAGCCCAGCTCCAGTCCTGACCACAACTGATCTGGTTTCATGCACAAATATCCTGGGTTTTTTTTTTTTTCCTTCCAGGCTCTAACAGCCTCATTCAAACATGTTCCTATAAGTCAGAAAGTAATACTAGTAACTTCACCAGCTAACTTTTCCTCCTCTCTGGAAGAGATGTCAGTCACCCACAGAGCATTCAAGGAACATGAATGGCATCTTCCTAAGTTAGTTCATGTTTTGTCCTGTGCCATAAAGGTATGGTGCGCTGGAATTGTGCATTACCAGCACTGAAACCTCCACAACAACACAGGACATCATCCTGACCCAATTCTTGCTCACTCCAGGAACACCATACACCAACCAAGATGTGAAAATCAGACTAACTAGACTAGCAAAGCCTCAGGCTGTGCAAAGAATCTGGTCCCTTCCTTCCTGGTACTGCAGTTTAGGGATTAAACAGCTCAGATTCAGACTCTGGGCAAGAATCATGTGAAATGCATGGGCTTGCAAATATTTTCATCATTACACTGCACCTACAAGGAAAGGATACCCCTGCACGGGTCACAGACCATGTTTAAAGGGAGCTGAAGACCTCACCCAGCCATGCATACATGGGAATTGATACCACACACAAAAACCCTGAAAATCAAATAAATGCACGAAATACAAGCAAAGTACCTACTGTTCAGTTTGAGGTTGGATGGTCTGTGTGGAAGAAGCTCTCCTTATGACCACCCAAGCCAAGCAAGCAGGACAAATAAATCTCTCACTTTCTACAACATGACAACACCAACACCACCATTTAGATGCAAGCCTTCCTTCTCTGTTCCTCCTGCACTTAGGCTTAGTTTGGGGTCCTGGAAGAGCATGTTTCTTACATTGCCATTTGCTACTCGAGGCTTCCAGGGCTGCTTTGAAACCAATGATTTGTATCTGACCTCAAAAGCAAGCTTTGAAACAAGCTACTGTCTTTTAAAACACTGTAGCTACTTAAGAAACTTCTGTTCTATAGGTTCAGAAAAAGTAGCAACAACAACAAAAGTGTAAATTTGCTCAGTAAAAAAGTCAATTGCTGAAGACTGTTATCTGTCTCAAAAGTGTCAAGAACAGATTGTTGCATCAATGACTGCAGCTGCACCAGTTACTTCCGAAAGATTAGTGAGTGAAATCTTATTTTTCCATCACAAGTAACCGTAGGTTCTCACAAAGATTTCAGTTCTTCCCTTCCATTTTTAGGACCATCATGTCAAACATTTCTGTATCAAAAAAGTCTGTACACTCCTCCAGGTAAGACTCCTTTCACAAGTAATATGAACCCCAAAGTAACTAAGATCCAGTGCACAGAAGAGATGGATGTTTTCCCTTGAAACAAACAAACAAACAAAAACAACAACAGAAGACAAACAAAAAACCCACATCAACCCAGGAGTAGGAAAGGAAGAAACACAGCTTCCTGGCATATTAAAAAAAAAAAAAAAACAAAACCAAAACCAAAGGAAAAAGCCAGGGAACTTAGCTGCCAAGAGAAAAAGTCTGAGGAATTCAGGACTACATAACAATCTCTGCTCTAAGCATAACCACAAATCCTCCCTCAACTGGCAGCCTAATTACACACTAGGACATATTTAAGAAGAACCAGGTACAGCTTTAATGGCATATTCATAAATCAAGGCTGAGCAATTCTTTCTTTGAAAGGTCTCTCTGGATATCAAAATCTTTCCATCTTCAGACACCATTTCTTCATTCTTAACTCTTGCTTCTTGGAAGTCTTTTGCAAGTGCTGCCAAATGTTTCCAGGGCTTTTATTTTGCTGCAGATTAAATACCACTTAAAACAATTTTTCTGGAGCTGGCACAAATGTGTGAGAACAGCCATGGACATCCTGAAGAAAAACACTTCTGAGAGCACAAAAGGATAAAATTATTTCACAAGAAAACCTGGAGGAGCAACTCAAGTTATGGGAGAGCCTCAGCAACAAGACTGGAGAGGGGAGATCCACAGATGAGCTTATTTCAGTGGACAAGCCCATCAACAAGAGGAGGTGGGTTCAGTGTGTCTTTTTCCATTCCTCTCCCTTGGACCTTTGACCATGTCTCAACATGCACTTAAGAAGCACCTAACTATGAGGGGACCAAACATCTACTGCACCCTCTGGGTGTTACTGTACCACAACAAGTAGTCCATCAAGGCTTTCAGAAGCTAGAAATACAGATGAGGTTTCACCAAGCAGTCAGAGAAGGCAGAGGTGATTTAGAGATAGAGAAGAATATTGCAAGATAGATGCAGAGGGTGCATTTATATTTTCTAAAGCAGATTCATGGAAATCTGGATGCTTTTAGTCATTGAATTATTTAAAATAATCCTTTCATCTCCAGCCTTGGTGTGCCTCCAACTGCAAAGCAAGAGCCATGGGATATTTGGGTGCGCCTCCAGACCATGTTTACCCATTCCAGTTTCAGCCAGGTTTCTCTAGAAGAGCATTCACCTTACCAACATGTCTGAGCTGGAGGCTGCTGAGCCCTAGGAAGGAACCAGCACTGCTTCCTGCCAGCTGATTCCCAATGAGAGGGCCCAGCACATCAAGAGCCACCCATTAGCCCCCAACCACCAGACAAGGACAGAAGTGGTACTCACTGGCTTTTTCCGTCCGTGCAAACTGCCCCGCTATCAACCATGACAGGGCTGTGACTGCTGCAAGTGCTCCTATGTGCAAGAAAGGAGCTGTGGCCTGCAGGACATAAGAAGAATGAAAAACATTATGACAAACACCCTAAGACCTTGAAAATTCATTGATCTTGCAGGCTCCATAGTGCATCAGACTACTCCATTTTTGGTTGTACTTCACACCATTCCTACATCAGGTTCCTGCATCTGTTTTGGCTCTCTCTTCTTCCAAACCCTACTGTTGCCTTTGGCACTCAGGAAAGCTCTAAAAATCCCTCCTTGGGGAACAGCTCACCCAATAACACAGATATTTGCAAAAGGCCTCTTAAAACGCCAACCAAATTCAAGTAAGGCTCTTGGTGTCACCAGGCTTTAATTTTCTTGTAGTGCAGGGACACCCAATGTGGGTCAACAGCTCAATGTCTGGACAGAGATCAGTGACGAGTGCTGGCCCTCAGGGGTCAGTATTGGATCGGTACTCTTTAACATCTTCATCGAGGAAGACAGTGGGATTGAGTTCACCCTCAGCAAGTTTACAGATGACACAAAGCTGAGCGGTGCAGTTACCATGCCTGAGGCATGAGCTTGAGAATTGGGCCTGTGTAAACCTCACAAGGTTCAAGAAGGCCAAATGCAAAGTCCTTCACTTGAGTCGGGGCAACACTCTGTATCAATACAGGCTGGGGGAGCAAGGAATTGAGAGAAGCCCTCCTGTGAGGGACTTGAGGGAATTGGTGGGTAAAAAAATGGACATTAGTCAGCAACAGGTGCATGCAGCCCAGAAAGCCAACCATACCCTGGCCTGCATCAAAAGAAGCATAGCCAGAAAGTCAAGAGAGGTGATTCTGGAGTACTGTGGCCAGCTCTGGGCCTCTTGGAGCAGATCCAGAGGAAGCCACAAAAATCAGAGGGATGGAGCACCTCTCCTATGGTGAAAGGCTGAGAGAGTTAGGGTTATTCAGCTGGGAGAAAAGAACACTCCGCGGAGACCTTATTATGGTCTTTCAGTACTTAAAAGCAGCCTATAAGAAAGATTGGGACAGACTTTTCAGTAGAACCTGTAGTGATAGGACAAGGGATAATATTTTTAAACTAAAGGAGGAGAGATGCAGACTAGATATAAGAAATTTTTTACAATGAGGGTGGTGAAACACTGGCACAATTTGCCCAGAGAGGTGCTAGATGCAGTGTCCCTGGAAATATTTAAGGTGAGGTTGGATGAAGCTCCGAGCAACCTGATCTAGTTGAAGATGTTCCTGCTCCTGCACTGGCATTGGACCAGATGACGTTTAAAGGTCCCTTCTAATCCAAAGTATTCTATGACTCTATGAACACACTGGACTATGTATCACCATGGTGTATCACCAAGAGAGCAAGTCTGAGACAGATTTGAGTCATGCTTTTGTTCTCCAATTGCTTGCCTACATCTTTTTAAAAAAAAAAAAAAAAACAAAAAAACCAAAAAACCCAAAATACCAAAACGAGAAAAGGGAAGCACTTCTGAGAAATGTTAGTCACTTGTATGAATGTTAGTTTTTCCTTATTTGCATACTTCCAATATACAGTGATTACCCATAAAATCTGTCATGTCTCTCATAGGTAAAATATTTTTTGACCCGTTTTCAAGGAAGAGGGGGAAAAAATGGACTAGAGAAAGGTCTGTAAAGAAATTCACCATTTGTAACTGTTTCCTCTAACGCTTATACAGCTCTGCAGCATACCACAAGTCTTTCTTAAAACAGGATTAGAGCACAGACGTTGCATTCTTTTTTAGATATATATAAATTCACATGCAATGGGAAAAAACCCCCACAGTATTCCTCTCGTAGGAGGGTTGTATATAGTAGAAAGACACCAAGTCCATAACATGCAGCTGCAGTGACCCCTTTTCCCCCTCAGAGAAGCATCTTTGCGGACAACTTACTTGCAGTGAAATAAATACCATCTCCCATTCGTCGTCCCAAAGCTGTGCTATTGATGACATGGTCACCACAGTTGTTATCAAGGTCGTCATCAGGCCAATCTGCAGCAAATATGAGAGTATTTACGTATTGGAGCCTTTGCCTCTATCATAGCAGTTTTACAAACTGGGAAATGGAGACAGAAAACTTTTACATGTAATAAATGGCCTGAACCAACTAGCCTTGGGACCCAACAAGGAAACAGATTGGGCTCACACGCTGTCCTAGCACAACCTCTCCACTTGCAGTACTGGAAATACAACACTGGGCTAAATGGTAACAGGAGGGCACATCTCATTGATGATCTCTCACTTTCTTCACACAGTGGCCAAAGGTATAGAAAAATCAAATGATCTTCCCTGACAACAAACTAGATCATAAACAGCTTAAATACAGATTGAGTTCTTCCAGGCAACTTCAGGAGATGACTCCAAATTCTCCTGGCCCTGTTGCATCAGCCTGTGATGCACTAGTGATATGGGAGGTTGGTGGACTTCGCTCAACCTGACTCTCCAGCGCTTCTGTTCAGGGATAAAACTTAAACTTACTCAACAGACAATGAACACTGCACTTCTCAGGGAAGAGTGAATGTGTGTAAGCAAGGCTGTGCATCCCCATCACCAAGCAATCATCTCTGAGCTAGTTCAGCATAACTTCATCCATGGATGCAAGTTCACATGCGTCTGAATGGCAACAACTGTGCGGTCAGCATCCAATCCATACTGACAGAGCAGCTATACTAGCTTGTTAAGAGGCTCTAGATGACAGTGCCTGCACTGAGATGGCAGAATAAGACCTAGTCACATCAGTCACTCCCCTCAGCCTTCCCCTCCCTCTGCACGAAAGCACTCAGAAGTGTGAGCAGAGCAGTCAAAATGAAAATGTCCCCTCTACTTTGAAGGTAAAAAAAAAGTTCAGACCATCAAGAACTTAAAAATAACTGCAGCTGTAAAGACTTAACATCTTCTGGCGTTTGACAAAAAAAACAAACAGTTCACCATCCTCCACCTCTTTCAGGTATCTCAGTCTCCACTGTACAGCAACCCTGCTGCATTAAAACACTGCTGCTGCTCTGTGTCTCAATCTCATGCACTGTTTAGATCAGAAAACTATGTGGGAGACTTGGGCAGAAAAAGCCACCTGATACCTAATGGTCAACTAATCATTTAGGATGCATAAGACATCTGTAAATTAATTTCAGATTTACTTAATATTTTAGAAGCAAATAAACTTCACGTTTCCAGCATGTACAGAAATCACTGTTCTACATGAAGACATGATTTCTGATTCTAGTGAAGACCTCAGTTCCTACCTGTTGTTCCTGTCCCAGCTACCCAAAGACAGACTCACCAACAGTACCACAGGTGTGGCAGTACCACAGGACATGGCAATGGCTTACTCTGAGCGTCCAGCTTTTAGGGAACATGAACAAAGAACATGGGGCAGCAGAATGGGCCAAGAGATCCAGCTGCCCAGAGACGAAGAGGATCCCTGAGCCAAAAGGCATTCAAATCACTTGCTAATGCTAACCAACCCCTTTCTGCACATCCAAGGAAGGATGGGATTTTCTTGCGTATTTAAAAGACACCTTCCCGATACCTATAATGGCAAGCCACACTATTTCAAGATTAATTCCTCATAAAGGAGTCTGAATTAATAAAGCAGAAAGCAATGCATGTGGACAATTACACTTTGACCTGGGGCTTTGCATACAGAAGTCATTCTCTTCCCCCATTCTGTGGGCAGACCTCTGGGCCGCCTGCCAGTGTAACATCAGCTCACAATCTGGATTGAACCTACTTTTCATCTGTTTTATATCCTCCAAAGCTGAACTCCAAATTCAGCAGCAACAGAAGACTCTGTCAACTATATTTCTTCATTACAGCCCTAATACCCCTTGATGCCACCACCCTGTGCAGCACAGAGGCATCAGGACACAAGTGTATCTCTGTTTCATCTTTTCCTCCTCCAATCAGCTCTGCCTTATTGCTTCTTATCACCCCCCACTCCCGCATCTCCAACTTGGCTTACAATCCTCAGCTCTTTTCACAGGAGAAAATTGGAAGGAATCGTGCTATTTGCACATACCAGCCTTTCTTGTGTGCTTTAATCTATATTTGAAGGTAATTCAGCACAGTTGCAGAGAAGAACATTAACTTAATCCAGTCTCCTATCTATACGTCCTTAAAAAGCTGAGGGAGGTGTGGGGAAGGGAAGAGACAGAGCAACACATCTGAGTTGTGGTGAAAGGTAGACTTTTTTGGAAGAAGGGAAGGAAGGGTGGGTTTCTGTAGGCAAGAACTAACTGATCTCCACCAACACATTCCTCTTCTGGACTTACTCATCCAAACCCACCAGCCACCTGGAGTGTCTCTGAAAAATACCATTTCCCCCAGTGAAGAAACATATGTTAGGCTGAAGAATCAACAATTTATTTTCCAGTAGCAGTCAGACAGCACCCATCCTCACTTTGCACTGCATCCCAGCTTCCCAAGGAAACAATTTCTATAGCTTTTAGGGGAGAAACAAAAGGAAGAAAAAGTGTGTGTGTGTGTGGGGGGGATTATGAGGTCTATGCTCTCCCTTTCCCGGGGGTGATACATCTGTCCAGGTCCTGATCCTGCAAGAACTTGTCACGTGCACAACAACCCGTTTCAGGAGGAGCTGTGTATTGGCAGACTCAGGACTGGTCCCTTAATTACCTATGAGCAGATTGCCAGTTACAATTGAATCCTGCCAAGCTCATTTCTTTGGCATTGCCTTTCCCCACAGCTTGCTACATACCCTTCCCTTCCCCCTTCTGTGCTCCAAACAGCAGATCCGCATCTTCTCTTACATTTCACAGCAAATTATTTTCAAAGTGTTAAACATACAAACCAGAACCTCCAAGGGTTCCGGCAAACCACAACCTGCACATTGCACACCCCCAATTTAATGTTCACATCTTCAATCAAGGTTTTTCTACAGTCAGTTCTTCCAAAAATATCCTAGAAAGCTTCACATCTGATCAGTCCCTTCTCCAGGGCTGGGTTCAGCATGGAAAGAAGAACCAGAGAGGTTTACAATGGAGTACCATATTGAGCTGAGACCAAGACCATTAGAGCACAGCTCTAATGACACAGTGTTTCTCAGTCTCCAAAAGTGGGCCATTCACCAGCAGGTATCCCAAAGCATTTCACTAACATGGAGCAAAGTCACTGCCCCCAGGCTTTGACTGCAATTTGCACTGTAGGACACATGTACCACAGGCATCTGAAGTTTATGCTCTTCCCAAAACCATCATGAAAGCATGTACCACACACACCACTTGCTCCTTAGACTCCTGTTTTACTGAGATCCCACTCCTTTCCCAGCTGAGAAAAGCTATTTACCTTGTGAAACCAGTGCAGGTTCATTTGCTGTCCCACAGCTATGTGACATAGTGCTAGTATCTGGGAGGAAGAAATCAAAAGTCAGACAATAGCACATCATAACCACCAAGTTTTTGCACATGCCGGAACATGTCACCACCCCAAAAAGATAATATAACAGGCCAGGTCAGAAAGTAGGGCTGGAGCGGGGATGGATTCAGCAGACAACACCTTGCTAATCTGTACAAACAGATCCTCTCCAAAGCCAAAGACATGGAGTGAAAGACTTTGATCTTCAAGAGGCAGGGAGGTAGAGTCTGGTCCGCAAGTGCATAGCTCCCAGGACCTCAGGAAGCACTGACTACATGGGGCCAGGTACCAGCATGCTACCTCAACAGACATCACCTTGAAGGTCCCAGCACGCTGGGATGAAGGAAACCAATCTCCAATTGTGATTGGTAGATAACCAAAATGAAGTTGGGTCCAAGCTAAAGGGGAAGATAAAAAACAAAAATGCTGTATTTCTCCTCAGGCCAGCTGCACCACCAGTATCCGAGTCTCTGTCTCTCTCTTGATCATCTGAGATTTTTCACTTCCCATTTATTTTGGGCAACTTAA
Organism: Cuculus canorus; assembly: GCF_017976375.1. Lineage (NCBI taxonomy): Eukaryota > Metazoa > Chordata > Aves > Cuculiformes > Cuculidae > Cuculus > Cuculus canorus. Next base: position 16,163,690 of record NC_071401.1, on the reverse strand, counting down.
GGCTAAGGGAGAGAGGGAGACAGAAATCCCCTCTGAAAGGAAAATTGGCCAATACGTAGACTGAGAAGTTCATGACCTTTTTAAAACCAATCCACAAACCTCTAGGAAATGTCATTTTAATCTACTCACCAATAACACTGTAATATACGTAAAGCCAGCAGCAGTTGTTACAAGTATTGGAATGGACCAGTCACTCCAATATCCCATTCGGTTATATAAAAACCTGAAAGGTAAGTGCGAAGGACAGGTTAAGAAGAGATTCAACAGCATAGCAACTGCACAAAGATTAGATAAAACTTTAGAAAATGGATCCTTTCGTTTTCACTGTACGGGTGAGAGATAGGCAGCAAAAAGCACAAGTCACAAAAACAAAACCCAGTGTTTTTGCTTTGATGCCTCATGGGAAATGAATTCTGCAAAGAGGAAGCAGACAATTATGTTAAACACAGCAATAATGTTGCTTCAGAAAAAAAAAAAAAATCATACAGGACCAGGACTTGAGTTCTCTCAAAAATATTGCATACAAACAAGGGAAAAGTATCCCCACGTATGGTGACGTTTCACTAAACAATAGACCCAAAGCTGTCCCATGTGCTCATAGACTAATAAATACAACACAGAAATAGTATCAAGGACAGGGGAGGAAAATTAATGTTGCTGTGTATAGCTGTGCTACATACTCCATGCATAAATTCTTTGCAAAGGGACACAGTGATGGAAGAAATTGGCTCTCCTGTACCTATTGGAGACTATGTCTCTTATTCCCAATGAGCAGTAGAGAAGGTCCAATCCTGCAAGAATGGAGATTGTCAGAAATTGGGCTCAGGACTTCCCAAAATGAGGTTGGATAGAGGAATCACATCCTTTAGATCTTCTCATTTTCAACTGATTGAAGGGCTGGTATGCCTAAAGGATGCCTGTGAGGTTTTTTGGCTTAGTGGGCTCCCTTCTGGTCCTTCTGTTTACCTTACAGCTCTAAGTAAGAGCTGGACAATGCAATGGCTCTGTGATCTAACCTTGCAAGAGGCAGCAACAATGTCCTGATGCACTAGAGGATCAGATCAGGGACTCAAGCAAGGTTAGAGCAGTACTGAGATATGGATGATATCCTACAGGTGCATGTACAAAGCATGTAACTCCAGCTGACTCTCTTTGGCTCCTCTATGCCATGACACACCAGTGAATTTCTCACAGTTTCCATGCACACATGGAGAACAGCTGCCATCTTGTCAATGCTTAGCAGTACAAAAGCATAAAAGCCACGTTTTTCCTATAGCCTAATAGTCACAGCACTGCCCTAAAACCAGAGAAACCCATATCTACCCCCGGGTTTAGCTGTTGGGATTGCAGTGTTCTTGCCTCACTACCTTTCTGACCAACAGGCAAAGAGATAGGTCTCATCCTCTTACTGAAGGTGATTTTTCCTCCCTCTCCTTTATTTAACTAGATATCCTCCCCACTCTCACTTCCCAGGTTTTCCAGTCGTGTATTTCAGAGGGCATATTTAGCTCAGCATCCTGTCTCTCCACATCACTTTCATATAGCCAATGCTTTATGAAACAAACAAGGGCACCGGGCAACGCAAAGCATTATTCACAGCAGCAGCCGCAGAGTAAGAGACGCTGTCCCTTGTGCCTACCTGTAGGTCTCAAATGTCAAATTTGCATTTAAATAACAATACACTATCCAGTGAAACTGTCCTGGAGTTGGATTAGAGAGTCATTAAAGCACGTTACAGCAAAGCCACAGCAAGACACAAGATAGACTCAGTCATTTGCTTTCTCTGGCCAGAAATGCAGGAGGGTGGGAGACAAATCCCAGAACTCTTCTTGCAACTTCTAAGAGTTCAAACCTAACCTGGCTTAAAACTCCAGGGGATTTTTAGAAAAAAAAGCATCACTAGTTTGACTTGGATTTGTGTTAACTTTATCTTCATGCAAATCCTCCAGTACAGCAAGGACAAGACAGTTACGGGGTGGATGATGCAACAGTACTGCTCACACATACCTAGCAGAAACACAAGCACTGGAGCAGCATCTGGCTGGTGTGACCTTCTGTGAACCTCTGAACACAAGGACCAGATCAAGCCCAATCCTGACCTACCAGTTTCAGGACTGACTCCTGATAAAGGGAAGCAGCCGGGTTCAGGACACACCTGTGCAGAGATTCCAGAAGGCAGAACTGAGACAGACCTCACTATATTAAAAGATACCACAACACAGTAGACATGGGGCTTCTCCAACACCTGACAAGGGCTTCAGGTCAAATAGTCCTACTGGCATTCCTCAGCTCTACTCATCAGCTCAAATTAGCCAATGTTAGGATCTACCTTTTTGTTGCCTTTTTTTGTTATGACAGACACAAATGCTGCATGCAAGCAGGTCAATGACTCAACCTCTTCCCTATCATTCAAAACCAGCATCATTCATGAACCACAAACTCTGGCCTGGCAACCGCCACACCCATTGTGTCCAGGCATAAATCTTCCATGCTGGATCTAGAGAGCAAATCCTTGGGTTCAGCAAATGACCTACATCTAGTTCTGCTTAGGGATTCAAAGAGCCACAACGAAAGGTAACTGGAAGAATTCAGACATACTGTTATAGTAAAAAAAAATTAGGTAACAAAGAAGAGAGTGCTCCTCTGAAGTCTTTGCTTATGCCACCGAGAGCTTCCTTAGCTCCGCTTCAGTACATTCAAGACATTTGCTCTGATGTCCCTTGAAGTGGTCCTCTGACAGAGTCAGGTCTTCGATTGATGTGTAAATAACTGTTCTAAAATGCTGTTTCCATGGTAGTTATGAGCCAGATGAGCCTTCACCAGAACTAAGGATGAAAAAAATTTCTACACAGCCTTGCACTTATAGTCCTGCTCCAGAGGGAACACAGCCAGGTTCACAAGTTACAGCACCTTCCACATCCTTCATTAACCAATGCTGAGCCTTCTATTGCAGTACACAGCTTTCACACTGGAGATCTGAAGTATAATCCAATTAAGTGTAGACACCAAAAAGGGAAATGCCTAAAACAATAGATTAAAAAATATATTTACTTAAATTTAAAAGACATAAGGCCCCTTCATTAATCAGGACCTCACTGAATATTCAGCCTTGCAGAAAAAAAGCTAAAAGCCTGCAGCAATATGTGCTCGGCTATAATTTTGCCTTGTCTTTCTAAAGCGCATTTCAATCCCAGAATAGTCCCTTAAGTCTCTACAAGTTTAAAGGCCAAATATCCATTTTTACGTAGGTAAACCCTATCACTGCCACAATTTAATTAGGCCAGTTTAGTTGTACACATAGATGCGTTCACTGTTGAACCCCAAACATGTTGCCTGAATCACAGGGTTTGCTATGGTCATCTCTACGTTTCGGCTACCTCTTAAGTCACCTTTGACAGCTCCTCAGCAGTATTTAGCAATGTTCAGCACATCTGGGTTAAGAAAAAAAACATCCTAGTGAATTCAGGTTCCAAGTGCCCTTGTAGCAAAAGAACACAGAAGTGAGGGATTGCAGTGCATTGTAGTTTCAACTAGAATAATGAGTCTTTACATTAGAATAATGATAACCCTGCCGAGAAGTTCCTGAGCTTATGGAGGACATGAGGTTGAATGAGCCAACAGGGCATCTCTACTGTGAGCAAGTTAAACAACGTCCTGGGTAGCATTAAGAGAAGCGTTGCTAGCAGAACACTGCAAGTTTCTCTCCCTTCTGTTCAGCCCTGGAGAGGTGGCACTGACACCATACTGCTCCAGTATTGGGCCTCCCAGTTCACAGAGGATGTGTAAGGGATCAAACACAGAACCACCAAACCAAAATGATGAGGTACCTGCAGAACACAGCCTACTAGGAAGGCCTGAGGAAGTTGGGTTTGTTTCATCTCCTAAAGAAGAGACTATGACGTGACTAATAAATATATGCCTACACTGTCTGACAGTTATAAAGATGATGAAATCATACTTTTCAAGACTGACACACATTGTCATAATGGGAAATGGCCTTTAGAGGTTCAAGTTGGAAAAATCTTCTCTCAGAGAGTGGTGTAGTGCTGGAATAATTCCAAGAGAGGGGGGAAGCCTTCATCTTTGGGGTTTCAAGAGTTCGTCAATGTGGATTGCTTCTGGCAATAGTCTTGCTTTGAGGGGTTGGTTGGACAGATACCTTCAGTCTGTCTTCACCTGCTGCAGTGGGACAGACAGAAGATCAGTGTAGTCACCAGAATTCACAAGGATGAGCTTTGGAAGGCAGGAACACGCTCAGCAGCTCAGCACACCAATGTAACAGCAATTCCTCATCCCAGGTCCTCCAAGGAGCCCCTGTCAGTGGCTCAGAGTGCTGGGTCTTGTACAGAGATGGTGTTTGCCCCGAAGATACCTTCGTCCAGTCTGAGAGAGGTCATGGCTTGCAAAGTGGAGCAGAGAGGAAGGCAACAGAAACAAGTATCAAAGAAGCCTTGTCCACAGATAGAGCCCAGAAGTGATAGCCACTGAGGAACAACAAAGATAGTGTTTCCAAGAACCAGGACCCCACTGCTGTATCTTTCCAGCAAAAGGCTCACAGCTCTTCCAGGTCCAAAGTGATGCTTTCACCTCCTTTACGCCCTGTCTTGCTGTAAAACATTTACTGTGCTTTAATGGAACCCACCCATCTGCACTGAGAGGGAGGAGGGCCAGACTCAGCCTGAACAGACCCAGTGGAAATAGTTTCCTCTCTGTCTGGAACCAACAGACTGCAATTAAAACCTCGCCCCATGTTATCATCCTTCCTCACAGCCTTTCCGCAGTATTTCAGGCTGTTTTTCAGAAACCCTGCTGTTCTTCTCAACCCCTTGTGCCAGTGCATGGAGCAGGGATCTAACTGTGATTACAGCATTTACAAAGCACTGATGCACTTTCAGCACTGAATGGCAATTCTTGAATAGATGTAGACCTGCTATTTTGCACCCAGAGAGCCTCTTCTGTAACAGTTGTGCACAAGAGGACTTGCTTTCCCAGTGCTGCCAATCCAGAAGTGTTTCTAGTACCCTGTGCACGCTGGGTTGCATGACAGGTGAAGGGGTTTGGTCTGCAAGTTACACGCACAAGCATTTTAAAGTTCAAATACCTCTTGCCTGCAGAGCAAACCTGCACATCTCCTCCCATTCCTGCATGAATATTTGGGAACTCAAACCCATGCAGCACTGCAGCTGCAATGCCTATTCAGTGTTCCCAGGGCATTATTTTGTCTCTGCATGATTTTGTAGCCCTTTCTCAGCTTTGAGCTAAAACAGATTTGGTTTTGCACTGAAGTGGATTAGGAGTGTTCACAACCTGTACTGAAGGTACAAACAAACTGAAAGGAAGAGGAGTTACAAACTACTTTTTTTTTTTAAAGGGCACTTTCTTCATAGTAATATTCTAAATAATCAAGAGCAATGGCGATGGCTTCTGTTCTCAGAGTGCTGCTCTAAACAGATTAAAACCACTCTCCTGGGAGGAGACAGCTCATTTCATTAAGTTAGTAAACACTCTCTCTCATACAATTTCAGCATCTAAAGCAGGCCACTTATTTAAGGGATCAACTACCTACTGTTTTTTAAAATACAGTTTACATATTATCTTTGACAAGAAAATGATGTCAAAGTGGTTTGGTTAGAAGAGAATCCAAGGTACTGTCAAAATGTTTTCAGATGCTGCTGAGATAGTAAAATGGAGAATAATTTCCAGCACTGGGGGGAGCTGGCAAAACCCCAAACTCCCCAGCACATCCCAGTGGAAAGCTTGTTTTCAGCTCCTTCCAACTTCGTGAAATTTTCCACACCCGTGTCTACTTCAGGCTGAATTTTTGTTGCTTGTATTTTGTGGAGTTTCAGCCAGATTGCTCAGCCACTTCCAAAAACAGCCAACCAGAGAAACAAACCAACAGCAACAACAACAAAATAATCTAAAGTTTCTACATGATTTCAGCTCCACCTTCGTTGTTGCATGCCATTCGCCAGGAAGAACACATTTACCCCAAGCTCCGTTGCAGCCACACATTACATCTATCAGTGGAGAAAGGCAAAAGCAGCTCTCCTTCAGTTTCACTTTCCACCACTTCAAAGACAGTAAAGGGAAATAAAGTCCATCTGAAGGATCCAAATGCATCCAAACAACTGTCAAACAGCTCTTAGAGGTCTATGATAGCAGCCAAATTTGTTAAGAACTTGCCCCTCTGCAATGGGGGAATTCTACTCACCAGTTGATTTCATTGTAGTCGTTATGAACTTCCCACCAGAAGTAAAACCAGACCAGGGTCAGGAAGAAGGATGAGGTGAGGATAAGGAACCAGAGGCGCTCCCACTGTGGATGGAAAAAGAAGCCAGCATTAACACCACCCTGTTTCAGGGCCAGTGCTCCACCTTGTATCACATCTCATTTAGAAGCTATTGAGGTTGGATGGAGTAACTAGACAATTCCAAGGGCAGAGTTTTTGACCTTTCTTCCCTGGGTTGGTGACAGATCCATCCCCAGCTCCGGGCAGAGGAGTCACTTGCATCTTATGTAGGGCTGGGGCAGCATTTCTTCAGCTTTCAGGGTATGTGGAACAAGGGAGCAGTTTTAGATGCAGAGATGGGGAATTTTTGTTTGGCTGGAAGTTTTTTATTTTGGTTTGGGGTATTTTTGAGGATATCGTTTAACTTTTTAATTCACACATGAAAGTCGCATCCTGGCATCTTAACTCTCCTATGGGTTCAACTTAAACAGCCAAGTAGTTATCACATGACAAAAACTACATAGCAGGTTAGGAATGCTTCTGCTACACAGAAATACGAACCCTTACTCCTTCCTCCAGGGCACTCGCATCCTGCAGAGCCAAACCATGCTTCCACAACATTTATTCCCACCACCACATATGTTAAGTGTTTTGCAGATAATACAGCAGGAGAGACCACACCAGCATCAGATGAGAGAGATTTGCACCAACATTCAATTTTGACGAATGTCTCCACCCTATTACCCCCAAAAATTATCCCTAAAACATCCATTCAGTGTCCCACTCCAATGCATTGGTAAAATCCTAAACCACAAGGACATCCATGAAGAGAACAGTGGTACAAGAAAATCATCCCTAACCAGCACCATTTCCATGTGCTCCCTGCTGGTTTTACTCTGCAGGCATTAAATAGTCCACATATGTTTCCGTTTGAACTACCATCCAGTCTGCTTGGAACAAGACACTGAAATAACTTCGTTATGGAAAATATTCAAATGAATCCTCTCCTCCCATAATGAGCAAGAAAGGCTGACAATTGGAAAAGTGTATAAGCAATTCTACTGCTATAGTTTCCTTCTAGACCCTGAGCACACCATTAATCTCTCGAAAATGCCCTTTTTTTTCTAGCAAACTGTCTCATGGCTTTTCAATTATGTAAAACAACATAACCAATATAAACACAGTTTTGGTGAAATAAGAAATATTACTATCTTCTGCCTTTCCTTTCCATCTTAAGGGGTAAGCTATTTACTTAACTGTGTATTGACTATGTTTCATCATGCATCACCCTGGATACCAATCTGGTGATACAGCTCTCTGTGTATGCTCCATCTCATAAAAGTGCCAAAAGAAAAAGAAAGCAATAAAAAGGGTTAGAATTATTTTAATTTTCACTCTGCCAAAAATTATGGGGTTTGCTAGAAATTTCCAATTCTTGGCCAGGGGTTATGGTTAAAACTTTTCTTCAACTCAGCTCAAGTTTGTTAACCAACTTCGATCAAGCCTCGGTAGCACCACATGGCTAATTCCCATGCAGGGCTTTACGTCCCAGAAAAATGGAGCAAAAAGAACCAGAAGGTGGTACAAGGGACCTCTACAGCAAACCTACTATGTGTATTCAAAACCATACAGCCAAATTGCTCTGCCACGACCTTAAGAGACCATCATTTCTCTACCTCATGCACAGTTCTGCACTTACATGCACAGGTGAGCTCCTGAAGAGAAAGTACTGAGACTAGAATGGGAAGTTTTCCCCAAAACACCCTTTCTTTGGAAGCAACATGCCAGCCATAGTATCCACATGAGTTCCACAGCCCGCATCAGCTTTGCCCAGTCTCAACAGCAAGGCACCCACATCTCTCCATGATGGACCACCTCATCACCACCACACAGCTAAGCCAAAGCTTTCCAACCAAGAAATTTCAGATTAAAATTGACCCATGGAAAACTTGGTTTACACAAATACCTAATTCAAAACCCACTCACACCTTCACTCCATCACACTAAAAGTCTCCAGGAAAAAGTGATTGCTAACCCTTTTTGCAGACTATGACTATGTTCACCTAGATGCCTTCCAATCTGCAGATCTCCAAGCTTTCAATCCTCACTTTCCCTATTGTTTGCTGTTATTTTCCTCTATATTTGAATCTAACACCTCCTTGCACCTATCAGCAACGCTGCTGAAATGATTAACTCGATAGGTTTTCACAAGGCAAGTCAGGTTTAAAGTAAAAGTATCTCAAGCACTGAGGATCAACACTGCTACAAAAAAAGAAATAAAATCTTTCAGCTCTTCAAAGATCATTATTGGATAAGCTTGACCAATATTCACACACTGAATTACATTGATTTGATCAACAGGTCAAGGAGAACATTTTGGAACACATTGGGGTTTGGTTTTTTTCTTTTATTACCCTCCCCTCATTTACATGCAAGTAGCATAGCTGTGTCAAAAAGCTATTTTTGGTCTGTCCTTGATGTTGCAGTTCCCAGATGTACTTCCCTGGCTGATTTTGTGAAAACCCAGTCAAATTATTCAAGGACTGACACACTTCAATGAGTTCAAGCATGGTTCTAGATGGGCTTCCAGAAGAGCAAGAAATATCTTCGCAGCATCACTGATGCTATTCAGCATAAATGGAACCAGAATCTGAACCTATGTGAATCTGACCTACATGCACAATATAGTGGGTTTAGCCTGCATCCTGTACAACCTCCCTTCAGTAGCCCCTCATCAGGAGAGCTTTACAAGTCCCTACTTGGCAAGCTCCCACATGCTCTAAAGCAAGTTGAAATCTGCAACATGCAACAGCTTCAAGCCTCTACTGCCAAAAATAAAGACTTAAAATCACGTCAACCAGCTCAGTCAATCACAGCAACAAGTAGGTGGAGGAAATGGTACCACATCACCTACAGAAACTCAGACAGAACCACTAGAGCGTTTGAAGGGGCTTGAAAAAATAGCAGCATTTTCTGCCCTACGAAAATTATATAAGAATGTCAGCACAGACATTTTTGACAGCTCTTCTCAATAACTTTTCCTGTGCCATCCTTCCCTTTCAGTTTCTCCCTCTTTCCACAGGAATGAGATGGCCACACAAACTACTCACCAGCTGCACAGTTTAAGCATGCTCAGCTTACACAGCACTCAATATTGTCCTGCTAACAAACCCAACCAAGCACATCCATATTAGCACCTTCATGACTATCAGGATGCATTTTGAAAGTTCTCATAATTTTGTCTGCTTTCTATGCTCTGGTTCACATCACTAAAAGGCTTTAGGTGAAACTAAATCAGAAGATGTGCTTCAGGAATGAATGTAATGCATTTCAACCCAGTAAGCATTCAGTCCACAGGACCAGGTTATAACTAGTCCTAAGTGAGCACACCACCACCTCCAGAATGCTTGGACTGTGAATATAAGGACCTTGGCACCAACGACCTCCTTCCACAAACCTCTTCTCTTGGGCCACACTACTAACTGACGCAGATGTAGCCATGTTTTGCACAGCACAAACCAATGTTAACTTCATTATACCGACATTGGATTTTAAAGGAAAGCAATAAATGAAGAGGCACCTTTTTCCTCCAGTTAAACGGCCAGAAAGGACACATACCATGTGCTCAGTTGACCTCATAAAAAGAAATAAATTTAACTAGTAAATAGATGAAGTCATTGCAGAGCACACCCACTGAGACGGCTACAACCCAAAGAAGGATGGAAAGAGTATAAATTAAAATAAGAGAAGTGACTTTGAAGTCAGAATATTTAAAAGGGTCATGCACAGGCTGATGATCTGGCACTGCAGATAGTTTCCAAAATGGGTACCTTACACATACCACTGCGCTTCTGATCTCAGATCTGTTGTGGAGCCAATTCTAGCAATCGGAATAAGATTTCTGACTCCAAAAGTGTCTACAGCCATAATCAAAAGAGACCCAAGAGGAAACAAAGACTGAGACACATTGCCAAGTTGCAGTTTGTCAGCAATTTAATATTTTAAAATCACCAAACCCTAAAAATAAGTAAATAAAACAAGTAAATCAACATTTCATCCATTTTCTTCACTGCTTTTGTGCATCCCCTGTCCCCATACTGTCAGGTAGGAGCCTAACAAGGCAAAGGAATGACACCACAAAAAAAAGCCAACCAACAAACTAAACTAAATTGCTACAGAAAGAGCCAACTGTGAAGCTGGCTTGCACATTTTATCTGCTCTTGTGCTGCAGGTTTTACTCTTACTTGCTAGAAACAGCCCTGAAACTCATATCAGAGCATGGAAAATATTTTTCCAGTTTGAGGATTAGTTCTGGTTAACGGAAGTCTGGGCCAGCCTCTTTTGGTGCAACTCCCTAAAATATATGAAGGTTGCAGCATTACTTCCCACCTGGCACTGGTGGCACAGGAAAGCAGAGAGGCTCAGGAAGATTATTTTATTTCCTGTAAGATCCGTAGGAGATATTATCAAGTTCATCTACATACACGCTCCAACCTACTCCTCCTAGAAGGACTATTTCAATTGAGTCAAACTTGCTATTTTAGAAGTGATGAGATTTCTCACTCATTTCCACATTCTAGCTGATCGCACATATGTTGGAAGACATCTCATAGTATGATACCATTTGTAAACCAAAGAAATTTGTCAACCAACAAATCCATGCTTTTTTAAAAGTTTCCTTAGAGGAGGTACACTGGCTAACAATAGAAAGTAAATTCAGCTATTCCCTGCTGAATTATGGGGTGAACACAACCCAATCCTCTGCCATTCTGAAGAAGCCAGAACCATGTCCATTTGAGGATCTACTTGATAAATCCTCATCAAGCCTTTAGACCACCAAATTGCCGGTTATCTACCCAAAAAGCAGATCAGAACAGCATCAGGCTCTAAACAGATTTGGACTCTGAAGGAACATTTAAGATCTTGGAATCAATATTGCCCGGGGTGAGACTCCACTGATCAAAGTAGTTATCACTGTGTTTACACACGCCGCTCTTCCTGAGATTTAAATAATTCTATGATTAGGCTGGGTCTATCAGAATGTATGCCCCTTTCTGGAGCAAGCAGGCAAAAAAGAGGTACAACATGTAAGGTCAAATTAAATTGCTTATTTACTACCAAACGTATTCCCAAAGGTCACTGAAATTCTGTGCAATGAACTAAGCTGTTTCTTTGAGTCCAGCTGGAGGAGGCAGCTGCATTTTCAGAAGGCGCAGTATGCTGTTGGCTCAAGGTCTGTTCCATTAAAGCCAAGAAAAGCCAAAGGTAGAGCCAGCTGATTTGCTGGCAGTCTGTGGATGAAGTAGAACATAAATGTTTTGCTTCACTGAAGTTGCTAGAGCCATCCCAGTCGACACTAGTCCTGAAATGCAGTGCTTGCTGGAGACCTCTGTCAGCTCATCCAAAGTGAGCAGCAGGGACATCTCTGACATATGCCTACAACTCCTGGCCATGGGATAAAACTGCAGAAGCCCCTCTAAGCAAACCTACCAATTCCAGCATCCTCTCTGGCATCCAGAAGGAATATAGAGTTTCAAAATGATCTAGAAAAAGACAAGCCTGCTTTGAACTGTGAATGGGTAAGAGGAAATGCCAACGCTGGATGGATTAAGTACTCCATTCCTACACGGGTTAGCTCATAGCCAACAATCGTCTTGCAACCCATCAATGTGGGTGAAGTTGGGTGCCTTCCAACTTGTACATCCCTAGAAGCTTCCTGGTCAAGGAAGTCAAATGCCACTGCTGTGAGTCTGCCCCAATTTATAGCTAATCACGGCAGCTCACAAATGGAAACAGGTATTTTTTTACAGTCTTCCTTTTTTGAACAAAAATCCAACTGTGATTGCATCAATGCTCACATCAAACTTTGTGGCAGTAGGTCCCCAAAGCTCTCCCACAGCAGCTGAAACCACAGCAAGCAAGGTTTCACCTAAAGGGTCTTAAATATCAGTGAGGTTGCTTGGAAGCAAGAAGACACACAAAGCAGCAGACTTCTTTTCCTGAGAAAAAGATATTTTCTTTGAAAGACTAAAAGCCAGAAAACATTAACAACTTTTTACTAAGCCACCACTAAGACCAGTCAGAGGAAACAACCTGCTATTATTTGTACAGACAAGTGTAGCAAGTAGGGTCCGGTCCTGTAATTTTCACAGTTCCCCATGAAAACTCATCACAGAGAGCATAAGGAAGCTTAAAGAGAAGGCAAGAATAAACACACATTCACAATTCCTGTAAGTCAGCTGTACAAGTGCCTTGGTCTTTTAACAATATTCAGTTGAACAGGACACAGCTCTTTGAAAGAGGGGTTAAAACAGCAAAATGCAAAAAAAGAAAAAAAAAAAAAGGACTCCCTTTCCAACTTAAAGCTGCCTAAGCCTGGAGGGCCTCACATCAAGAAAGATCACTAACATTTACAAAGAAGCCAAAAACACTAAAACCACAGAGCAAGGGAAAAACAAACAAACAAACAAAAACACTCCACAAAAGAAAAAACCTTCACCATAGACCACTCTACAAAGACCTAGAGTTCATTTGAGGGACAAAGACAGGAAAGACATTTCCTACTGACCAGAAAGACAGCACGACGGCGTGGCGGCTGAACAGCAGCAAAAAGGATCAGACGACACCACTGAAAAAAAAATCCAACTCGCTTTCCTGTACTCTGGCTTTGAACCAAAAATCCTTTATTGCTAGATTCATTATTTCAGGAAAGTGGATCAACTGAGTTTCCTTTCAATTCTGCATTCCTCTTGGCTCTTAATTTATATTTCACACTCTACCAGGAAATCACTTGTCATTAAAAATGTTACTGGCAGAGCAGACTCACTCCTTGTATCATTGCTACATCGAGCAGAACTGAGGCTAATGCCAAAACTGTCCAGAGATCTCTTTCCTCCATTTGAATACATATCTTTTTCAACCTTCCTCTTAAAATAGTTGGCTTTCAAAATCAAAAACCTGAGTGCTCTATGGTCCCATGTTTGCAAAACGTCAGTCCACATCAGAGCCATAAAAACACCTGACTCGCTTCTCTATGTTAAAACTGAGTTATAATAAACTTCGTGCAGAGTAGTTCAAACTAACAAGTTAGTTCAAATTATTTTTTCATTTCATCTGCTGACAGGTTCTGTGTTCTGGTCAGGGCTTTCTGTGATCAGAGATGTTAAGTCTATTTTTAATAAATATAATTGGCTACTGAAAAAAATGTGGAAGTAAGTTACTCCACACAACAAACCCCAAAATGCCCACTTTTCAAGCTTGTCCAGGTCGTTCTGGACAGCATCCCATCCCTCAGGCACGATGCAGCTGCCACGCTTGAGGGAAGGGCTACCATCCAGAAGGACCTGGACAAGCTGGAGAAGTCAGCCTGTGTGATCCTTATGAGGTTCAACAAGGTCAAGTGTAAGATCCTGCACCTGGGTCAGGGCAACCCCCAGTCTCAAAACAGACTGGGGAACGAAGGTATTGAGAGCAACCCTACTGAGGAGGACTTGGGAGCATTGGTGAGTGAAAAAAAGACAAGTGAGCAATGCGTACTCGCAGCCCAGAAGCCAAGTGTATCCTGGCCTGCATCAGAAGAAGCAGGACCAGCAGATCAAGGGAGTTGAAAGTACAGTGGCCAGCTCTGGAACTCTCACCACAGAAAAGAGATGGACTTTCAGAGGACCCCCAAAATGATCAGAGGGCTGGAACATCTCTGCTATGAAGAAGCTCAGAGAGTTGAGGTTATTTAACTTGGATAAGGGAACGCTCTGGGAAGATATTATCGTGGCCTTTCAGTACCTAAAGGAGACCTATAAGAAAGATTAGGACAGAATTTTTGCAGGGCCTGATGTGATAGGACAAGGGGCAATGGTTTAAAACTAAAAGGAAGGGAAATTCAGACTAGATAAGGAAGAAATTTTTTACAAGGAGGGTGGTGAAACACCAGCACAGATTGCTCTGGGAGGTGGTAGATGCTCAATCCCTAGAAACATTCAAGGTCAGGTTGGACAGGCTCTAAGTAATCTGATCTAGTTGAAGATGTCCCTACTAAGCAGGGGGCTTAGACTAGATGACCTCCAGAAGTCCCTTCCAACCTCAACTATTGTATGATTCAAGCGTATTCATTATAGCTACCCCTGGACAAGAAATATCACCTACCCCTGTGTGAAGCTATAGTGATCTCTATGTACAGTCAACCACAGGTCTGCAAGCATTTCAATTAAACACTCTACATGTGCTCTGGAGGAAACTGGCCCTCTGTTGGCTATAAAAAGAGCCTCTGAAACCATCTTCTTCCTTATAATGCCTACAACTAGATAGTCTGAATGTCCCGCCCCAACATCTAACCCATGGGTCTCTTTCCATCAACATTAAGAGAATCATGTTCCACCCCCAGTCTGCACGACCAGAGAGGATTTTCACAGCAACTTTGTGTACAAGGGGTGTTAAACAGTCTCAACTGTCAGCCTGCTCCCTCCACAATCTTTGCAAATACCATTATTCAAGCCAGAACCATGGTATGCCATGCAAGTTGGCAGATGTGCCTGCTAGAGAACCTTTCTCACCGTAGCTTGCACGCCTCAGCTAGAAATTAAGGACCAGTCAGAGGGACAGAATGATTTCTGGAACTGCCAGTCACCCAACATGAAGAAGGCCCTTGTTCAAGTTAAAGCCCCTCTGGGAAATTCATGGCTTTCAGCCTTAGTGGCAAACCCTACCCATTCTCTGTCTCTCGAACACAGTAAACCTCCTGTTCATTCATTAAAAATAATTAATTAAGTAAATAAAAATCAACTAGAACAGGAAGAAGCTTTTTGACAGCATCTTCCTAATGCCTTTTTTTTTTTGTCAGAAAAAGTCCAGTTGGGAAAAATAGAAGCCTTTTATAGGAAATGAAATGTCTGAAAACAATTTTTTTGCTGAAGGACATCTCAGCTGGAGGCTGGAATTTCTGGTCAGAGGAAAAGGGAGAGAAACTGAGCTTTCCCAAAACCTGGCAGCACATCAGTCAGAACATGCACAAGCAGATGGAGAACAATAGCACATGGATCTGACTACATATATACACACACACAAAAATCAAACATGGGCATTTTTCTCCAGTTCCACTCATCCAGCCACGCTACTGGAGCAACTACAGCTGCAAACTAGGTATTACAGAAAAGTCAAGAGGGAAAACCCAGAAGTCTGAAAGGGTGGTGTGACATGGTAACGGCAAGTGACAGGGACAGACCTCAGCCTCTGGAATACCAGCCTGCTATTGTAACCCTAGCCACCAGACTCATACGCTTTTTATTTGCGCCCAACTCAACCTTGGGTCCACGCCCTGTTGGTTTCAGTCTTCTCCCCATTATAGGTCACATCCATAGTTAAAGAAAACCATCATACATCAGTTATGCTCTGCCAGCACTAGAACGTCTAGATAACAGCTACTTTAGACTACTTGGTTCATTTACTACACCCTGGTCAGATCTACTTACAATTCTAGGGATGTCATCCAGGAATAAACATAGGTTACTTAATTTTGTTAGAAGTACATCAAAACGACTAGCGCAAGCAGTAGCTTCAAACAAGTTACACTAGTATCTCCATAGCTACACATGGATCGGGATCAGATGTCCAGATGCCCACTGGCTTCCCCTGGGCTATGGTGAGGTCTCCCTGAATCTCTCCTCTGTTCTTGGCCCCATCACTCTACATCTAAACACTTCTCCCATCACTCCTTTTAAATTCAAGCCTTCAGTCCAAACGAAGTCATCTACCAGCTCAAACACAGAGCTTTCAGAGGAGCTAGGCTATGTTAACTAGAGCAGCTAAGCAACCAGTGGATGAACTTCATCTCATCGCCCTGCCACAAGATATTTATCATTTTCCCAAAGACAAGGGAAATGTTCTGAGGGCTTTACATTCAGTCAGCATTCACAGACATCCAATATAACCAGGCCCTCAAACTTGCAAACACAGCCAGTCAGAAAAGATATTTTATATTCCTGCAATGCACACCATCCTTGTGTCTCCAAATATCTATCAGCCCAGGCACCCGCCTTTAGCAAATGAATGGACTTTTGTGAAGGATTAAGGCCACACACTCCTAAATAACTGCTCTCTACCTCAAAGCAAATGCAAGAACTGGACTTAAGTTGTAGCACCACCATTACTCAAGTGTGTTTTCAGGTCATTTAAACTCACTCCCAGATACAATGAAGAGTTTAGTAATGAGTCTTCACTACACTATTTTCTGACATTTTCAGAGTCAATTTTCTGCAGGTTTTTATCAGTATTAGCTTTTTCTTTAAAGTACACAAGCTAACATTTATCCAGTGAATACAAAAGAAAAATCGATTTTGAAACAGCATGATTCTTCATTTCCGGATTAGCCAATTGGATCTAATTTGAACAAACAAAAGAAAACCTTCTTCAAGCAAGTTATTAAATCATCTCTGAAGATGAAAGATGACTACATCTCCTGGATGCGCTTGTTAGAACCAGGAATTGAGGATAAACAAGAACAAATATCAGCTAGAGCATTTTGACAACATGCACAATACTTCAGTTCCTATAGCGAGTTACAAAATTTCATTAATAACTCATAGTATCTGAATGCACAATCCTTATAACAGTGACTTGCATACTATAAATGCAACTAGTTTTCCATCCCGGTCAATTTTGAGCTCACTAGGTTTGATCACAGTGTCAAAGATTAAATGCAAACACCAACAAGCATTTAAAGATTAAATAACTGATGCAGCAAGGAGCCTTTGGAAGGCTCTGCTCTACACTCCCACTCAAAGTAAGGCCAGCTCAGGTCAGGTTGCTCAGGGCAATGTCTCCAAGCATGGAAATTCCAACACTCCTCTGAGTTCTGCTCCACCCTCATGGGGAGAAACTTTCCTACTGTCTAACTGGAATTTCCCTTGATGCAGCTTGTATCCGTTGCCTCTTGCCAAGAGCCATCTTCTCTACAACTTTAGATAGCAGTTAAGTACATCCAATAGCTGACTCTCATATTACAGAGGGATATTACAAGGGGAAAGTGTTTTGCACTCCAAGGATGTGAAGCATTAAAGTGAGCAAATCAATATACTTGACTAGCAGATGTTGACCTACAAGACCTTACATATATCAGGGACAGAATTCAAGGCGCCTAGGCTTCAACTGTCTCACTTTAAAGAGGCTGCAGAGGGATTAGGCTTTCATGCCTCTTGGATTTAAGACTCATGAACCCATGAGAGAGCAGGCAGCAGTCTGCTGGACTCCACATCAACCAGCTATCACAGTACTTTGTAACATATCCAAAGGCTTCATTTTCTTTCCAGCTAACAACCAAGACCATGAACATCTAGTGCAAAACACAAAATTGGCACACATTCTTCAGCTCTTGCTTTTTAGTCTTCACCCTCAACTTTCTCTCTTTTCCCCATCTTTGCTTAGTACTTCAAATCTCATAATATATGGAACTTTTTCCACTTGCTACAACCCTCTCCAGGCAGGAGATGGACTGATTGGAAGGACACATCTGTCAACACAACCAATTTAAGCCAGTCTGGTCACTTCAAAAGCACTGCAAAGATTTTGGCTGATTCACTACTCATAGGTAACACACTATGGTCTTGCATAAGAGACATCTGCCAACGACTAAATGGAAATAAAAAGGAAGAAATTTGGTCTAACAGACAATGGGCATGAAGTAAGAAGGGAAAAACCTCCCTACCATTCTGGCTGCTGAAGCTTTGATAGCTAACCAGATGCTTCCTAAAGTAAGTCATTCCACATCTCAGACGTATCTTATTTGATTACTGCAAAGACTAGGCTAATAGCTTTCTGCACACCTTGTTAGAGAAGGCCATGAATGAGATCTCTGAGCTGTTACATGCTCCATTTACAATTCAATTTAGCAGGTCAAAGAAAGTGGCAGAGAACATATTATCGAAATATGCATTCCTGCTGGGGCTGCCGTAATTGAACTGTAGATCAACAGATGCAAGAAAAAGAGCGCCAAATCTCCTAAAATAACATTATTACACACCGTAGAACACCTCAGCTCCCAGTCTCCAAAAACACAACTAGAAAGGGTAGTCAGGCAGGACTGCTAATTCCCTCCAGGCTTTAGGGCTTGCAGCCTTGCAAAGCTGAGGAGCAACCAGTCAGTTTTACTTGCCCAGGTAGCAAGTATAGGGATAAAGACATTCAAACTGAGATAACCTATACTTGCCCGCCCCCCTAACCCCCACCCTGCCATTACAGAGGATCAGCTTCTCTGTAGGCGAGCTTTACTGAACACAGGTGAACAACGTTTACCTGTATCCCAGCAGCTGTATTCATCACAAAAAAAATAAATAAAATTACTGGCAACTCTCTGTGGCGCTGCAATGGGAATTCCTGTGCAGTCCCACAGACCGTGCATAGCTGGAGCCAAGGCTTTTTCTGGTTATTAGTGGTCTCGGGGGACTTTCTGCAGCAATAATAGTGTGCTGGACCAGCTTCGCCTCCTAAAACTACATCCTCTCTCTTTCATTCAGTGCTGAGGTAAACAAAAATTCCTTCAGGAGCCTCTGATTCATGAGAAAACAGGACAGAGTGATACAGGTTCCACAATCTACCCTCTACAGTATGATTTACTCTACTTTCACAGCTCCTGACAAGGTGTTTTCAATCTCCTGGATATTTGCCAAACAACATAACCAGCGATACTCAGTGCTCCTGGCACTCGCAAGCTCTCATTCTACTCAGGGACTCCAACCACCCAGATATATGCTGGAGAAGTAGTGCGGCAAGCTGTAGGCAATCCAGGAGACTGTAGGCAATCCAGAGACCAACAAGAAGGGCTTTTACAGGTACATCAATCAACAGAGGAACATCAAAAAGAACATACCCCCACTGATGACTGGAAATGGGGATCACGTATCAATAGATGAGGAAAAGGCTGAGGCACTTAACAGCTTTTTTTGCCTCAGTCTTCACCGATAACTGCTGTCCTCACCCCTCCTGGGTCATGGGACAGCAAGATGGTAACCAGGGAAGGTAGATCCCCTCCCACAGTAGAAGACGATCAGGTTTGCGAACACCTGAGGAACCTGAATGTATACAAGTCCATGGGACCCGATGAGATGCATCCCAGAGTCCTGAGGGAATTGGCAGATGTGGTTGCCAAGACACTCTCCATGATATTTGAAAAGTCATGGCAGTCAGGAGAAGTCCCTGGTGACTGGAAGAAGGGTAGAGTTGTGCCCATTTTTAAAAAGAGTAGAAAAGATGACCCTGAGAACTACCAACCTGTCAGCCCCACCTCTGCGTCTGGGAAGATCATGGAACAGATCCTCCTAGAAGCTATGCTAAAGTACATGGAGGACATGGAGGTGATTAATGGCAGCCAGCATGGCTTCACCAGGGCCAAGTCCTGTCTGACCAACTTGGTGGCTTTCTACGATGGGGTAATGGCAGCAGTGGACACGGGTAAACCAATGGGTGTGATCTATCTAGGCTTCTGTAAAGTCTTTGACACAGACCCCCACAACATCCTTCTCTCTAAATTGGAGAGATATGGATTTGATGGGTGGACAGTAAGGTGGATAAGAAACTGGTTGGATGGTTGTATTCAAAGAGTAGTGGTCAATGGCTCAAAGTCCAGATGGAAATCCATGACAAGTGGTGTCCCTCAGGGGTCCGTACTGGGACTGGTGCTGTTCAATATCTTTATCAATGATATTGACAGCGAGATGGAGTGCACCCTCGGCAAGTTTGTGGATGACACCAAGGTAAGTGGTGTAGCTGCCAAACCAGAAGGACAGGATGTCATCCAGAGGGACCTGGACAGGCTGGAGAAGTGGGCCTCTGAGAACCTCATGAGGTTCAACAAGGCTAAGTGTAAGGTCCTGCAGCTGGGTCAGGGCAATCCCCATTTTCAGTACACAATGGGGGATGACATGCTTGAGAGCAGCCCTGCAGAGAAGGACTTGGGAATGCTGGTCAATGAGAACCTCAACATGAGCCGGCAATGTACGCTCGCAGCCCAGAAGGCCAACCGTATCCTGGGCTGCATCAAAAGAAGCGTGGCCAGCAGGGCGAGGGAAGTGATTCTGACTCTCTATTCCTCTCTTGTGAGACCTCATCTGGAATACTGTGTCCAGTTCTAGAATCCTCAACGTAAGGAGGATATGGAGCTGCTGGAACGGGTCCAGAGGAGGGCTAGAAAGATGATCAGAGGGCTGGAAAGATGATCAGAGGGCTGGAGTACCTTCCCTATAAGGATAGGCTGAGAGAGTTTGGCTTGTTCAGCCTGGAAAAGAGAAGGCTCAGAGGAGATCTTATAGCGACCTTCCAGTACTTGAAGGGGGCCTACAGGAAAGCTGGAGAGGGGCTATTTGTAAAGACTTGTGGGGATAGGACCAGGTGGAATGGGTATAAACTGGAGAGGGACAGATTTAGGCTAGACATTAGAAAGAATTTCTTCACTGTGAGAGTGGTGAGACATTGGCACAGATTGCCCAGGGAGGCTGTGGATGCTCCATCCCTGGAGGTGTTCAAGGCCAGGCTGGATGGGGCCTTGGGCAGCCTGATTTAGTGGGAGGTGTCCCTGCTCATGGCAGGGGGGTTGGAACTAGATGATCTTCGAGTTCCCTTCCAACCCTAACTATTCTATGATTCTAATGGAAGGATTTAAGTATTAACAAACTTATTACTGATGCTATTGATGCACTATTCCTTCCCTTTTACCCAGACAAAAAAACCCCACAACACTCCCCTCCACTAAACAAAAAAAACCTACTGACAAATGGCTCATCAGTCTTGCACAGACCAACTGGATGAAGCCCAAGCCTTCCCTGAAGTGGTGCACCTTGCTAAACACAGCATCCCTGCTGAGCTCTCATCAACATCAAGCAGCAGGACTGCATCCTTGATGCCTTCCGGGAATATTATTCCTGCTGACACATCTCAGTCTCATGACAGTCCTTTTCGCAGGCACATGACGTTGTTGACTTGCATTCAGCTTATGGTTCACTTTAATTAAAGCACCAACATCCTGGGGTAATGGGGTTTAAGATTAAAAACTGATTTAACAAAAGCAAGATTAATAAAAAAAAGGACTACGTAAGTTAACTAAGAAGAGAGTCAATGAAGGCTATGAAATGCAATGGCCTCAGTACTACCTCTAACTTAAAAGAATCTCAGAAAAACTGATTACCAAAAGTAGGATCATTTTGTGCACATCCTGGGGCTTTTAGAAGGTCTTTCCCTAGCTGTCTGCTTCTGGCCCCAGTGAGAAATAGGTCATTTGGCTAGAAAGGTCCTATACCAGGCCCAGAAAAGGCTGTAGTCATTAAAAACCACAGACACCTTCAGCAAAGCTGTGGCCCAGCCACCCTGCATCTCAACAGGTCATGCATACCAGAAGAAAAAGCTCTGCATTAGCCTTTGCCAATCCTATTTCTGTACTGGCCTCAGGCTGCTTTTGCAGTTTGTCCAGCTCAGTCTAATCCCAGGCTGACGTGCCTCCAGCTCTTTCCTCTTCGGTGTTTACAAGTTTAATAAGCAGGGCTTTCTTTAGGAAGAATGGCAGATACGATAAATACTGAATATTTATCCCTATTTAAAGAGAATTACTGTATTGTAGGAGTGTTTACAGGAATTCTGTTGTAAAATTCTCTGATTCATAGCAAATAGTCCCACTCCAAACAGTCTGATACAGCTGTCAAATGGATTCAAGGGCAAAGGACGGGACTAGAAGAAACAGACGGTAAGCCGATTACCTGGACAATTGCTTTCCCGTGCTGCATCTTACTCGTGGCGGTAAAAGTCTGCAAACCAAACAGTAAGCATACTACTTTGTCATCACGATGCTTGGCAAAAAAAACCCACAAGGATTCTTTTGCTGGTTGAAAGGATGATGGCATCACTAACCAGTGCTGGAAGACAAAGACCTGACAGCATAAGAGGCAATGAGTCCCATCCTTGATGGTCCTCAATATGAGGTCCCCCACCTGCCCTCAAAAGGAAAGACGGTCTTCAACTTGACAGGAGAAATTAAAGGAGAGATGCACAGAAAGCAGGACCAGACATTCACAAAATGACCAGGAAGCTCACTCTGGCAGTGGCAATCTGAAAGGATTCCTGTACTACACTCCAGATTAGACTCCGTTTGGGTCAGGAAAATCTTGCGTGGCTCCCCCCTTTATACAAACAGCAGATATCAACATGTTTCTCCAAACGAAGTGACAAGCTATGCATGTGAAATCTGCCATCCCCAAAGTCAAGCTTGTCTTGCAGTGGTTGTTTTGGTCCACCTGCAGAAAGGGCCAAACTCACACCAGCAAATGTAAAAGGAAAAAGGTAAAGTAGGACCATCAACAAAAGTGGTGACAAAAGGCAAACTAGACTTTTTTCCTTCCAGGAAATCCACATAGGAGTTTTATTCCCTGTCCATCAGTGTCACAAGCGACAAGCATCTACAGCTTAAAAACTGCATTTGCAAAGGCAGACTATCCAGCTAGCCTGCCTGATGGGTCAGCTGAACTCCAGGTGAGGATAATAGCAGGGTAACCTATGGAACAGTAGATATCTAAATGTCCGTGTTATTCAGAAATCACAGTCAAGAAGACAAAAATGACAATGAGAGAAAAAAAAATTTGGCTAACAAAAGTTGGCAGAAAGAAGTTGAGGATCTAACCTACACATGGTCCCCCTTCCACTTTCCAGCAGCTCTGACAAATCACACGACACTGTTGTTGCAGTTGGGCATTTTCTGTGATGTTTATAACTCTGGCATAGCAAAGTCCAATCGTGTAACAAGTCTGCCACACTCATCTAGAGGGAAGCCACGAGATTACCCTGCAGCTATTTCCTTTCAGTATCCATTACTATGGCTAAAATACATGCAGCCAATTTACAGACAAGAGAAATAAATCATTTCCATTCTCTTTTAAGCAGGAGCCAGAGCCCCATTGCTCTATGCAAGTGCTGAAAAAGGCATTGTGCTTTGCCTCCTGGTGCTTTCCAATGTCAAGCCAGCACATGAACTGTTCAAATCCCAAAATAACAGTACTGTCCAAATGAACTTATTCTTCTTCTTTTCATTTATTACCGTATGATCGTTTGCAGCAAAAGCACAAAGACACACAATGAGCAGGGAACATCACAAGTGAGATGACTGCTAGGCCACCAAGGGAGAGACATTCCCGATCCACCTTTCCAGAATCAGAGCAAACATTATTTCTGCTGGGATGACCAGTGGACACCCCTGAAGACTACCCAAAGCAGGCTGGGAGGTTGGTTTTTGAGGGAAAGCTTAGTTCATCTCCTTACCATAAAATTGTGTGCAATTTCAAAAAAGACATTTTAATGTCTCTTATATGCTTACTCTGTTAAAAGTGAAATAATTACCTCTCTCATCACTAGCTGCACATTGATTATAGCACTTCAGTTCCTCCAATGGAAGGTGATCCAGAAATAGCAAGTCTGCCATACAGCTGTTTCTCTATCTCACCATATTTGAGAGTGTTTTTCAAAGCAGCACCACAGCCAACCTGACTTTCCACTCTCCTTTAAGAAGGTAACCTGAAGAGGACATTTCCTGAAAGTTCAGAAGAGCACACACTGAAATTAATCCAGATGGTCAAAGTTCAAGGCTTCTCCTGATTCACTGCTCATTGGTTATAAAACATGCCAGGCAAAAACACTTGCAGTTCTCCTACAAGACTGTATTGGGTTTTCATAGCAAGGTTTTGGTATCTGGACAACTACAGGAGTCACTTCTGTGAGAAGTTGCTAGAAGCTTCCCCTACATCTGATCGAGCCAACACCAGCCAGCTCCAAGATGGACATGTCTCTGGGAAAGGCAGAGCCCATAGACAAGAGTGGTAGCACGTCTGGGATAAATAATTTAAGAAGGGAAGGAAAAAAACCTGGGCAACTACAGTCAGAAGAGAGGAGTGAGAATATAATACAGAGGAAGAACAGGGGGAGGAGGTGCTCCAGATGCTGGAGCAGATTCCCCTGCAACCCATGGCGCAGACCATGGTGAGTCAGGCTGTCCCCCCTGCAGACCATGGAAGTTAACAGTGGAGCAGATATCCACCTGCAGTCTGTGGAGGACTCCACACCAGAGGCAGGTGGGTGCCCAAAGGAGGCCGTGATCCTGTGGGAAGCCCACAATGAAGCAGGCTCCTAGCCGGACTGATGGAGAGAAGAGCCCACACTGCAGTAGGTTTGCTGGCAGGACTTGTGACTTCATGGGGGACCCATGCTGTAGCAATCTGTTCCTAAAGGACAGCACTTTATGGAAGGGGCCACACTGGAACAGTTCATGAAGAACTACCACCGCATGTGGGAAGGACTGATGTTGGAGAATTATGACCAGAAGGACTGTCTCCAGTGGAGGGACCCCACGCTGCAGCCAGGCAACAGTATGAGAGGTCCTCCCCCTCAGGAGGAAGGAACAGCAGAAACGGTGTGGTGAACTGACCGCAACCCCGATTCACTGTCCCCCTACACCACCTCGGGGGAGGAGGCAGACAATTCAGCAGTTAACCCCAGGAAGAAGGGAGGTGTGGGGAGAAGGTGTTTTAAGATTTAGTTTTTATTTCTCATTATAAACAAATTTATTTTCCCAAGTCTGTTTTGCCCATTGTGATTATTAGTGAATGATCTCTCCCTGTTCTTTTCTCAGCCCACAAGCCTTTCACTACAGATTCTCTCCCTTTTCCAGTTAAGAAGGGAGAGTAATAGAGCAGCTTTGGTGAGCATCTGGCATCCAGCCAGGGTCAACCCAGCATGATGACACTGGACAATTTACATGAGGGACCTGCTTTCACACAATCTCCCTTCCTCCACCCAACCCAGGTATTTCATGAGTTGGGAGATAAAGCCACTCTGGCCAAGAGATGGATGGACCAGGCAGATACCGTGCATGGGAAAACAGGGGAAGGATGTAGTGAAAAAAAAATCCCAAAGGATCACTGTTTTGCAGCCTGGGATTTTATAGACAGCAAACAACATGGCTTTTGGCTTCACATCTAGGACACATGCTAATAAAAAATATTTCCAAGCACAAGAATAGATCATGACACAGGCATAGCCCACAGTGTCAACAATAGCATCCGAAAAGATACTCTTATCGAATTCACACACAACTTCTTTCCTGCTGTGGAAGAGACTAAGGTAGTCATTTGCTTCAGCCTAAAATTAGGCACAACCTGTATCATACCAAGGTATAAAGCTTGCATTCAATGATCCTTCACCAACTTCCTCAGGGAGCAAAGGAATGTCTTTCCCTAACATGGGTCAAGTCACAATCCCACCCTCCATGATAAGCATGTCTGAGCTCTCCCCACACACTACTACAGATTTAACATGTCCAGTGGACTAATATATATATATATATATATATTCATTACTTACTTCCTCAACTGTCCACAAGTTTTTTAAAAAAAATACGGTGTTCACAAAGTCGCTTTTATTTGCATTAAAAATAAGCTCCTTTTAGGAGGAGCCAAAAATGTTGTGAGCACCAGAGCGTGACAAATGGCTCAGTAACAGCAGAACTGGCCTCACTGGGTGTAAATGTTGATTTTTGCAGCTAACAGAGAAAGGGTGGGATTGCAGAGGCAGACAGCTGCAAGGCTCTGCGTGCACCACTGTTCTGTGGATGTGCTGCTGCCTTCTCCCTGCACAGAGCAGGATGGGAAAAGAAAATTTCCACTTCATGCTGGTTTTCATCAACTAGGAACTGTGTTGCAATCCACTAAACCCACTTGCAATTCATGGATGATCCAGACAGGCAGGCAAGGGCACCCTCCCAAGGATTTAGCCCTTCGTTGTGAAGCAGAGATGCAAGGAGGAGAACCCAAACCATGAAGCTATGCAAACAACAGAGCAGGGAACAGGAGAGGAGATCACAGCAACATCCTAGTCCTGCAGCTTATATCCTGGTATATAATCTATTCACACGGAATTCGTTTATTCTCATATCTTACTGACCATGATCTGAATGGTGAGGGTATCAGCCCAGCTGTCTCAGCACAGCCACGTGTAATGGTCACAGGCTGCCACATCCATGGGAGGGTACTTCTCCTTTTCCATCCCAACTTATCCGCACTAAGTTATGGTCTGCGTGAAGCTCCTTAAGGCACAAGGTAACCTGGCAGACAGGCCAACAATACCATCGACATGCAAGCATAGAAGTTGGAGTACCAGAACAAGGAACAGTAGGACTCGATATCCAGAGTTTCCAGAGATGATCAAGCAACCCTTCCCAGGGTAGGCATTAAAACAGTCAAAAGAAGCCCTTATTTGGTATTTTGCCCTAAATAAAAACTTCGGTGGACGTAGCAGGAAAGAAGCAGAGAGGTGAAACCCACACAGGCATTAACATCTCAATATGTGGACACCCCTCAAGGTACTTTCCCCTAGTGAAAGGGCGTTACAGAGAGGCTCAGCAGCCTCGGGCACACAGGTTGCCACAGGCATTTCTTTCCACTTCAGAAATTTAAAAGCAGCTCTTCAATCTATTTGTTGATACACAACAGAAGGGAACCTGTGCAGACAGTCCAGATGCTCTAAGGGCTGCTAACCACACTGTTATCAGAATAATTTTTTCCTTTTCCTGCTCAGTTCAGATCATGATAAATATCTTGGATTTTACATTATTTTTCACCTCCCTCCCAAAAAAGCTTTCCAAACCACTTCTCCTCCTCTTCTCGCAAGAATAAAATTGCATGTACAACAAAACCCAACAGCAAGAAAGTTATCCACACAGCTACTGAAAAGGCATCTGCCATCTCTTCGGGCTTTGACATCAAAATCCTTAAGTAGGAGATTGTATTGTTGAGGTAAATGCTTTGAGGGATGAACAACAGGCCATAGTCCTGCCCTTACTTGTTTTTTCACTTGCTTTCTAGAGCCCTGACCTCTTCAGTGCACCAAATATTTTCCAAGGAGAAACAGCTAGTGAGGAAAGGATGTCTAATATTTCAAGTAATAGCCACAGTACTCATGGTGCATAATTACGACTAATTATATCAAGGCATGTTAGGTATGAGACCTGCTTATGGCCTGCTTATTGTTGATACTGACAATACAGTTGAAGTTGCTTACACAAAGCACAAAGCAATGGAAAAGTAAAGCCCGATTTACAAACCCACAGCCAAATGCAAAGCTGTCAACTGTCAGCCTACAGGATACCCATTCAAACAAATCCAGGTTTCTTTATCACAGGAAATATCTGTATTACCTATAGCACATTGACTCCCCTTTCAGTGGGACTGATGAAACTTCTAAATATAGCATGTGCAAAGCCATATTTCCGATTTTTTAATAGATGTGATAAAAATCACTCTTCGACAGTCAGATTATTAACGCTTCAGATCTGCTAAGAGACTATCACAGGTATTTTGCAGATAAGGACTCTTTGTTCCTTCCTGTCCAAAACCAGCTTTCTTGTCACACTTAAGACGAAACTGGTTATGTTTTATCAGGAAGCTCATGACAAAGACAAAGACAGATTGAACTGTGAGCTCTGGTCTTTGAAACAAGGCAGCCTCCTAAGTCCTATCTGCTTGGGCAGCACAGATATCACATGCACGTGGACTGTTATTTCCAAGAACACAGGATTATTTCCCACCAGTCTTCATTCAGACTCTGCCTCAAGCAAAGGCTCTTCCATCATCTCCCTCAACATTCTAGCTCCAAATGGTCTCCAATAGATGCTGAAAGTTCAACAACTGCTAGCACCATGAACCCATGCCTGAAAGCTGAATTTTCAATTACCTGTCTCATATCACAGAGGGCATTTCCCAAAGCACTTATTGGCTGTGGCCAGAAGCCCTGGGAATAACACGAAGGACTGAGATGATAAAAAGATGGAGCCAATTCCTGCCTGGTATTAGAAACATTTTTTCCACCAGTAAAAGGACATGAATGTTTAATGAGCAAAGCTTTTCTGCTGATTGGTAATCCATTAAGGAAATAGCATCAGAACAGATTTCTCCAGCCCAGGACTCCCACAAAAAGCCTAATGTAATGATTGTGCTTTACCAGACAAAAAGAAGAGTTAATAAATCACACAGAGACAGCCTGGAAGCAGGCTGTGACCACAGCCCAACCTAATTTACTATTGAGCTTGCAGGAGGTGAGAGACAGGAAAAAGGTGGAATGCGACCCCTCACCCCCAACCTCAAATTAGGAAGCCACAGGGAGAACTGCACACAGATGTGGTTATTTCCAGCAAGAGAACTGTTGCTGGAGACATATGCTAAAATATTCAATTTAGCCAAGTATCCAATATAACAGATAGCTGGACCAAACAAGAGCAGATTAAGCTCGCTGGTCCCTTATCCTTATTCACATCATGTTCTTGGGTACACCTCGAAGCACAACACCTCCTTTTGGTTTGACACATCTATTCCTGAAAAAAATCAACAGGAGAATGAAAAAGTCTTTCTCCACTTGGAAATATCCAAAGGCATATGTTGCATGAGCCAAATTCACTCGCCTCTCAGCCAGAGCTTAAGGTAATTCAGTTTTAAGAACACAAGCAGCCCAGACCAATTTTTGCACTCAGTTCTGCCCAGTGCCAATTCACTATTCACTGAAAGTATTTATTCAGCAGTTATTTGCACTGCTGGGAAGACAGTGCGTTTTCTTCTCACTGGTAGTGATGCTTCAGCTCCAGAAGTTTGTGTTGTGTTCATTAGACAAACTGGACCTTTCTCCTTGTACATCGCCTACATTAGAAGGTCTCCAGTGAACAATATGGACTTCAGAGGAACCTGTAGATGTATCCTTGTGGTCAAATCTTTTCTTGATATACCTAATGCTGTCTGCAAAACCGAGTTATTAGCATGCAGCATTCCCCAGCGACTGCCGTTTCACACAGCAGACGTGTATGTATAAAACCACAAGACAGATGCGGTAGTTGCCTGGGGTCATGCAAGAAAGAATACAAAATAAATGTGTCAGAATCACATAATAGCTTGGAGAAGAAGGTTTAACCAAAAAACCAAACACCAAAACCCAAACAAATACTCTACCTTATAGAAACTAAGTTCTGTGGTACACAAAAAGTGCTTTTTTATGCATACGCTTGGGTAATAAATGGAGTATACAAGTCAATACTGAATGAAATCATATCTCCTATGCTTTGTCACGGGGCTTGACGTAGCAAAAACTAAGAATTTCTTCTTTAGCCCACTGTTAACACTGGTAAAGAGTTGAGCATCCCATTACTCCACTGTCATATGCAGGGAGGTCAAGGCACACAGTCAAACATTAAATCTTCCAGCTGAGATGAAGCATCCCTTAGATTGATTAAGAAGGTCTTAGTATGATCACCCCACCTTTCTACAAATATTTCAGCTTCACCCTTTCAATAAACACTTACGTATACACCTCAAACAACCATCACTGGTTACAAAGCAAAACAATCTACAACAGCTATAAATCAGGGCAGAGGTAAGCCCACTCTGAAGAGTACACAAGCATCGGTTTCAACACTGCCATCTCAGATCTATTCCTGAGTCTCCTCTCAAGAGATTTACCCCTCTCCTGCACAAAGGTGTTGAAAAGCAAGTCATATCACCATGTGGACAGACTCATTTCCCCCCATCAAGATAAATTAGATAAGCTATTCTTGGGTTGCAGCAATAAATTCAGAACACAGCAGCACACTAGAAACAAAATAACTAGTGCCAAATGGGATAAACTAGACCATAAAAGCAATTGCACTGTAGATGCTATTGAGCTTACTAAACTGCTTCTAAATTATAAGGTTTGGTCTGATATAACATGCCTGCCTGCCTTGAGCAACAATCTATAGGTTTATTGGATTATAAATTAAAGTCAACAACTCCAGCAGGGTACAAATTAAAAATCTGCTTAGGCAGCATAATTATCACAATGCTATAAATAGTGATACAGGTCATTTCCTCTCTTTTATTCTCTGTTAAGTTTAGGATTCACTTTAAATTACCGATAAAAATTCTGTAGCATAAGCATCTCTCTCCAACAGCATCTTTTTGACCAAATACTCTCTCTTTACTAGCTAAGAAAATAACCCCAAACCAGAAAACTTACTCGTCTATGCAGAGGGATACACAGAAGCAGGAGGCAATACACCCACTCTGAATAACAATAAATAATGAAGCAATTACTGCTGAGACTGAAATACAAGGGATCTATTTCCACCAACCTATTTGGCTAGTTGATGGAAAAGATGGGAGAGAAGGGGGAGTTAGAGCCTGAGATTATCTAGGTTGAATCAGAAAAAAAAGATTTTGCCTTAGCAAGTCCTGCTTTTATTTGGCTCTTTGAAGGAGCAAACCTGTCACAATGGGCTGCACCAGCACAAACAGGTGCTGGAAGTTGCATAAATATTTTGTTTGATTAGAGCAATTACCTCAAAGACATCTAATGAGTCAATAATGTTATATGAAGAGAAAGGCAAGCAAGGAGGGGCAAACCTACCGCAGTTCCCATCCTTTTCTTCTCCAGGGTTGGATGAGTATTTGTCAAGACTGATGCATTCATGCAGGATGTAGTGTTTCCATTTCCCCTTCCACATCCCTTGTAAACTCAATATGGTGTCCACAGCTTCTCACAATCCTGACTGTGGTTCCCATTACCCAAATATTGGGACTATTTGACAACGAGAGCATAGTGCAAGCCTCTGCAGCTTCTGAACTTGGGAAAAGTTGCACCAGCACTGCTCCTCAGCTGAGATCTGTCCAGACACCACTGCAAGGCACAGATAGATGTGAAAACCACAGGCCTGTGGATAAGTGTTTGGAGGTTTTTTTGTTATGATCCTAGCTTGCTGACCAGAACTTGGCAAACGCACAAGTAAACCTGCCTGGTAGCCTTGAAAGCACCCATGGTAGAAAATAAAAAATAACCACTATTAATTAATAAAAACACAACGTATCAGCAGGAGGGACTCCCCTGAATTTGGAACTTCTCCCTAAAAGCTGTCCTCTGGGGCAGAGAGACAGTTTCATTTGACTTCTGAGAACACATGGCAGACACTGGAAGATTTACTGCTTGTTTAGTACAGAACCCAGGCAGTTCTCCACCTTTCATCAGCCTGGTAATTTTACAAGTCCCTCCAAGAACTCAGTTTATCCAAGTTCCCATCCCCTGGGTACCTGCTCTAGCCCAGCCTGGTATACTAAAAAAAACTACCACTGAAGAGTAACATATTCAAAGAAAACAATTCAGCCCTTTCAAAACATGAGCCATCATCAGGTCCTCCAGAGGGAAAGTCACAGAAAGGCCAAAGGAATCAATAGATTGTATTATTGTTCAAATCACAGTCAATAAGTAATAAAATCATCTTGAAAACAACTGCCCTGAACATCCCTGTATACTGAGTGAAGTAAGAGAAGAACAGCGTGCCAGTAAAATACTGAACTGTGATCTCCTCAAGCAGAGCAGAGTAATACATTGATGGCCTGGAGTACATTGATGATGTTTTGCTTGGACCAAGTGCAAATCCTAAACATGTGACTTCCCCCCACCTTCTGCAGAAGATCTCACTGTTTCTTTCTGTTTCATGGGTGTATGAAAGCAGATCACTCCTGCCTTCAGCCAAAGAATAATGCACTGCTCAAGAGCCAAAAAAAGGGCAGTGCCCACAGTAACAATGTCCAGTAAATGACTCAAAATGCAACCTGCCCCTTTTGCACTTGGTTTCTCCTCATCATCCACAAATGGGAAGGACCACGTACTACAAGGATTCATTCCTGACCAGAAAAATTGTTTTTTCTTTAACAAGTGCAGTTATCAGAGCAAGATCAGCTTTAGGATCAAATAAAGAACTCCAAGAGATGAAGGGAGATGAAGAGATCAGCGCAATTGATTCATAGAAATGTGGCCCATCTTTCCTAAAATCCAATGTCAGGAAAGCTCTTCCAAAGGAATCATAACACCCAATAACATGCAACGCCCAAGCAGATCTCTGCTGCATCCATATTTTATTTTTGCTCCTACTTCCAGTTCAGAAGCAAGGGAGGAAAAAAAGGTTAGATCTTAAATTTTTCAGGAATCCACAACTCCCACATCTCTTTGCTTGCAAAAATCACAATACTTCGTTGTGATCCCTGGAAGCAGTTAAAAATATTTGCTTCTCGTATCAAGCCCATCACAGGATGCCTGCACTAGTTTGGCTCCAAGATGACAGTAGGTACGTTTTGTAGGCTCAAGCAGTTGTACTGAGATAACCTAACCTACTGCATGTTCCTCACAAAAGTAACATTTTCAAGAAAAGACTGATCTGGATAATTTGGGTTTCAATATTTGCAAAGCTTACCAAAAGACACCCAGTGGCCCTGAAGTTGTCTTTTAAGCTTGCAGCCTGCAAAAGTAAAGTCTCTATTTACAGGCAGCAAATCAATCCTGACACCCTCTCTAGACCTCTGAGAAAATGAAAATCATTTGTAAAACCCAGCAAACTCTGACATCTGGAATTTGACTGCAACAGGACCCCGAGGTGGATAAATAGCTGCAATTTTGCAGACAAGAATGACAGAGCACGCAGCTATGAAGGACTCCTTCCTTACCATTTAAAATAATTAGATTCATACGTATATAACCCTCCTTTCACCAAATTATATGAAAGCAAATCTACTGTAGAAAGCTATATCAAATATAAAGCAGTAATCAAACACACAGAAGCAGAGGAATTATTTCACAAGCTTTCCTCATCAGTGCTAGTGTCCTTACATAGTACATATGGATTAATAATAGAGCTAAAGTCCTCCTTAAGCAAAATTTCAGGAAGCCAAGAAAAACAAACCATAATCCTATTTCAAGCCAGAGCTATCATCATAGACAAAAGTGTTTAAACAAAGGTCACGATATTGTTACGTGAATTACTAAGCTCAAAGCCCCTTTTTTACCAATTCAGAAGATATGCAAAAAGCATTTCATCGTAACCCCCATAAGCAAGCAAACAGCTGAAAAATCTGCCAGTAAATTTGTTCAATTACCTTTCCCCTGAAACATGTCCACATATTTTTTTTCCTCCACTTAGCAATTAATTCCTGTTCATTTTTTGGCTCTGACTACCCAGGTAAGAGAGTGTAAGCTCTCAGTTTTGGGATGGGTTGGTCTTTTCTCTATGTACAATGCTCTCCAGGAGGATGGGCATTGGCTCATCCTTTCAACACTATGCAAAACAAACTCAGAGGTAGGGTTGGAAAACAAAACTCCACATTCCCAAGCTCCTTTTCAAAGTAGACACTTCCTAGAGCTCCACAGTAAAGTATCATTGGCACTTTGTCTTCTTTTCTGCGAACTTGAGATGCACTTACTTACTTTTCCAGAGTTGCCAGAACAAGCCCTACTACGCAATACATTCAAGAGGCAAAAAGAATAGATAGCTACTTTGTCATGATGAATTCTTGTCCAAACACTCACCATTTATCACCATCAAATGTCAAAATCCAAATATTTTTTGATATTTAGCTGCCTTTTCCCACCCTAATGCAGACCTTGCAGGAAGGTGGACATAATGCAGGACGCTACTCAATAATTCATTTCCAATTAGAACATACCAGCACACTGCACTTCGAACAGCTATATCCAAATTTAAGAGGCTTGCAAGTAATTTCGGGACTTCACCAAATATAGGCAATTTGGCCCATGATAGTATCAAGTAGCACTATTTGAGGCTAAGATGCACCATGGTGATTTGCAGTTTAGAGATACATTTACCACAGCTGCCTTCGTGCATTTGTTAAGCTACCATGATCCCTGCTTCAAAATAGAAAGGATTTTGATTTTCATCCGATGCAAAATTATTAAATTATACTTTGCAACTATTTACAGCCTTGACTGAGAAGGTCGCCTGATTATTTTAAGTGCACCTTAATCCAGGTGCTCCAGCAGGCTGCACCCGGCTGGTCTCATGCCAACCCACCCAGCAGCTGCAGCACTGACTGCATGATGACAAGTCAAGGGTATGCTTTTTATTCAGGGTCACCTCTGTTTTCGAAGATGTGTTTGCCCCTCCCTACATATTTAGATCACCTCAGTTTCACCCAGCACCAAGGCGGGCTGTGCACAGTTGTTTCCATTGAATATATGGCACCAACTGGAGGCAGGTGTACTGGCACTTGGGGTTTTAAACAAAACAAAACAAAAAAGCTGGCACACCTCTAGTTATCATCTTGTCCTCTTAAAGCTGTGTATTAATGCAATTTTCACTCAACATCTCTTCCAAGGGAAGTTTTTCCCCCAAAGCACAGTGGGAGCTGGTTTCACACATGTAAGTGAAAACATCATCCAAATCCATATAAACTGAGATCTGCTTTTCAGAAGCAAGAAGGCATTCTAAAGTCCTCTTAACATCCTCCTAAAACCAACAGGAGCTATGGGTTTCCTTAATTAGGATGTAATTTAAGACTGCTTGGAATACCTTAGTGTCCTTGTAGTACGAAGATCTAATATTAGCACCAGTCCTTGAAAACAGTGTAAACTTGTACCATCCTACGGTGAGAAACTTATCCACAGCCTCTCATCTGGTATCCAGAGTAAATCTCAGGTCTTATGGCAGAGGATGCTAGCATGGCCAACCAAGCCTACATCCACACAATCCTGGACCATAAGCTACCATGGTTCCTTCTACACATGCTACTTCTCTTCAGCCAAATGATCTTAGAGTTGGACTTGGAAAGGTTGTCATTCATCACTGCTCAATTCATCCGAAAAATAACTTATTGCTGTCTTGTCTTTTGAAAGGTTAATAGAGAAAACAGGCCATGCATGATCAAAAACTTGCCCCTATAACCTTTCAAGCATGCATCAGTGATATCCACTGAAGGTTTGTACAGAGCAATAAACTACTTAATAGTGCTGCTCAGCTGAGACAGCCTAGCAATCTTACAAAATCAGGAAAAGGAAGAAGTGCCTATATGGTGAAGTCAGACAGTTCAAGAAAGCACCAGGGTTCTTTGCTCCCTGCCTTTCTTCACATACAATAGCCAGGCCACTGTTCACGTTGCTAGAGATTGCTCTCTGCTAACCTCAAACCATCCTGTTATGTTAAAACACTGAACTAGGCAGAACACAGAGGTGCTTTTGCAGAATGAGACAGTACACAGGGAAAAGGCAAATTCAATGTATTCTTTTAGATTTTTGCCTTCATAAATCCACAAGACAAAAATTGTTGGTTGGGAGCCTTTTATCTTGAATATTTTTACTTTGAGGGTTTAACACAGGCCTGGCAGATCAGCGCCTATGCAAAGGGTGACACTGGATACGTCAACCTTGCAAGCACAGCAAGAACAGGAATCCTCAAAACTAGGATGTGTGGGTATGAAAGCTGCACTTCCAGAAGCCATGGCCAGATGAGAAATACTGTAGAAGAGAGGTCCTGAAGACCTTACAGACCAAAATCTCATTCATGCTTCCACCCAGAGCAGAGAGACTACAGAAAAGGAGAAGTCTGGTAAAGGAAGGAGGGAGGAAAAAAGAGCAGGCTCTACACCCATTCCCTTAGAAATAAAACAGGGACAGGCTGGATGTATAGACATAAAGCATTAAGTGAGGAACATCACCAAGATGTTAAAAAAAAAAAAGGCAGGTATGTCCCCTCCAAAGACAAGAGCAGTGGCAAACCAGGAGTTAAGGACCAGACCCACCTGCCAGCACAGTGCAGATAAGAGCAGTGTTTTTCATGATGTGCATTGGCCTGTTTCCAGAAAAGCCAAAGCTTCGAGCTACCAAAACATATGTCATACAATACATTACTGAGCATAAGCCTATTTGGCACAAGACATGGGATAGGCAGGGTCAGGATGTAGAGAACAGCACAGAATACAGCTTATTTAAGCCCTGGGTCTTGAACCCAGCTGTCATGGGCTAAGACAACACTCAATCCCCGTTCACATAAAGGATGGAAAAGAGCACAGCTTCTACCCAGATGTTATTGTATACTAGCACAGGAGATGCATTTTGCACAGCTGCATGCCAAGACTGTTATCCTAGGGCAGAACAGAACAAAGACTCTGGTATTGCCCACCCAGCCCAATGTTTGATGTCAGAAGTGAACACTACCGTATTTGACAGGCGAATAACAAAATTCAGTTTTCTTCTTGCACACATGGTTGTACAGTTATCATCACAGTAAAAAGCAGCAGCTTTAGGTTAAATAAACAAACCAGTACATTTTCAGAGCTGGTTTTGCAACACCATCCACCCCTAAAGACTACAGCCTCTGGGGCTACAAAGCTCTCCAAGAAACCCAACCTTCTTCCTTTTTAAAGGAGAATGAAAGATTGCCAGTTTGTTCCAGGGAAGCAGGGGACAGTGTGCAACACTCCCATTTTCTCATGCTGAGCCAGGCCTTAGGCTCTCCACCCAGCCATAGAGCAAATTTTTCCTTTCTGCTCTAGAGCCTACTCCTGATGCCAAAATCCCTTTCCTTTTCAAAACTTTCCTTAAGTGTACTGTTTTGTCACCGTTCTCTATAGTCTCATCCCTTCCAGCACGGAGTAGGCACTTTTAAAAAGTTCAATTGACATTTGTAATATTAACTTGATACTTTCCTCTACTGGGTGGTCAGTCTTGCTTTTACAAGCTTTTTATTCTCCGTACAAGCGTTCCAGCACACAGACCTCACTCCTCCATCATCTTTGAAATCTCCAAGGCCCCTTCAGGCAGGCACAGCAATCCACACATGCCACATCGGATCACAGGTGACATGGATACCACATGGCCCTGACCCCTCAGCACACAGCGATGGACCATTTCACTCTCATAGGTCGCCTGTGTGGGAATCAAGAGCATTTCAAATGACAATCACACATTTTGCAGGGGGAAAAAGGGGAACTTCCTTTGTGGGCAGTATTACAAGGAAGGAACAGGACATCCTTAGTTATCACTGCTATAATTAAATTTGGGCACAAACAGCAGCTGCATAGACAAGCCTGAATGTGATGTGGGTGGCAATATTCACTCCATAATACAACAGCTGGACTCATCATTACCCAAGGGCCACAGAAGAGCCCCAATTTGGCACCTCTACCTCTGACCTCAGCTCCTTGCCAAATGTGCAGCTGGCCAAAGCCAGGCCCCCTGTTCACTGCAGCAAAGCAGCCCTCACCAGGAAAACTCCAGCTTCTACGCCCTGCAGCTTCATTTGTACAAGAACTATGGATGCCTAATATCTACAGAAGTCTAACATCACATTAATCTCTTAAATTCACTTGTACCCCTCAAGCTACATTTGCTAAATCTTATCTTTCATAGTATCATAGTATAGTTAAGGTTGGAAGGGACCTAAAGATCAGCCCACTAAATCAGGCTGCCCAAGGCCCCATCCAGCCTGGCCTTGAACACCTCCAGGGATGGGATGCAACCTGTGCCAGTGTCTCACCACTCTCACAGTGAAGAAATTCTTTCTAATGTCTAGCCTAAATCTGTCCCTCTCCAGTTTATAACCATTCCCCCTGGTCCTATCCCCACAAGCCTTTACAAATAGCCCCTCTCCAGCTTTCCTGTAGGTCTTTCCTCTGATTTCTGACACAGGTTTTTATGCAGTTATCAGCACCTCCCTTTACTATGGAGAAAAGGAAAACATTGGGCACTGAAGATCAGTAGATAGGAGAAACTGGACCTGTAGAGCTCAGGTAGTTTTTAACTTGCTCCAAGGAGGACAAACACACACAGAAGAAATAACGACAGCGTGCAACTCTTTTTATTTTCCCCTCCAGGAGCTTCCACCTAATTTTAACACCTACTGTCCAGCAGTATCTGAGCAAGCTGGTCCTGAAAAAGTTGTTCACACACTTTAAAAAAAAGTAGAAAAAGATGAATAGCACTGACTATCAGAAGGAACACTCTGCCTGCTTCTGAGAAGTGCTATGAATGTCATCTAGCTCTTTTCTTTACAGATCTCAAAGCAGGGGAAAAGCAATCTCTTTCTCAGTCTGGTGGTGTCTTAAAATCAGCATCATCAGGAACAAGAGTACAAGAACTCATTGTCCTCAGCAAGCTCTCACGAAAATGACACATCCGAGTTAAAAGGAGTTTGCATTTGAACAGTCTGATGTTACTTCACATTGCAGCTCTCAAAAAGAGATCACAGAAAGAGCAAAAAAAAAAAAAAACACAGAACAGGAAGGAGGGAGGGGAAGAAGCGTGTACTAAAATAAAAAACACAAAGCAACATGCATAATTTTACTGTCAAGGAAGGAAAAAAACCCGAACAAAACAGTTTGTTCAGTGCAACATCATAAGTTCAACAAGCCTGGGTTTCTGGAAGCACTGCAGAAATGGAGAAGCTGGAAGCTTTCCTTCCACCCCTCTTGCTTTCTCTGACCTCAAATCCTCAGAAGGTTTCAAAGGCACTGTCCCCTCGTCCATGGCCATCAGAGCATCAATACACCAGATCACTTTCACTCTCTTAACTCCACTGCAGCCCCAAACTTCGCTGCAGATTTCTGAAGAAGGAAAGTCCAGAAGTTGCTTCAAAAACTATTACAGCATATCATTGCTTTTTTTGTTTGCTTTATTAAGCACTTCCATTCAGCACTTCAAGGCACCTCTGAAAAACACTTCAGTCAGCAGTAATGATTGTAATGGGGGCTTAAGCAATCATTTCAGCCTCTTTAACACTCTAATAGCTTTAAACATTGGTTGGAAGTGTTGAAAGTCTCAAATTTAATTTGTTTTCAAGCCACAGAGGCACTGGACTAATAAGAAGTTGAGTGCTGGCCCATCATAAAGCAGTTTTAGCACTAACCACTCAAACCAGTTAATGTGAAAACACCAGCAGATGTTTACAAAATTTCTCTTCCAGCACGATATCCAAGGTTGCTGATGAGAGTCATTTACAAAACAAAGATAGAGCAACATCACTAAGAGCAACATCTTATGGCTAAGATGACTATTCTCATTTGCAGACAAGTCAGAGGAAGTGAAAGGAGGAGAAGAGACAGGTCTTCATCTCCAAACACGTTTTGTAGTGCTTTAAAACAAAGCCCTCAAAAACCAAAATGGGTCCAAGTCAGGTACCCCGAGGAAAAAAAAAAAGGGGGTCCAAGAGCATCTAGTGCATGGCAGAGAATCAATCCCTAAAAGATCAGAGAAAAGCAACCAGCAATTTGCTCCAGCAGCCACTGTGGGTTGCTGCAAACCACACCACCCCGATACCTGCAATGACAGATTGCCACCACCCATCAGGTTTTATATGCTTGTCCAGCATCATTTGGAAGGAAGTGGCAGGAGCATTTCTAGGCCACACCCAGCTCGATGTGAACCCATCCATCACTGCCAGCAGCCTCAGAGGCAAATCCATCTCCCCAGGGAAGCTGGTGTGCCCAGCTCACATCATCCATGCTGACAAAAGCATTTCCAACTGCAGGTAACAACAGGCTACAGAACAAGTGATAACCGATAAGGAAAACAATTCGGGAGCACAGGGAGTGAATTATCTTATGAATCAGATGCAGAGGGTGTGGATGCAAGGAGGAGAACTTCGCTAACCCTGTTGCAAAATATAATTGTTTAGCTCCAGTTGTCAGCTGACTTAATACCTTAAAATACCCACAAATGTCAATGCAGCCAGGGACTGGAAACACGTCCAGCATCAGCACAGACAAGTGTTCCCTCTTGCCAGATCCCCACAGCAGTGGTCCAAGGTTAAAAAAAATAAAATTCTTCCAACTTGTTTTGCACTGGAATTGCTGAAACACAACTGCTTGAAACACAAGGAGGAGGCAACACCAAGAGCAGAGCTGAAAAAGAAACATGCTAACTGGATGTAGAACTGGTTAAAAACACTTGGTGAAAGAACAATTTGGAAAGACAACTGCAGGGAGCTTCAGCCAGTCACCCTCCCAGACCCTGCTCTAGCAAACAGGCAACTGCCACAGATTTGCAATTGAAATGTTAATGAGAACAGGCTGTCACAATCAGGGACTCTAATTTAGACCGTAGTGCTTGCTTTTTGCCAAAGAGACGAGAAATGTAATTAGAGCATCCCCTTCTCCAAGGCTGGTGCAGATTTACAAGAGTCACAAGATGCCTTTGCCTCCAGGAAGCACTTGCCTCCCAGAACCTCAAACCAAACCATGAAGTTGGTGGGGCCCATGCACCCGATTCCTTCCTCCCAAACAGAGTTTCCAATCCAAATCCTTACCTGGCAAAGCCAGACTGGGGGGTGTGTGGGGTGTGGAAATTAAGCCAATGTGAAAGAGGGAGGGAAAAGGGAGAGAGATGATCACTTCTTCATCAGTCTTCCCCCACTGTAACTGCTGAGATGCTCTCACACAGATCTGCTTTTAAGTAACAAGATCAGCATGGGAAACTTTTGCTTCCTAGTGCAGAAAAAAAAAAGCGCTTTCTTGAATTTTGCAAAAGTTTCTAGGAAAAAGAGAAAGGAATAACTTCAAATAATTTAACTTGGCTGCTCAACAGAGAAGCTTATCCACAGATCCCTATATCTGATCACTGAAACAGAAGTTCAACTCCAGCATCTCCCCTGCAGGCATTTGGTCTCAGTATGAAGGAATCAGGCCTGGAGAAGTGCTCCAGGATACATCACAGCCGTTTAGGACACTGTATATATGTCACACAAGGGCCTGTATACATCAGCATCCTCCTGCAGCCAGTCCACTCTCCATCAGCCTTTGAAGAGCCTTTGCAGCACCATTGCACTGCTGTCTTGTTCAGAGTTCAAAAATCACCCGTTCCTGCCACTCCATACACTCGTATTCACTTTATATTTGCTAGAAAGGTTTAACACTTCCATTACAAGATCTTAGGAAGTAAAAGTCTGTAGCAGTTACTTGGCCACATGCTACGGGAAGAGACAAAGAATCCTAATAAACTCATATGTATGCAAATATCCAGTGATCTACCTAAAATGTTAGAAATACAGAGAAATCAATACATATTAAAGGTGAGACATGCGTTCCTAACTTATTTTCCAATCTCATCATGCAATTACAACTTCAATTCACATTGCCTCAATATGCACAAAAGCAGGTCTTGGCCACTGCAAAATTTGATCTCCAAGCAGTGGTACATACACACGTTAACCAGTTCAGCACCA
This sequence comes from Cuculus canorus, assembly GCF_017976375.1. NCBI lineage: Eukaryota > Metazoa > Chordata > Aves > Cuculiformes > Cuculidae > Cuculus > Cuculus canorus. Next base: position 16,122,429 of record NC_071401.1, on the reverse strand, counting down.
CTTCCAACACCTTCACGTGTATTTTCAGAGCACTACAAGTGTTAAACACCACTTCATTGATAATCAGGCCAGTGTTCCCCCTCAGCAGCAGAAGGAGAAAGATTAATTTGACGCCTTGAAAGTCAAAGACTAGTAAGACAAGGGCTAGACCCCTAAGTTTAATTCATCAGCCCACATCATATCCATCATTCAGGGCTTTTATTACAGGAAAAAAAAAAAAACCAAACAAACCACCCAGAGGAAAGACAGAACATTAAGTCAAGAAGCACAAACGTAGTCCCAGCTGCTTCAATAAGGTTACAGAAAAACCCACCCCAATCTTAGGACCAAGTGGAGTTTTCATTGTTCAACGAATTCCAGCCATCTCGCACAACAAAGCAATGAAATGCCCTGAATCACAGTTTATTAGCATAATGCACAGCTCCACTGTCAATATTCCACATCTCAGGTAGGAAAACTCATGCATAAAACAAGCAGCTCCCTGTGCTCTCAAGAATCAGTAGTTTATGGAAGAGCATGAAGATTTAGCAATAGAATCATAGAATAGTTTGGGTTGGAAGGGATCTTAAAGCCCATCTAGTTCCAACCCTCCTGCCATAGGCAGGGACACATATCACCAGACCAGGCTGCCCAAGGCTCCATCCAATCTGGCCTTGAACACCACCAGGGATAGGACATCCAGAACTTCTCTAGGCAACCTGTGCCAGTGCCTCACCAACCTCATCATGATGAAATTCTTCCTTATGTCTAATCTAAATCTTCCCCTCTGCAATTTGTAGCCACTCCCCCTCATCCTATCTCTATATACCTTTGTAAAAAGTCCCTCCCTTTTTCTTGTACCCCCCTACGGTACTGGAAGGTTGCTCTAAGGTCTCCTCGGAGCCTTCTCTTCTCCAGGCTGAACAACACTAATTCTCACAGCCTGTCCTCATAGCAGAGGTGCTCCAGTCCTCCAAACATCTTTGTGGCCCTCCTCTGGACTATTCTCACTAAATACAATTAAAACTCATAAGTGTAGCTAGAGGGTCACTGTCTCTGCACTAACTACTTAAAAGACAACTCTGAGCAGAGTTTGTCATCAATCACAAAGAAACTAATTTTTCAGCTATCCTTTTGTTCAGCCCTCCAAGTTCTTTCCAAGGAAACCACAACAGAATGCTGATATAAAAGCACAGGTTGCTTCAAGAGCATTTGCTGTCACTTCAGGCCAGGGTGGGCAGAAGGACTAGCTTTATTTTATTTTCTCAGTTGCCTTTTATAGGAGATGCCAGGCTACTTTCTGTATATTTGCAGAGGGCAGGCTGGCCCCATCACAAAAAATCACCCATCACAAGACAAATAATATAAGTTTGACATACCGGAAACTCAAGTTTTCAACAACTGCTGTTGAAAACTAATTATAACTCCAGAAAAAATCTCAAATGAATTTCCATAGTCCACAATCATAAGCAGTCCAACTCAAAGCAGAGAAAGCAATTTTTTACTTTTATTGAAGAAATAAAAGACAACCACACACGATATGGATAATTTTTTCCTTCGGCTCTGACTTAAACAATTGTATATGTAGAATTCCTCCCAGATCTCTGACTGAAAGCTCGTACATGTGCAAAGAAAATATTCCACAGGTTTATCTGTTGTCCATAAATATTGCAGTTTATTATGGAAATAGTGACAGGTTCTCAGTGAGAAACTGATGCTATTGCTGATGAAATTAAACCTAGTGACAACATCCACTGAATTACAGAGCAGGGAGTTGCTCAAAACCCTGTTCCAGCCAGCCAGGGAAGATGGGGAAGGGAAAAAATAATTTCCCGGGTTGGCTAGAAGTTTTAAAGGGATATTGCTAAGGCTTAGAGTTGTATTCCAGAAGCAGCAGCAGAGACTGAAAAAAAGAGGAAGAACTAAGACTGTTACTTTTATGGGATTTTTTACTGCAAGGGAGAAATGGGCTGGTCACTCTCAGAGGAGCCAAACTCCCCACTTCGCATACTTGACAGTGGATAAATGGTGCCCTGTGGTGTTTTTCATGCCAAGCATTACAAAGATGACCCAGGCTGGCAGACACTGCTCATCTCTCTCCTTCTAAATGTGTTGATGCTATCAGCCTCTTGGGAACTATTCAGCTACCGAATTCTCCAGAAGACCCAAGCTGTGACTACTACGAAAAAGCATTTCCATCAAAATTTATACATTCTTAGAATCTCCTGGTGCCACTGCGCTGGTCATGCTCTGCACTATAGCAAAAATATTGGGACACTTTCCTTCAAGATAATTGCTTCACTCCAGACCTGCCATGACATCCCTTAAAAGTCAGGACGAATGCAACTGCGGGTTTCCCCTACACTTGTACAACCTAGCAAAAAGCTCTAGCTAGTCGCAGGATGTCAGAACATTAGTGTCCTTTGGGTACGGTCAGACACGAGTTTACTACTGTAGAGCACAGGTCAAAAGGAGAACTAGTCCAGACTCAAAATCTCAACCAACTGGGCAAGTTCATAATGAAACAAACATTCTGGTTTTATTTTTTATTAAAAAAGTAAATTTGCACATTTCAGAACCCATAACCTTATCCTCTATAGCTACGCCATGTCTCTCAGAACATTCATGAGAATCATTCATGAGCATAAGCAGAATCATTCAAGTCCAATCATTCATGAACAGCTCACAACGTGGGCCTAGGTCAGATGCCAACAACTGATTTATTTGAGGCCATCTGCATTTCAAGTGCCTGGTTGGTGCTTCTAAGCAATGAAGATGCAAAGATCAGACTGAGCCATATGTGACCAAGAAGTTGGAAGGAGCAGCACTTTATTCACAAATTCAGACCTAATAAGACCTGTGCTCCCCAGAAGCATTATGAAGATATTTTAGCATGGCACTCCTAGGCAGAGCTAAAAGCTACCTTGAGGAAGGAAAAAAGAAAAATAAAAATCTTTAAACAACAACAGCCAAAATCCAGCAATGAAACAGTCAAGAAGTGATGATCCTGAATTTGTTTCTGCTCCCATGTAGGCAAGATCTGCCTGAGTCCTACAGTACAGAGAAAGGCCCAGAGCCATAGAACAATATCCTAGATCAAGAGATATGTGAAAATATAATATACAGAGAATGTCCCTGGGACCATCTCCAACCACTCGTCCAATTCTGCAGCCATCAGAGGGAGTATACTCAAAAATTACCCTAATTCCTTTTTATTACTCTAACCCTGTGTGTCCACCCAAAGCAATCTCACTTGAAAATGAGATTTTTTTCCACTTGTAAGATACTGTCAAGTAATACCTATTAAATTGGAAAGGTTTTTCCGCATTTTCTGGGCAAGTTGATGGGCACCAAATAGTGAAAATAAAGCGCAGATGGCTATTGGATCAGTCACATCTCTCCTCACCACTGTATTATTTCCTTGCCTTGCTCACCCCTTCCTCTTCCCCAGGCTGTCTTGAGATTTTACAAGTCTCAGTGTACAGCAAGCACATACATAAGACATTCAGTCAGCACAAGAAAAAGGATTGGAAATTCTGTCCTTTCCATACAGCTAAAACTGCTATAAAAGCGTAATAAAGGCAAGCTGGGGCAAGAGCCACAAAGGAAAGTAAGGAGTGAAACTTCGCACCAGTACTCATCCCCCTATCAGACACACCAGCACACAATTTCTGTTCCCTTGGCAAACTGCCCATGCCTCAGTGGCAAAAGTCGTGTTTAAGACTACAAGGCACAAGGCTGATTATCAGCTGTACGGGGACAGTCTTTAGCTCCTTCATCCTTTTGCAACTTACTAGTTCGAGTACCTGTCAAATGGAAAACCTTCTTGGCTTGGCTAAGGACACATTAGCCAACAAAACTTTCCATCACTTGCACCCAAACTTCAGTCCCTCTGTTGCTGTATTCTAGGGGTTTTGTTTGTTTGGAGGAGGTTTTAGTGTATCTTTTATGGTTGGTTTATTTTTTTAGGTCAATGGGTTTCCAGGTGTACTTTAATCAGAATTTATATTGAAGGTTATATTGAAGGGCTGCTCATAATCTTCATAAAACAAGGATGCCAGGAAAGTTGCAGTTCCTTTGCAACCCTCCAGTTTAAAATGGAACTGGCAAGGGGAAGAACAATGATAATCTTTATGGTAGAAGAACAATTTCCACTAGCCTATTCTGGGACAGACCAAAAGCTTGATCTACCACCTTGCTCCACACCATCTCCCCACTATCACATGCCTGTGAAGTAGGGGCCTTCTACCACCAGATTCACTGACCCGTTTGCATTGTTTCCAGAGATTTAATGCTAGACAACCATCATTAGGGAAGACTACGGGGTCTCCAGCATGTAGACCTCCTCTGCCAGAATGAAGACTCCAATACACAGGTGCACAGCCAGCATCACCTCTTCTAGTGCCTTCAAAAGCTCTTGCTGAGACTGTGTGCACTTTCACATCCCCACTTATATCCCTCCGTTTCCCACCCAACACACCCTGACTGTCTCACTGTCACCTTCCTCTTGACCAAGCTGACCATCCACTGCACTGGGAAGAGGAAAATACCCGATATTCATGTCTCACCCCATGTATTCATCACTGGATGGCATCCCTAGTTCTTTGTGTTCCTACAGGGAGCAGTGGGTAATGACAGACGTTTCACTTGCAACCCCTTCCAGGTACCCTGAAAGCAGGTACAGCCTGTTCATCAGCAGAAGAGGCAGTGAGCGCTTGTTGTCCCTATTATAGCAGGACTGAGCTCTCCCTTGCCTGCCTGACCTCTGCTTCTACTGCTGGCCATTAAGGAAGCATTTCTCCAGACCAAGGTACCAGGCTGAAAAGCAACATCTCAGTCCACAGTGAGCAGCAACACATCCTCCAAAAAAAACCCCAATTCAGATACAAGCCAGTTCCCAGTTTCCCAGGAACCCCTCAAAGCAATTCAAGGATCGTGTTTTGAACCATGAGATATTCTCTATTTTACAGCATTTCTGGAGCAAGCTGTTGGGACAAGGTCACACTGGATGAGCACAGGCAGCTTCACAGAGCAATGCTATGTTTTGCAATCAACCATTACTTGTCAGAAGCTAGAAGAGAGAAAAAGAGAGCACAGAGCACAAACAAGCACTCATTGCTCCTCTCAAGCACCCGTTGTTGGACTCCTGCAGAGACAGGATGCCAGGCAAGACAACCTTTTGTCTGACCCAGCTGGCAAGTCTTAGGTGCTTGCACTTTGCTCCAAAAGTCATTGCTCCATCAATACACATACTTATTTCTCCCACGTGATGAGACTCAGAGGAAGAAGATATCTGTTAACAAAAGCCATTGAACAAGCTAATATGCAAAATGCTTTCTCCTCTATCTTTGGGGGCAAGCCAGTGACCTGAAGGACTACAGTAAGAAAGATTTAGAGCATGGAAAACTGAAGTCTCTCTCTTTTCAGGGAAAAATCAATAAGACTGGGGTCCTCTCCATCCTCCACATGCCCAGCCGAAGTGAACAGAGACCATCTGAAACAGTGGACAGCAATATGTCAGACTGACCAGCATAAGGTTAGACCTCAGCTTCCTAGAAACAAGGGTGCACTTGTTTCTATCTGCCAAACAATGGGACCCTTTATGCAAGTCAAAGAAATCATGTATTTTTCTAATACTTGACATATGGAAGGGATTTACTCATTTTCCCTGTAAGAGATTTAAATGGGTTCAGTGCACTGTCTGAGGGAAACCAAACGAAGTCACAAGTCCCAGCAGCAGCTGAGTACCCAAAGCCAGCATCCATCTGGAGAGAAGGAAGAAGTTTTTGCTTGCCGGACTTATTTATTTTGCTTTTTACATCACAAGGGCTACATTTTGGGGAGGGCAGAGGGGAAGAAAATCAACACCAGGAAATCAGTTATCATGGGAATAATTGAAGTGCTACAGCTTGCTCATCACACAACAGCTTATACAAGACCTTATATCTACAGCAGTGCCACACTTATGCTCCAATGCGTGTTATCTGTACTGCATAATACAGCAGCATTGAGGCAGATTTCACTTTGTGTTGTGCTGTTTATCATTCACTTCTTGCTGAAGAAGCAGGAACCCCTGATGGCTGCAGACAATTGCAGTAAAATAGCTTGGTCAGGCTCAGGCACATTGCTAATAACTCTTACAAACACATGCACACACTAATTCACATCAACCGCAAGAAGAAAAGCAATAAAACAAGATTTGCTTTCCAGATGTCACTCAGCTAAAAGCTACAGAACTCCACCTGATTCAACTTCAGGCTCCTGACCTTACTGAGAAAGGAAAACACCAAGATAATATAGTGCAGCTCACAATGGTGTAGTTTGCTCAAGATCTGTGGTGGTTTAGGTGGTTACAAGCTAGGCTCGTTAAGCAAATCCTAAAGTAAGGCATAGCAGTGTGTTCTGAATTAGAGGAACTAGGAGGTGGTTTGTTTTCCCAGAAAGGCCAGCATAGCTGCATCAAAAAAATGTAACATGAAGAGATGGCAACTAGCAAGAATGAAAGTGCAGTCTTGTGGTGAAACCAGCAGGCTGGGAGAGTAGAAAAGCCAACACAAGCTCTTCCTCTACTGTTAACTTGCGGTTCTCAGGCTGGCAACAGGGCTGATGTCACTAGAGTCTTGCACAACATCGATACCTAAAAAAGCATCGCCTCAAGCATCACAATCAAGAGAAGGGCTGGTATCTCCTGGAAGGGATAAGAAGTTGGGTTTCTCTTCTCTCTCTCTCTCTCCACTAAGTTATCAACTTATTTGATCCTATTGAGATAGTTGAGTTTTTAATCACTGCGGTCATTTCAGCCCAGAAGTGAGCCTTTTGCACAAAGTGATGTTAAAAGCACCAGGCTTCTGCTAGTCAAGTAAACCTGGAGTTAAGGACTCTCTATCACAGCATGATCTGGGCTCACACACAATGGATGAGGTAGAGAAATAAGAGCTGCTTTTTATTTGATAACTGGTCCTGCTTTTTGTCACTCAGAAGAAAACTTCAACTTTGCAACTGGCCAACGAGGCTTCAGGAAAGCACACAAGGAAGTTAACTCAATTTTTAAGAGTCAGAATGCTCCAAGGTTAGGAGACTTCAAAAACAAGGCCTTAGTTGCTTTATTTTTCCCCCCATAATCGTCCCTGGAAAAGGGCCTCTTCTGACTGCACTGAAGTCAATTGATTCTCAAGTGCTGACTGACATCATCTGCAAGTAAGCATACTGCCAAATAAATGCTCAAAACAACACGTTAAGAGGAATGTGGCAAACGATGGGTCCAGCCCACTTCATCAATTCTTCTCCTTTAACAGTTCATTGCAGAGATAGTACAAAGCAAGAGAATAATTCTCAAGGTTGAGATGAGCTACAAATAGTAGACACACACAAAAAAAGTAAAATAAAAACTCCAGCCACAGACAAGCACAGATTCTCTGCACGTCTCCAGCTCCTAGTAATACCCTTGAAATCACACTTAAGAGCTCAGCAGTAGTTCTCCTGGACAGAACCTGGAGAAAAATGTTGAATCTGCAATCAAACACCCCAAAGTGCAAAGTTGCTTTTCAAGAGGGACAAGACAGTAAAGACGGTCAAAAATTGTAGATCAACTTCACAGTCAACACTGAAGAATGATCATTGATTAGCAAAACTTAAAAATGTAATGTTGCTAATAAGCCAACACATTAGCACAGAGGTTCCCAATCCATAATAAAACCCAAAAAGCATTTCTGGCACCCAAGTTGAGCATCTCAGTATTGAGGCAGTCTGCATCCCCACCAAGATCCCACAGGCAGCCAAGTCATCTCTAAAACAACAAACCGGCAGATTACTGAAATGCCTTTGTGACTGATGCCAGGAAAGCCGCATCTCCACATACTTTCATGTTCTTCTCCACTAACCACACAATGTTGTGGAGCCACCTTCCAGAAACCCAATGTATATGCGGTCATGGTGCACAGCCTCATTTTACCCACATCTCAACAACACTTTTGAAGGTGTCAGAAATCCACATGCACCACAGGATACCCAAGCACCCAAACAAGGTGTAACTCAGACAATTGTGGACTCTCAGGCTTTTCCATCAAGTTGGCAAGCCAAGGCAACTGCTATGCTGTAGCCAGGTCAATCTTGTTTCAGGATTATGCATAAGACCTTACTATAGGCCAGGGATTTAACTTCATTACTCAGTTTAGTCCCATTTGCACAGCAATTTTTCCCCTCCTCGCTCTACTAATGCATTTTTTGGACTTAGAATTGATTTGCAGATGGCACCTCAGGGAACAGGCAGCCAACAGCATTGCACAGCATTGTGGCAGCACAGTTTGCTAGTAGAGTCCAGCAGGAAAGAGGTTACAGCAACTACAGCCAAGCTCTGACATTAGTAACACCTAGTATCAGGATTTCACACATGCACACGCACACCCTCAAGCGCACAGGCCTTTGGGTCAGGAGGCAGTGCTGGTCTGGCAGCCACTCTGGGTGTTTGCTCGTCATACATCAAGAACAGTTTGAAAGAACAATCCCTGAAACCTCATCATAACTCATCTGTGCTCCCTACTCTTTGCTTAAAGAGGAGAAGTCTGGTCTTCACTGCAGGTCAGGATCTGGCCACCTCCATGCACAGGCTTTTTCATTAGCTCCACCACTCAATCAGCATAAGGGAAAGCATTGAAAGAAGTCTGGCGGGGCTGGCTATGACCGCATTACTGCTGAGACCAGAGCAGGCATTATAAGCAAAAGTACAGAAAATTACATGTGCGCTGTTTGGCCTAGCTGTTTGTTGACATATGTGGAGAGCATAGGAGGAGTTGGCAGCAAAATCTATCCTATTTATTACATCTCACGATCTTTGGTGATGTTTTTGAGCTTCATCTGCTTGACTTCACAAGAGACAACCAGCTCTCACTGCAGCAGTGTTCATCTCGGACATGGCTTCTCTGCACTTGTGTGCACAGCACAGTGTAAGAGGGGCCAGAAAAGCAACTGGGATGGCGCATACCGGAGGTTTAGAAAAATCCTACAGTAACCATCACTGAACTCTGAGTAAGGAAAATTTGCAGTCATCTCCATGTTTCACTGGATCCCAAACTGCAGCTTCCTGAAAGCCTGGGCGAGAATACACAGCCTGGCAGAAGAGAAGGTGTCTGCTCTGGTCCTAAACAATACAGCCACAATCAAAAAAGTGATCAATCACAACACCTTTCTAGATGCCAAAACTCTTTGCTTGAACAGTAAGCTACATGCAGAATAGTCTTCTGCTGCAGAGATTTGCTTCCCAGAAATGCTTGCAATAAGTACGCATACAAAGAAACCTGCTCAACTGTTACACCCTCTTCCTGGTAAAGGGGGAGGAGAAAACAGCCACGACCATCAGATTCAATCCCCCAAACAAGCATTGCTGCAATAACCCACACCCTGCTAGACAGCTGCAGGGTTTCAGTTCATGGTGCCTTTTTTAACTTAATGAGACTAGTTTGCAAACTACGAAGAACAAATGCCCATTAGGGAAATATACTCTACCTACCCCTTCTACTGCAAAAAATAACCGTGAGTCTGAAACAGCACATTGTTTGATTTATTAATAAACACATTGGAAGCCAGCAAGGAAATTAGTCTCAGGCTATACCTGTCCTGGGATCATGCTGGGGTGAAGGACAGGACCAGGAACTGTATGCAATTCCTCTATTCAGAAACTTGGCCAGACTCCCAGAATAGGAGGTATGAACGTGAACATCTGTTCATCAAAGGTAGAAAGATATTATTATGCAAAACCATTTCAGCTTCTAAGCCTTTCTGTTCCAGAACTTCCAGCAGTCTCTCCTTCCCAATTAGGATGAGCAGCTGTGATGCATTTGGCAAGCTAACCTCTACCCTCCATTTAGAAACCTTTTACATCATGAAATAAAACACATACATTTAAAAAACCGAGGGGGCCATTAAATCATCTAGCTTGACTCCTGTACAAGAAAGGCCATTGAATGTCACCCACTTGCTTGAATATCATGCTACAGCTAAGCATGGTTTCTAGGCACACATCCCAAAAAGCCATCCGATGTTTTCTTGAGACTGGAAATCCTAAACATTGCCAGCAGTAAAACAGAGAGAAATAGATCCGAGTAATCCACTTTTGCAAGGAATGTTCAAACAAAATTCTGTCCATCAATGTAAATGAAGATGGTGGCTGTAGACTTTAAACCACCCCTCCAGTATTTCTTAAGGCCAAAGAGGACATGTGATAATTTAAAATAGTACAACCCACTCTCCAAAATAACAGGCCAAACACAGCGTAAGACAATACTGTTTTGCAAAATTGCATTAAAACCATTGAAGAGCATTCAGAACATAGCAGCAGAACCTACAAGTTAATCCTTAATAGGTTCACATGTCTGTAAGCATGATGCGGTTACCACTCATCCTTAGACATGGTAAGATGTGCCTCATGACAGAACTACATCCCACAAATACATTTCGAGAAGAGCACGCACACTCAACCGCCAAGAAATTTGGCTTAACAAAAAAATAAAAATCAGCTTAAAAGGAAGCAGCGCATCAGGATTTTTCAGTGTAGCCTTCCAAAAAGTGAAGGTTATGGAGGTTTTCCAGGAAACCACAAGGTTTTGCATCAGAAGATTTCTTAAATCCAGGATGCAACTTCTGGTCTAAGTTAGAGACAACCAAGACAGACGACTTCTCAGAATAATTTCATTAAGGTTGTAAAAGACCTTTAAGACCACCAATTCCAACCATCAGTCCAACACCACTGTGCCTACTGAACTATTTGATGTTGCCCGTGCTCTTCAAAAAGACAACTAGCACATCTGAAAGCACACTGCAACTTCCTACCAGACAGGCTGCTTCTGTTTTTTCTAACCCTGTGAAGAAGAAACACCAAGCACATCATCACCTATTGTTAGCTACAGCTGCAAGTTGGCCACAGAGAGATCCTGCATAAATTCAGCAAACAACTTCAGCGCCAGCTCCCTCCAAGTTCCGTGAAATGAATAAGCCTGGCAGCACCTGAATGAAGATGCAGACAAGAGGAGGAAAAGCCAATGACTATTTGGGTAGAGCATTTGGGTTTGATGAATGTGTGTCTACCTCATGCTAGCTGAGGTTATGCCCACTGGCCAGCTGGTTTGTGCTCATAGGCCAAGTGGCAAGCCAGAAAGAAGAGAATTCTCAGCTACAGGCTTTCCCATGCGGGTAAAAACACATTGCCCTCTTCCTAGATGCTCATTTTCAGCATCTGTAGGAATTTAGGAGCTCCAACACCTGCTGCTTCTGCCAAGATTTCTGAGCAAGTCCTATTGCATGGCTCCGTTAATGACAACTTTACAGTCCTGCAGAAAGACTTGCTTTTTCTCTACTGTTTTTAGCCAGAGGACCTTCTCACACAATTTTTTGCAAAGGAGCACAAAGCAGTATGGTGGTGCACAGTGGGGCAGGAGGAACCACAGCATGATACAAATACTTGCTCTTTCACGCAGCACTGTCTCTCTGTGGCTTTCACCAAAGGAGTAGGATGTGTCACCCAAGGAATATAAAAGCAGATGATACACATGCACTGAAAATTACATCAGCAGTGGAAAAGAGTGCACAAGATCATCCCACTCCCCAGCCCATCTTACTCCCCTGGTGACCTCCAGATCAGTTACCAGCAGCAGAGGCAAGACTTTGATAAAAAGAACGGAAGAGAAGAGGGTAGGCCTTCTGTTTCCCATTATATCAACATTTCTCCCCTTTCATAAACACATAGAATGGCAGCAGCTGTTAAAAGCAACTGCTTATTTAACTGTATTTCACTGAAAATTTACTCTTCCCAAGTTTTCTACTCTCAATTCTATAGTAAACCAATAACAAAGGAATGAGGTTGAAGGACAACGTGTGTCTTCAGGCAGAACTAGTAGAGTTAAAGAAACACTGAGCAGGCTCAGCATTGTGCCCAACTGAAACCTACAGCAAATATTTCAATCCTTTGTTTGAGCAACCCTGTACCAAGTTGTACAGAGCTTCCAAATAGCTCTTTAGCACAGCAGACATCTAGACAGGTTTTTCCCAAATGATGCAGAACATGGGAGCATCTCATCAAGCTCAAGTCTCATCTTCCCCCTCCAGTTCTTGCTCTTCACCCTGCCAAAGCAGGATCTCCTCCCCAACATTTGGCAGCCCATCATTATTTTGAAGCCTTCTCATCCTAAGCTTACTCTTTCTTCCCAGTTTCTGCCCCAGTGTCTGCATAGCAGCATCTTCCACCCATCACATGCAGCAAGAACTGGGCTTACCATCACCACGTCTTTTCTCCTGCTGGCAAAGTACCACGTCCCTCATGGAGCACTCAAACACACTCGCACATCTCCCCTGGAAATTAATTTCCATCTTAGAGAAGGACTAAAGTGGCAGAATGCCACTGTCTTGGACCATCTGTACTCCACCCATGGCTTTGCAGGAACTTCAACCTCTTCAGCACAGAGAGGTCTCTGCTTTCTTCTATCTCTTCCTTGAAGGCTGCTAGTCACAGCCATTTAAAATTAACGCTGAAGTGGTGCCAAGATTAAATTGTTCTTATAAATACCTAATTCACTGCTGAAAATAAAACAATGACACCAACAGGAGGCTGTTTGCAAAGCAGAGCTCATCAGCAGTCCCCAGGCAGGGCCCTAAGGGATTGCAGCCTCTTAGTTTCCATTAAGATCTTCCACAATCATTTCAGCCATTCGCAGTTTTGATGAGAACAGCCAGCTGTGAGCTGGAATGGGGCCAAGCAGTAGTGACAAGGAGAACAAGGCTGTGTCCCAGGTGACAGGACACATGCTGGGGGAAGGCAGGAGACCCCAACTATTCTTATACTGTTTCTTGAGTGACTTCCACCTCTGTGCCATCACCTCTGTCCCTCTGCACAAGCTTGGCAAGAGAATATTATCAAAAACTATTCCTGCACCTTTTTATTTCCTCCATTTCATTCATTTACTGATCCCACTGCCAGGTTTCCTTCTCATCTAGCTAAATCTTATGGTCATTTTGGACCCCCGGGCATTCTTGATCAACCTCCACGAAGTCTACTTTTATGAGAGGCAGGAAGACTACTTACCTTTGAGGGGGGGGCAATAGCATTCTCTTGGCCAACACAACCTCTTGGGCCATCCAGCCACCCAATAAGGACATGCTGCAAAGTTGTTCTCCTGTGTTTTATGCTCTGTTACAGCACAACTGTCCCTGAATCTCTTCCAGGACAACTGGAAATCAGAGAAAGGTGCTGGGAAAGTGGACTTGATGGACCTCTGGCAGTTTCAAACCCAAGAGTAAATCACTTGAGTCCAACTGATGGGCACCAGGGTCACACTGATTTCCCTCTGAGTGAGAAAAAATAAAGTCTCCTCTGGAAAAGGACCCTAATTTTTCACCATCTTTGTCAAGATTAGATAGAGGGCTTCAGATGCCAAAAGAGACCAAGTCAAGCTTCCGTGATTTTAATATAATTTCATGTCTATCTTTTGTTCTCTTCAAACTTCACAAACTTATGCCTTTAGACATGGAATAGGACTAAATGTCTGAATAAACAACAGCAAATTGAATTAACCTGCGCAGATACCAACAATGAAGTCTGCACTGGCGGGAGTACAAATTCCTATTGTCTCTTTAGAGAAGTGAGTTACCCAAGTCAATCTAAAGTGTCTAGCTCCAGCACTAACAGCAACTAGAGAGCCAAGAGAGAAAACATATTTGTTTTGGAATGCAAGCAGAAAAATAGGCTTGTTTTCCCCACCTTTTAGAAAGAACTCAGTAAATGTTCTACCATGATGCTATGTAAGCACTCTTCAGCAAGAGCTAAAACATCTCTATGTTATCAACTCTTTTTGGTCACAAATCTGAAACACAGCACCGTATCAGCTACTATGCAGAAAATCAACTCTATCCCAGGTAAAACCAACAGAAGAGACTCACTGTGACAGCCTGGAAAGGCTCTCCTCCCATATGCATTGATATGTTAAACCACGAGTTCACTAGGCAAGTCTCATCTCTCGCCCAGCATCTTTCAAACTGGTAAAGATTTTGCAAGAGTGGTTACACACCATCTCTGAACTGGAAAGACATTGTCATACCCAAGTGCTCAGGGAAAAGCCCTGGCAAAACCCAAACGACAGAGCTTCCAGTTCTTGTTAGCAAAGCACAAGGTTAGTTCCAAGAGACTATGTCCCAAAAGTCTCCCTTTCTCCCTTCTTTTTCCATGTCTCCCACCTGCTTCCCTTCTCCCTTTCTCCAGATGCAGTTCCATTTCAGTGCTGTTTATAGCCTGAAACACATTTTGCAGATGGTCTGCAGTAAAAACCTTTGACACCTATAAAGCATTATAAATCATAGGGCATGTTAATCACCCAGTCTGAGCCTATAATCCTAACTCAGGCACAACAGTCAATTGGTTTTGCAGACTCCCTCCCACAGGCATTTTGCCTACATCAGGACTAACCAGAGATTTAGCATTCATCAAACATCCTCACCCTGACAGTGTGAGGCTACAACAGGCAGCAAATTATCAAACACTGGCTTTCCTGGGGTTTCAAGGACTTGGGATTTCCCATCCTTCAAACAAGTATTAATGAAGCAGGAAGTATCTTTCACATGGAGCAAGTAGGAATTTAGGGAGGCCACGGTACCTGCAGTCAGTGGCTGACTATTTATATTGAAGAACAGCTCTGAAGGAAAAACACAACTTAAACCCATGTAGGCTGAAACTGTATTTATTGAATAGACTAATTTACAATTCTGCCAGCAGCCTGGCCTTTTGGTCAGGTAGTCATGAATACACTGGTTTTCTGGGGTTGTACCACCATGGTAGGATCTAAAGGTAACCAGCAATGGTCCTCGGTCTTCTGCAGGCTCACCTGTCTAAGCACGCAGTGGCTTCAGCATCAGCCTTGCCCCCTGGCTGGTTCATCCTAGACTCTCTAGGAGCTCTCTGAGGATGCAGGTCTCAACGATAACCAAGCTACTGGCAAGTTAGCCCAGTTTCTGAGGCTAGCCCACCTCTCTGCTCCCTTCCAGTCAACCACAGAACTCCTGCCCAGCCCAAGAGAGGTCCTGCACCTTCATGAAGGCCAAAACATGACATTCCCAGAGAGACTCACTCCCTGCAAAGTCTGCTCTGATGGCATCATGCACAGGAAACTTAATTCCTGCCTGGCTTAGCTGACTACAAACCTGCTTTAGGGAATATGCAATGAAGAGAATGAGATAGACGAGAGAAAAACCACATTATAATATGACAGCACAATGCCCTGTGTAAATTTGGTTCAGCCTTGAAGGTTGGCTGCAGTCACATTTTTTAAGAGCCTCTTTAGAAGACAACCCTGGGAGAAACTGGAATAAATACTATCTTTTCAGCTTCTCCATTGTGGAAGGAAACTTCCATCACTGCTTTTCAGCATTCTAACGTCACTGAGCAAGACAACACTTGAACAGCATCTGTGCTTCCAGGAGAACCCACTGCAACCCCAGACACAAGGAAAGATCTGCATTTTCCCTGACTACCAGGCATCTCCTAGAGCCAAGAGAAATAGATTTCATGAGGGAGCAAGACTGCAAACGTCAACATCACAACTCCTGCAAGGCAGTACAACTTCAATGATGCTAAACCTGAGGGAGTTCAGCAAAACCTGCAGCAGGAGTGGAAGGCTGGATAGGGTGAGATGTCCACGTGCAGTTATGAGCTTCTTAAGCCCCTTCGCTGCACAATCCTCCACTCTGTCATCTCACAACCTCCCTGTAAAACAAAGGGCTCAAAGGTGAAATTAAAGGATGTTTAAGTGATGTGTAAAGCCCTGAAAACAGGGTAGTTTTGCTTTCAACTCCAAGCATTGTGGGAAATGTGGAAAAAAAAATAATAAAAAAAAAAATCAATATTTAGTCCAGCAATTGGATTTTCCTGCATTTAGGATTTTCCTGCACTCCGACATAATTGGAGGCATCCATTCAGTGATTCAGCCCTGAATTACTGCTCATGTCCAACATGCACCACCCAATGCCTTAATGCCCAACTTCAAATCACAAGGCTTCTTTATCAAAATCTCCCATGTCCTCAGGCCCAGAGTCATGAACATTAACAAACCAAAACCACATGATAGAGGCTGAACTCACTCATCTTTTAATAGTGGTTTTCAGCAAAGCAAGCAATTTCTGTGACCAGTGACCTTTGGCCGCTTACGGATTAGCGCTGAAGACCCAGCAAAATCCCAGCTCCAAAGTCTATAGTCACAGAGATATCCTGCCAACGTGTCTTAGATCCTCTGTTCAGGTCATTTAACAGTTCTTGCAAGTGGGAATTATAAAAGTATTTCACCATAAAGTGAATTAGCACGCATATCACAGACACAGCACAGCAATCTATTATGTCAATGGATCACAGCTCCACACTTGTCTTGTCACAAAAGGACCCAAAAAAGCCATCAGAAGCCTCGGTTCAAGGCCACACGATTATTTATTTTTTTTTTTTTAAACCAGTTGGACCATCTCGAATCATTCACGTTTTACTTTAAGGGAATAAATTTTAACACTGAACACCCAATTCATTAGGAAGAGTTTGATATGCCTCATTTATACTGGCTTAAAGCTACACGACCAGCAATAGATACTTTAAAGGCAAGGAGAGGCATTACAAGTATTAAATATTCCTGACCCAACTCTCCTCCAATATCTACACAGTTCAGACATCTTTCATTTATTTAAACAGAGGATTAGAAGATGTGCAATACAAAAACATCATGTCCAAAAGAAAAGTGGCAATGCAGTCACTCCAGTGTTGCTAGCAAGCGTGTTCAGCTGCCCCACAGGCTATGACAAACCCACTGCCTTCACCTCTCCTACCACGTGCCACCCAGGGCACTGGAATGAAGTACTCATTTAAATTAGAGGGCAGTTTAGTTTCTAATGTCCGTTACAGCTTCTCTATTTTTTTTCAGCTAAGTGAGCATCACTCATGTTTAAATGATGCTGCTTGCAGAAAGTACAGGGAGATGTATCTGACTCCAAGCATTTCTGTATCTCTCCGCTGCTCTAAAATATGGTCCAGCAGTCCCCATCTTTTTGCTGTGACTCCAAC
Source organism: Cuculus canorus (assembly GCF_017976375.1). Lineage (NCBI taxonomy): Eukaryota > Metazoa > Chordata > Aves > Cuculiformes > Cuculidae > Cuculus > Cuculus canorus. Next base: position 16,105,376 of record NC_071401.1, on the reverse strand, counting down.
ATGCCCATACCAGAGTGTGTTTTGATAGCTCAGCTGCAGCCAATGCATCCCATAATACACAGCATTTATAAGGTACCAATTACAGCGCTGTGAGAAAAAATTGGGGAGTAGCTAGGCTTCTTGCTGGGTTACTCTAACTGCTCTGTGCAACCACTTGTCAGGCAGGGGTAGAGAGATGCATCAGCGAAAGAATCTTCTGCCTTAAAGATGTCTGTAACTGGTCAGTGCACTAAGAGATCACCTTCGTATTATCCAGATTTAAAAAAAACTCCAAAGCTAACACATGTGTCCAGTAAGTCTTGCACTGCAGTATCCTGGATGGAACACAGCATCAGGAGGCAACAGATCCATCAAAATTTTTCTTCTCTCAGTGCCAAGATCTGGATAACTGTCACAGAATCATTGGCATAGTCATAAACACCCAAGGAAGAAACTTAGAGAGAAACCACAAGAAAAATGATCAGGGTGAACATCTCTCAACCTAAAGCAGAGTACCCAAGGTAATTTTTGGTTGCTGTTATGGCAACAGACAACTTCCAAGTCTCAGATTAGCTTTTCCAGCACAAGGCTGCAGCTTCCTCCCATCTCTTCCATCAGCTGCCCCTAGATGTCCTCAAGCTATGGCACCATCTCTCTCTCTACAGAGGTTCACTCCAGTAAGAGGTCAGAAATCAGTGCCCTCACAGCCACCTGTCTGAGCCTTTAAAGTTCCCTCCCTCAGCAGTGCTTACCTTCAGGAGCTTCAAGGCATTAACTGTATCTGCTCTCAGCCTTTCTTTCCCCAGGCTGAGCATGGCAAGTTTGAAGTCATTGCTTTCCAAGTGCTTTCTAGGAAAGGTTTGGCTAAACTCCCTGATAACTTGTAATTGATTTCCTGGGGAGCAGAGGAAGCCTAGACTTCTGGTCTTGTCTGGAAACCAAAGATAAAAGGAAAAAAAAAAAAACAAAACCAAAAAAAACAACACAAAACAAACAAAACCACCAAACCACAAGAGCCATCTCCTCTGGTTGCTGCTGGAGTAAGGAAAAGAGAAACAGATTTCTTGAATATCAGAAATAGGACAAGTCCAGTTTTTTCCTGGCTCATCTGAGGATTTTTAAAGGGTTTGAAAATCCCTTTTATCCCTATATACTTTCCTGACTTTAAGGTGTTCCTGTTTTTCTTCCCCTATCCCCTGCTAAACAGCCTCCTTTTCCCGCACAGAGAGCACTTGGCCATCAGTCCTCAAATCTACTTGTCAACATAGACTACAGACATACCAATTATTCAACCCTGTTTTAAGCTGTTAATTCAAGGTTGACTTTCACCGCAACACAGCATGAAAACTGAGGGTGGTAGAGGTCCATCCTTACAACATTCTTTTGGTTTGCTATTCTGTCTTATTGGATCACCACTTGCCACTTCAGGACTTTCTGGTGCATCTGAAGTGAGTTTTTTTAGGCAAACAACGTACTGAAATTCAGTGACGCTGAGCTCACCTTCCTCAATTGCACTTTAAGGCAAGACACACAGTGGCTTCAAGGACAGGAAAACCAGCATCCGCTACCCTCCTGTAAAGGTACAAGAGCAAACAGGAGAAAGGAGGAATGATGGGCACCAGCAATGTAATTTTTCACCCAAATAATTAATACAATACATAAAGCAAAAACAGTTGGAGGGAGCACACCTGGCAGCTATTACAAGGAAATGCCACAAACTGAACAAAACTCCAGAGGCCCATAATGCTGGAAAAGTCACAAGGCACCTTTGTGTATCTGAGGGTGTCTGGCCTGAACATTTATCACAGGGAGCTCGCACGTGGATCACTTCATAGTTTCTGAATAAAGTAGTAACAACAAAGTCTTAGAACTTTTGTAAGCCATTGCTATATGAGCTAATCAATCACCTAGAAAAAGGTCAGCCCTGCTCAGGGGCCACCTATGATATTACCCAGAGCCTGAACTTGCAGGCAGCCAATCTAAAGCTGCAGAGAACATAACCAAGACGCACCAAGTTAGCTGTGATTCCTGGTGGCATCAGCCAGTGTCACAGGAGATACTGTTGCTAGTTCCTCACCTCCAAACCAAAGAGCAACAGTCCCATCAGGAAGCTCCTAAGTGTATTCATGGGTACTGGGCAGAAGCATCCATATTAAGATTCCCGGGATTCAAAAATCCATCAACAGTAGCCACCACTAAGTCATCTCAATGGCTTGACTTCCGTGCACCAGTTTACCCAGCTACAGAAGAAAAACACAACAAGCTGGCAGGAAGATTTACGCCACTTCACACGCTAAACATAGGAGATTGTGTTGATTACAGGCTTTGGTATTTTGCCTGAATACTAGCAATTCCATTTATTAACAGTGGAATATTATACTGGGGAGGGAAGGGAGGTACCTAGAGATTGCTGAGCAAGAATTCTCAGTTCCCCACCACTTTAACATACCCATCTGCTGCAGAGACCTCGGGTCAGGGAGGTTGAGGCACTTTGCCAAGGCCTATTAAGTTTTTATTACACTAAATCAAAGCAGCCCCAGGAAGGTGTTCCTAACATTTCTCAATATTTTCCCTAGCAAAAGGTATAAAGCTCGTTTGTCAAGAGGGATGCTGGATGAAGCAACATTCTTCGCCCAAGGTGCTTCCAAGAAGTCTGTAATACCTAGCTAGTGCCGCCCTTTTATTGATCAGGTACCAAAAGACCCTCAAATTGTGATCCATCAGCGCATAACACGGCAGCTCCTGAACTCCACAAGCCGTGGAGCATCTGCTGTTGGGTCAGAAGAGCTGACACACTACAAGGCATCGCTCCCAGGCTTAACAGCTTCTCACTTATGGGAGCAGCAATCCTACAAACCAACAGCAACAAAGGAACATACCTGCTATATTTATTGAGATTAATGTCAGAAGAGGGTGAAAGCATAAAGAGAAAGATCACAGCAGTTACTGACGGGACCAGAGGAACCATGTACCAGCTGAAGAAAAGACAACTTGTAAGGACACATGTTCAGAGAAAGGACAACAAAAAAAGCAAGGGTATTTGCTGGCACATATAAGTGGAGTCTAAATACAGCAGTGGGGAAATGCCTCCCAACGGCAGCACCAGAAGCAAGGGCTGCAAGAGTAGCTCTCCCAACACGAGAAGCTGCTGGGTGCAGGCAGTCAGCATTTTCATCTCTTGGACCAGGTTCCATTGGCAACTGATGGGGATCTCTGAGAAAGGAAGAGGGCAATGCTTTATATGTGCAAAAGTGAATTTTAAAAATGAGATTTCTGTGAGGCACAGGGACTTTAAACAGGCTATGTTTATATAGCTCTACAAAGAGAGAGAGCTCTACAAAGCCACACTGAAAGACAAGAGGGACTTTTTTTTTTTTTAAGCTGGACTCCGAACAAGTTGTGTTTTTAAGGACAAAAATTCCATTGTTTTTATACCCCAAATCCAACCCTGCAAACCCATGTTGCATTGACCATCAGTCCTGACCACCCCCAAAGCATTTGAAAACATCCACTCCTGACTTTTAATGTGCATCTCATTAGCTCCAGTTTCACTATCTTTCCAGGTTCTTAACCAGGACGTGGTCTATTAAATGCTCAAGTTAACACTTGTGGGATTAGAGCACTCAAAAAGCAGTAGGATTTTTGTGTGCGTGGAATACCATCACTAACACTGTTCCTTTCACTCAGCTACTCAGCAGTGTTTATAGGAGAAATAGGAGGAAAAGTGATTGTACACATACCATGAAGCACACAATTCATAGAAAGCTCATGAACAGGCCTGCATTTAAATGCTGCAGGTGACAATGAGGAGCAGAAATCACAGGGATCTTGCAATTTCAGTCATTTGGGATCCAAAGCTGTCAATTTTGAATTTTTTGCCAGGTGATGAGGTGCTTTCATGCTGCATGTAACCAAAGCAGG